>NC_134313.1:19739833-20048583 GCF_964195595.1 Calonectris borealis
CAATACACCGCCTCTCCTGAACTGAGTGACCACCATAGCAGGTGGAGCCCAAGTCATGGACATGGCTATTTAATGGATATGATGGACATTTGATGGGGTTGGCCTATAGTCTAAGGGAATGATATCTGTGTATATATTAAAGGATGGAAAGGGAGGTGATGTTTAACAAGGATATACTGGATAGTGCAGGACCTGAGCATGATGCAAATGGTATGGAGTAAGGGGTGGAGATTGTATTGCATCTGGCTAGGATGGAATTAATTTTCTTCATAGCAGAACACAATCATATGGTATTGTGTTTTGGATTTTTAAACAGAGTTGATAACAAACCAGTGTTTTGGCTGTTGCTGAATAGTGCTTGCACAGCATCAGGGTTTTCCCTTTTTCCCACTCTGCCCCACAGTGGCTAGGCCAGGGTTGGGCAAGAAGCTGGGAGGGGACACAGACAGGACAGCTGACCCTAGCTAACCAAAGGAATATTCCATGTTGTGTTATATCACGCTAAGCAAGAAAAAGTGTGGGGAGTTTTTTTGGGGGAAAGGTAGCCATTGCACAGAGACTGACTGGGAATTGGTCTACTTGTGGGAGGTGCTGAGTGACTGCCTTTGCATGACTTGTTTTGTTTTTTGGTTTTTTTTTTTCCTCTTTCACTTATTAAACTGTCTTCAACTTGACCCACAAGTTTTCTCACTTTTGCTCTTCCTATTCTTTCCCCTGTCTCGCTGGCCATGCATGGGTAGAATGTGAATGAGTGGTTGTGTGGTGTTTAGCTGCTGGCTGGGGTCAACCCACCACAACCTCTTATTATTTTTTGCTAGTAACTGATAGCAAAGTGTATGAGAAACCTGAATCTGATGATGTACTACTGGAAAACAGCTTTCCCCACTTCCCAGGGCTGTGTCCCTGTCCTTTTTGACTAGCACTGGGTTACCAATACTTTTCTCTGGAGGCTCCATCCACCTTCCTAGAGAGTGCAGCAGAGCAAGACCTTTCTCCAGGATAATTGTGGAGAGAACCATGTATTTTGTTATATGATAAAACATGTAAGTAACCTGGTTTATATGTCTTACCTTCCATTTAAATGTTTTGAGAAAATATGGTGTTTATTCTCTCCACTCTAGCAGCAGTAATCAAAGATGTTATGGGCCAAGATGTAGGTTTTGACAGCAAAGAAGTTACAGCTGCTGGTTTCTTCAGTTCTACACATTCAGATCAATACATGCAATAGCTGTATTCAGAACTGGTCACAAATTTGGATCAAACTATTTTGCTTAAATAAGTTTAAGCTTCTTCCATCATCCTGCAGAAACAGAAAGAAAACAGTAAAAGAAAGGTATGGAAAATAATTTTTTTCAACTTTTCTTTTCAAAATAAATTTTCAGTGCCAAACTTTACTAAGATTAATTACATTATGTAGTAAAACTCTAAAGTACCTGAAAACATTTTGCCCAGCCTGAGTGGGAATTCTTTTCTGTTTTTCCAGGAAAATTAAAATAACACTTTTCCATCTCACTATCAATTTAAAAGAAAAAAAACAGGGAAAAAGATTAACAAAGGATACACAATTGTTAAAATTGGAAAAAAATAATAATTGATACATGTCTATTTAAAATATGCACTCCTGTTAAGGTATTTTTGTAGCTCTGTTAAGTAACATCAAAATCAAGAAAGAAATGGACTTGTCAATGGAATTTACTGGAAATAAGTTAAAGTGTGGTCATATAAATATGTGTATATATATGTATGTGAATATATGTGAGACAGAAGGAGAGAGACAAGCAGTTAAATAATGTACATATACACCGATCTCAAGTCATGTTAGGGTACTGTATAGCGTAAACATCTTTCAACACCTTAAATAATTGTTTCTTAAAGTAGAGAGTAACAAAGTAAACAAGAAGAGAAATTATTTTCAATGCTCTCTAAAAAACTCAGAGGAGATTAGATTATGAAGTTATGATACCTATGTCACTAATTATAATGGCAATAATTAAGTTCAACATCCTTAGAAAAGTTGACTTAGTCCTACTTAAAAGCAAACAAACAGTTTACGTTTGGCTCAGAAAACAGAGAACTCAGTTTTTAATAAAGTAATGAAGAAATTAAAGCAGCAGTCTGTTCAGGTAAAAATGTTTCAGCAGTCATGGATTATCAGCCTGAACACAACAAACCCAGGAATACCTGTAATACTTGCTACCTTTGCCTGTTTCCTAATAGATATTTTTCTGGCCAAACAAAAAACTGACAGAGCAGATGGACTCAAATGACTTCCAATTTAGAATTGGGTAAAGATTACTTGAGCTTTTCATCAATCAAACCCGAAAATTCACATCAGCTCTATTTGCCCTGAGGTAATTTTTCATCTGTCTCTAAACGGATTGTGTTCCATGTTCTTACAAAATATATCTTGTTCAATAGTATACAGTAATTTCCAGTTCTGAATGTTGTCATCCCATTCCATTAAAAAACATCTCAGACCTAAAAATATTTTCTTGGAGAATATTGATACTCACTCAAGGTTAGATTTCCAGTAACAAAAAAAAAACAAAAAAAACCCAATCAAAAAACCCAGCCAAACAACTTTTTCAAAAAATTAGTGAATATTTTTACCTCCTATGTCTTTGCAATACAGGACAAAAAAGCTAAGTTCTATATGATACCGACTTTTTTTTTTTTCCTGTGTTAGGTCTAATTGGTTCCTGTTGATTAATGGCACATAATTATGTCTGAAAATGACTGTTCTTTGAAGAGAATGAAGAATTATGAACCAAACTTTATGGAATCTTAAGGATTGCATGTAAAATCTCTTTGGAAAAAGCTGGAGGGGGGTCACAATTGAGGTTCATCCTTGGCGGCCTGAACGAAGTCACGCTGCCACTGAGTGCTGCCGTGCCGGACATGCTAGAACTTCAATACAAACTGGAGTCGAAGGCAGCCAAGTGGTACGCCACAATTGACATTGCTAATGCCTTCTTCTCCATCCCTTTGGCGGCAGAGTGCAGGCCACAGTTTGCTTTCACTTGGAGGGGCGTCCAGTACACCTGGAACCGACTGCCCCAGGGGTGGAAACACAGCCCTACCATTTGCCATGCACTGATCCACACCGCACTGGAACAGGGTGAGGCTCCAGAGCACCTGCAATACATTGATGACATCATCATGTGGGGCAACACAGCAGAAGAAGTTTTTGAGAAAGGGAAGAAAATAATTCAAATCCTTCTGAAATCTGGTTTTGCCATAAAACAAAGTAAGGTCAAGGGACCTGCACAGGAGATCCAGTTTTTAGGAATAAAATGGCAAGATGGACGTCGTCAGATCCCAACAGATGTCATCAACAAAATAACAGCCATGTCCCCACCAACTAGCAAAAACGAAACACAAGCTTTCTTAGGCGTTGTGGGCTTTTGGAGAATGCATATTCCAAATTACAGTCAGATTGTAAGCCCTCTCTATCAAGTGACCAGGAAGAAGAATGACTTCAGATGGGGCCCTGAGCAACGACAAGCCTTTGAACAAATTAAACAGGAGATAGTTCAGGCAGTAGCCCTTGGGCCAGTCAGGGCAGGACAAGATGTAAAGAATGTGCTCTACACCGCAGCCGGGGAGAATGGCCCTACCTGGAGCCTCTGGCAGAAAGCACCAGGGGAGACTCGAGGTCAACCCTTAGGGTTCTGGAGTCGGGGATACAGAGGATCGGAGGCCCGCTACACTCCAACTGAGAAGGAGGTATTGGCAGCATATGAAGGGATTCGAGCTGCTTCGGAAGTGGTTGGTACTGAAGCACAGCTCCTCCTGGCACCCCGACTGCCGGTGCTGAGCTGGATGTTCAAAGGGAGGGTCCCCTCTACACATCATGCAACCGATGCTACGTGGAGTAAGTGGGTCGCACTGATCACACAACGGGCCCGAATAGGAAACCCCAGTCGCCCAGGAATCTTGGAAGTGATCACGAACTGGCCAGAAGGCAAAGATTTTGGCATATCCCCAGAGGAGGAGGTGACACGTGCTGAAGAAGCCCCACTGTATAATAAACTACCAGAAAACGAGAAGCAATATGCCCTGTTCACTGATGGGTCCTGTCGCCTTGTGGGAAAGCATCGGAGGTGGAAAGCTGCTGTATGGAGTCCTATACGCCAAGTTGCAGAAACTGCTGAAGGAGAAGGTGAATCGAGTCAGTTTGCAGAGGTGAAAGCCATCCAGCTGGCCTTGGACATTGCTGAACGAGAAAAATGGCCAGTACTTTATCTCTATACTGACTCATGGATGGTGGCAAATACCCTGTGGAGTTGGTTGCAGCAGTGGAAGCAGAACAACTGGCAGCGCAGAGGTAAGCCCATCTGGGCTGCCGCATTGTGGCAAGATATTGCTGCCTGGGTAGAGAACCTCACTGTAAAAGTACATCACATAGATGCTCACGTGCCCAAGAGTTGGGCCACTGAAGAACATCAAAATAACCAGCAGGTGGACCAGGCTGCTAAGATTGAAGTGGCCCAGGTGGATTTGGACTGGCAACATAAAGGTGAATTATTTATAGCTCGGTGGGCCCATGACGCGTCAGGCCATCAAGGAAGAGATGCAACATATAGATGGGCTCGTGATTGAGGGGTGGACTTAACCATGGACGCTATTGCACAGGTTATCCACGAATGTGAAACGTGCGCTGCAATCAAACAAGCCAAGCGAGTAAAGCCTCTTTAGTATGGAGAACGATGGTTGAAATATAAATATGGGGAGGCCTGGCAGATTCATTATATCACACTCCCACAAACCCGACACGGTAAGCACTATGTGCTCACCATGGTGGAAGCAACCACCGGCTGGCTGGAAACATACCCTGTGCCCCATGCCACCGCCCGGAACACCATCCTGGGCCTTGAAAAGCAAGTCCTGTGGTGACATGGCACCCCAGAAAGAATTGAGTCAGACAACGGGACTCACTTCCGAAACACTCTCATAGACACCTGGGCCAAAGAGCACGGCATTGAGTGGGTCTATCACATCCCCTACCATGCACCAGCCTCTGGGAAAATCAAACGATACAACGGGCTGCTAAAGACAACACTGAGAGCAATGAGTGGTGGGACATTCAAACATTGGGACACACATTTAGCAAAGGCCACCTGGTTAGTTAATACCAGGGGATCTGCCAATCGAGCTGGCCCTGCCCAATCAAGACTCTTACGTACTGTAGATGGAGATAAAGTCCCTGTCGTGCACATAAGAAATATGCTGGGGAAGACAGTCTGGGTTACTCCTGCCTCTGGCAAGGGAAAACCCATCCGTGGGATTGCTTTTGCTCAAGGACCTGGGTACACTTGGTGGGTGATGCGAAAGAATGGGGAGGTCCGGTGTGTACCTCAAGGGGATTTGATTTTGGGTGAAAATAGCCAATGAACTGAATTTTATGATGTCAACTGTTACATGATATTGTATATCGTTATTTCTATGATATAGCAGTGGTATAGCAGTGAAAATCACCCAGATTAGTGAAGAATGAACTAACTCCGATGAAACCGAGCGAAGTGCAACGATGATAGAACTGGACAAGCGCAGCAGTACCGAAATGAGAACTAGCTTCAGGATGCAACGGCCCAACACCGCACACCATCTCTTCGGCCCTGAAAGACTGTTATGACAGATGGAGCCCAAAGTCATGGACTAAATGAACTCAGTGGACATTTTAGAGGGATAGTCCATAGACCGAGGGAATGATATCTGTGTGTGCATATATATATATGTGTGTATATATAAATAAAGATAGTGGTGGTTAATTGAAATGTATTAAAAAAAGATGTGAGACCTAAGCACGACGTAAATGGTATGGAATAAGGTGTGGATACTGTCCTGGTTTCGGCTGGGATAGGGTTAAATTTCTTCCTAGTGCTGTGTTTTTTGGATTTAGTATGAGGAGAATGTTGATAACACACTGATGTTTTCAGTTGTTGCTAAGTACCCTCCTAGTCCAAGGACAGCTCCCATGCCTACTGACTGAGCTAGGTACACAAGATGGGAGGGAACATAATCAGGACAGCCAGCCCAGCTGGCTAATGGGGTATTCCATACCATGTGACGTCATGCTCAGTATATGAACGGTAGGCGTGATCCAGGAAGTGCCGATCGCTACTTGGTTATCGGTCAGCGCGGGTGGTGAGCAATTGCATTGTGCATCACTCATTTTGTATATTTTATCATTATCATTATTATTTTCCCTTTTTTTTTCCCCTGTTCTATTAAACTGTCTTTATCTCAACCCACGAGTTTTTCTCACTCTTACCCTTCCGATTCTCTCCCCGTCCCGCTGGGGGTGGGGGGAGTGAGTGAGCGGCTGCGTGGTATTTGGCTGCCTGCCAAGTTAAACCACGACATGAATAGATACAAAATATGCAGAAAAGATACAGATGGTTTTAAAGATTAATCTGGGTGTTAAACTGGTATATCTTTGGACGAAACATTCTTATATCCATTAACTTCTTGTTCCTGAAAGACTCTGTAGCTAAGATGGCGTAAAGAAAATAAAGCATGTTTTTTAAAAAACAATAATTAGAAATATTCATTTACTTTGACATAAACCTGAAAAATTTGTATTAAGAATGAAATAATTTTATTAAAATGGATTCAAATCATCTGGACCAAAATGTACCTTTCTTTAGAAACAGATGCTGCAGGGTTTTCCTACCAGCTTAGATAACAACATCATAGAACTTTGAGGTTTCTAACACAGAAGCTACAGCCCAAAAGCTACGTTTTCTCACAGTTCTTCCATCCTCTCTCATGCCTCAGTTCTAATCTCTGACTATTGACATATTCTTTTATATTGTCAGTGAAATGCTTATTTACTTAAAAAAATCACAACTCTCCCCCCATTCCCAACAATAAAAAATTTGCATCAGTTTGCAAAATATTGATTTATTGAATTTTGGCGGCTGCTTGAAAGACTGGTGTATCTCAGAGTTTTTCAATTCAAGCATAAGACACAAATAAGGATATGTTTATTACAAATCTGGTTGATAAATTACATTGATCAAAGAAAGTCCTAATAAAACGGCCATGAGTCTGAAGATTATACTTGACCTGCTGCCTTATATAATAGACAAAATAAAAAATTCAGTGATTTGGGATTTGCCATGTTTTTACACATATGAAGCACATCTTAGATAACCTGCTTATTTTTTTCTAATACCAGTAATTGGAAAAAAAAACCCAAACAACAAAATCAGTTAACTCCATATGCAAACATCATTCACATAACCAAATGCATGGGAAGGGAAAAGTAGAGTAAAGAAGGATTTTACTATTGGAGTTACCAATTGTGAGAATGAATGAGAACTTTTATTAAAGGCAGGAGACCTTCTGTGGTGGGCTGCTTATGACCTCTCACAGGCTCTCCATAGGAAAACAGGGGACACTGAATACATTACTTCCAAATATTAAAATATTTGATGTTCACCACAATGTTCTACAGTCCTGAACTGTATAATTGTGAAATGTTTTAGCTTTTATTTGAAAGAAAAAAAGGATAAGTTTCTAGCCCTGTATCTGCAGAGAAATGATTGAGAAAATGAATTAAAGTCTCAAATCAAAGAGAAAAATAAACACACTTCATAAAACTTCACCATTTTTGACCATTTCTTTTGAATAACTAAGGGGGCTAGATATTTTGGTTAATAAGGATCTCATCATACTTTCAGAAGTGTAGGATAATGCAAGTTTCTGTTTCTGGAGTTCTGGGTGTTTTTTTCTAAAAATGTCAGTATTGTTTTTAATTATATATAGAAAAACTTTGCTACCCCTTTTATTTATAAATAAGGTCTGAAATAAAAAAAAAAGTCTGTGCTCAGAAACACAGAGGGCAAGTTAGAAAAACCTAAACCCATGTAAATCTGCATGGGTTTTTTAAGTTAGTGTCCATTATTTTGAGGTTAGTAACATTGTTGACTAAAATTCGCATGAATAAAGGCTGATGTTAACCAATTCTTTTAAAATACTTGTGGACTTCTTTGTCACAGGCAGGTTCCACAGGGTAATGGAGAAACACCCTTTTTTTCAAAACAATAGTTATTTTCCACACAGGCAGCTCTGTATGAGCCATCCTGCTCCCCTCTTTCTTCCTTACTCAAAAAATAAAACTGCAAGATGAATGATGTGAATGAAAAAAGCAAAACCAAATTCATCACTCAAAAAAAATCTCTAAATACAGTGCTGACTTCTATGGTTATATCCATGAAGATATCTAATTTTGCTGTGTTCAAAATGTGATATTTGTAATGCAATTATCTAGAATTTGAAATGGATGCAACACTTTCCAGAGAACTTGGCACTTGTGTTCAGTAACAGACTCTATGAAGTCAGCAAGATGGGTGTCACTTCGTCATCCTAAGAAATACGGGTTTTGACATATGAAACACTGTTTATAGGGAAGCTACAAAAACATCTTACAGGTATCAGGCAAGGTAAAATTACAAGGACAAACCAATTTCACTTGCATCTTAGAGAACTCTACAGATAGTTGTCTCTGAAATCAAAGCCATGCCTCCTTTCATAAAAATTAATGTTAGTAAGGTTGGAAAACCAGAAGAGAACGATAACATTTTTGAGATGTATTGGCAAGTGTGAATTTGTCTATTTTGTGTAAGGTTATTCCAGACCTGTATTAATAACCTGTTTGCATATTTTTTAAATAAAATCACAGTAAAACAAAGCTCTGCATTGGGATCCCAGTTTAATATCATGAGCCATGCTTATCACAGGGAGCCTTCTCTCCAATTCCATATCAAAACAAGGTATCAATAGGCACCACAGACTGTCCTGCCAGACACCCTGGAAAGCAACCTGAGCATGCAAGCTGGATGAGAAAAGCAGCATACCCCAATAGCACATCTGTCCCATAGTGTAGACACAGCCAACACACGCCCTGACTGCAATAGAAGATAGCAGAGGATCTAGTCTAATGTGTTTCTATTAATTGGATTTCAGCTTTTGCTCTGCCTCTTACCTGTCAGTTTTAAAATGGTTTTGAAGTTTTTGTTTGTTTTCCCAACAGACCTCAAACCTCCATGATGATAATATATTTTTCTATCATTTGAGGAACTGACTTTTTACTTTCTACCTTTTCAAAGCCATCGTTCCTTCTTCCAAGGTAAGCATCTGGATGTTCTATAAAGAAGAATGATCCCTGGGGAAATTTGTGATTCCTACTGGAGAGTGGGAGAGATGTTATTGCAAAATCTTTGAAAAAAAATTGAACACTGTGATCTAACGATACTGTAATTTCTTGTAATCTATTGTGTAAGATAACAAGACAAAGAATTAAGGAAGAAATGTCAGCATATTTCAGAAAGTCTAACAAAATACAAGCTTACAATATTTTCATAAATCATTACAGCAATTATAAAAATTTGGTCCATTTCAATAACCGAAAGAGGAAAAATATCCCCATCAATTTTAAAGAAGTCTTATTATATTTTACTGTATTTAGGCTTGCTGTGAAAATACAGTCTGCCCATGGTATAGCCATATATGTAGATATAAAAACTATTGGAATAACTGCCATTATGACCACTGTAATGTTATAGCATCCAATGTCAGTGTTTATAGCAACTTGCACAACAGCAACAGCAAAATGAAGTATCTTCTAATTTCTAATTTTTGATTAGAAATCATATTTGAATTACATAGTGTCTGTCACAGACAGAACTCTAACCTACTGGGTTACAAATTCACATAAGAAGGGTTGAAGGTCCCTTCCCCCAGACAGGTTCCCGCAGCCTTGCTCTCAGGTCAGCGAGGCAAAGTGTTTTTTTCCTAGGTAGCAACTTACACATACAGCCATCTCTGGACCCCTAGAAAAGTATGCTTCCTGTCTCTTCCCATGCTGCTTGCTGACCCTTCCTCACCCTGACGGCCATGGCAATTGCTACAAGAGAGAAGGCAACCCCTCTTGCTCCCCAAGAAGGTTTTGCCGAGACCTGAGCGCTGCAGCCAAGAGCAGTCCAAGAGGCAGGCTCTGCCTTCACTTCTCAGCCCTTCCTTTTCAACCAGAACGTGTAGCACTTACAAAACCACAGTGTACACGAAAATAAACAAAAGATATTCTGTAAGATCTCAAAGATCCAGTAAACTGGATCTAGAATCATGGTCTTAAAATTCCACCTTTCTGTGATTACGGTGACTCTGTTAAGTCAGTGGAGATGCACAGACTTGGAGAGATAAATTCATCAAAAGGAAGATTTCAGGAGGTCTTATTATATATTTTTCTGATAGATTTGTTGAAGTTGTTTGTTTTTTGTTTTGTTCTTTGTTGTTATTAAGTTATCCTTAAAACCTCTGAAGTTCAGGGACATCCTAGTACCTTTCGTCTGGAATCTGAGACAGAAAATAGTAAGTTACTTCAAAGGCTTAGATTGTTTTACAGTACTCCATCTCTGAAATGGTTTGAAGAACCACAAATAACACTGAACTTGTAAACTAAGTTTCATACTTTGTGCCTACTTATTCCTTTCAATTTTTGCATACATACAATTTTAACTTTTCTCTCTTTATCCTTCATAATAAGGGAATCATCTTATGGAAGGAACTCGAAATTAGAATATGTAAGTAGAAATATCTATTCTTAGTTATCCCTTCTGGTCATTTTCTATACTGCTTGGACATTCTAGTGGGTCATTCTCTCCATGAGACATTATTATTTGTGGTACTTTCTTAGTTTGGGAAATAGTAGACTAAATTATTTTAGCCTGTCTATTTTAGATATCAAGTACAGGAGATATGGAGTTTTGCACAAGTTATTTGTCATCTCTGTATTTGGATGTGTTCCAAATTGGGGTTGAATATAGCTTGTTCTTTTGATTTATATGCTTTTATGTATGAAAAGTTGCAGCTGTACACATGGGGTCAGAATTAGGTCCACTGGGTTATTATTATTCATTGAAGAAAATACAGAATATTTACTGGTATTGTAGTCTTTCTAGTTTAAAACCTGTGACTAGTGGAAGGTAAGATCCATTTATAGAAGACTTTAACTATATTCTTGTGAACCAGAAGCTTAGTTTCACTTCTCTCACATCATTTAAAAGGCAAGGTGAGAACATATTGAAGAAAAATAATGTATCTTCATTCCTTCAAATAAACAGAATGACCTTTTCCTAAAATTTGAAGTAATCTGTTTTTCATTAAGTATTTTGTATTGTAAAGTTTTCATCATGTGACTTAACAGTGGGAATAGAAATGTTACTACTGGACAGGTATATATGATAGCTCTAGTTAAAATCTAAAGTCAAAAAGCTAAAATAACTTGCTGAAAGGTTAGTTTTAATTGAGCATGTCATAGGAGATCACGTGCTGGGATCATATCAGCTTATTTCTGCAAAAGGAATTCTATAAGCTTGCATATTTTAGGAATTGGGGAAAGGCTATCAATTTCCTTTTATTTTTCCTATGTTAATGGTTAAATCTCCACTCTGGCAGTATACAATACTTTAAAAAATAAATAATAACATTAGAGTTTTCATCTGTGGAGGAAAAAGTAAGTGGAATGGTCTGTAAGGTCAGACTAACGCATAAGAAGAAATAACCTAAGCATAGCTGGCAAATAAATGGGAAAACATGTTTTAGCCACAGGTCAAATCAAACTGCCAAAAAAACACACAAATTTGAATAAATAAAAAGAAAATCTTGCCCTATATACACAACAAAGTCATATAAAATTAATCTTCTTTATGTCCCAGGAAAGACCGAACAGTGAAAATGAAATCTCACAATAAAATATCACAGCTGGCCACTAATGACCACATTCCAAAATGATAGCAAATGCACTCCAGGGAATCCTAGCACCCCAAGCCACTTTAAAATAAATAAATAATTAAAAAGAGAAGTGAGTAGGAATCCCTACGGAGAGAGAAAAAGGAAATATGTAATGAGAACTCAGAACAGGCTAGTGCTAAAAATAGCACAATATGATTTACAGAAATCACTTCCAGTGATTAAAATATAGATGAAAAGGATAGAGTTCCTACTGCCTTTTTCCATCCCACAAACAACAAGAAGAAAATAACTCCCTGGGAAAATTCAGTCTAAAATGTCTGACTTCATTTCTTATCCCTCAGGGAAGCTCTCACAGCTGGACATACCATTTTCCACATCACAGTTAAACTTTTAACTAGTAAGAAGAGAAACAGTGATATACTTATATTTTTATCTAGGGAAAAAAAAATCAAATCCATTCTCCTTAAGTATAAAGAACCTATAAGTGATATAAACATATTTTCCAACCTTTCCTGTATTTGATACAGAAAAGGCATTTGTCTCCAATAAAGTCTGTGCAAGAAAAAAGGAACAATCATCTGTAAATTACTGATACAACAGTAGGAAACAAATTACTGATTAACCAAGAACACAAATACCCTACTGTTGAATTACTTTATGTAGTGTTTTTATTAACTGTGTTTCTGAAGCAACCACACGGAATTATCACCCCATACAATCAGTAAGACCACTAATTTATGTCGTACTAAAGAAAGAGCTTTTTGCAAAGAAATAAGAGAAACAACAAAATCCCTTCCAATACAGAAAATTTCATTTTATCAAGAAAAGACAAAAATTAATGTAATTAATATTAAGTTGATTGAATGCATACTTAAATTGGTAATTATCAGGAAATAGGTACAGTATTTATTTCTGTGTTTAATCTGCCTTTTTTCTCGTGCATGTTGTATGAAATATGAGAAGTTTCACATATAATTTTGTAGCTATGAAGCATTAGATTGTTAATCCTGGTTTTGAAAAGAAACCTGAAAAAAGTTAGCCAACAATAAAACTATATCAAAAAGATGGTGATGATTTATTTCCATTTATATTGGGTTTGATTGCGCAAATTCTTGACCAGTTTTCTTCAGGAACAAAAATTTTTGTTATTCTGCTCTGCGAGCAGAGTGTAAACGTAATTAAAAGTAGACAAAACACTTCTCAAATCAAGGAAAAGCTCTTTAGATATCTGAAGGTCAATATTTAACTGTGGTTGTAATCACTTCTAATGAAACTAATAATAGCATTCTTACTCTGTGTCTTCCAGTAAATAAATAAATAAATAAATAAATAATGGAAAAATATATGTGCATTGCTGAGTAGATTTGGGTTTAAGGACCATCCTCAATATGCAAACAAAACTATGTACTTCTACATTTAGCATTGCCTTTTCTACTTAGCAGCAGTAACTTTGGAGAATCAGAGAATATTGCTTTTTAGGATAGATTAGGCTAAGAGGCTTAGTTACTATGGCTCTAGTAGTTAGTATACGTATTCAATAAGATTTCCTATGTAATTCCTCTTCCCCTACCACTTTAATTTTATCATTCAATTTCTAAAGTAGAAAGGAAAATGAATAACTTCCTAAAACTGAATATGACCTCCCATTCAAAACCACAACCATTCACAGCCTCTTCAGTGCAATTTTGCCAACTCCTTCATTTCATGTCTCATAGACCTTTGGTTTAACAGGCAGTGAAAGCAAGAATAGAATAGTAGAAAAAACATTCCTCACACAGACAGCTTGAGTCTGAGGGTAAAAGTATGAAACGTAACTAAAAATGGAATATCCTCCTCTTCCTTTGTCAGAAAAAAGGGCGTCTTCCTTCTACTCTCCTCACTGGCTTACGGGAGCTGTTTCCAGGTACTGAAGTGAAAAGGAGATTTAAATCTCTGGTTCGATGAGTAGTCTTGGTAATATACCACATAAGGTACTACTGTGAAGCATATCAGACAGGGATCCTCCTTTGTAATACACTGTGGACATAAATTCTTTTAAAAAAAGAAACTCACTTAAAGCTTTTTCTAGCTTATGTTTGTGCTTGCCATAAACATGTAAAAGGTTTAAATGTTATCTGGCAAAGTTCTGGTTTGCCACTGACTGGCAAAGTTCTGGTTTGAAATTCCGTTGTCATTTAAAAGAAATTTGAATTTTTGGCTGCTGATTCTAGAGTCTCGGGGTTTAAAGAAGATGGTCGTGTGGTCTTTCTACATGCACGTTCCTCCCCTAACGAAATTATGCAGCCCACGTGGCACAGCTGTCCTAGCTCAAACATTGAATGAAATCACAACCTTATATTAGATTTTGTACTTAGGTGATCCCATTTCTTTTGACATCAGATGAGATGATGTCAACCAGAAGTTTTTGTGGTAGGACCATAATTGTCCATTGCAGACTGATGTTGAACTGGACATTTTTCAGAAACCCTAGACAAGTGCTAGATGCTTGAAATATTTCGAGTAAAAAGTTTCTTTTCCAGTGTAGTGAAAAGGATAATAGAAAGAGGGAACATCATTTGCATCTTTGAGTACTGGTCTCTATCACATTCATAAAGAAGAAACCTTCAGCTTTATTGAAAGTTAAGTTCCATTCACCTTCCCACTGAAAGAACATAACTATATCTGATTGATAGAAGGGGAGTGAGAACATGATATTGGAGATTCTAGAAATAATTTGTTGCTTTGGTTTTGAAAGGACCTTGTTCAAGGCAGAAAGAAATGAGACAGCCATAACCCTGTGGGAGATGCATGAAAGTCTCCAACTTCAATTCCCTGAAGTAGATTTATAACTGTATTTGTACCAGTGGAAGAAAAGAGATATTCACAGCTTTATGAACCCTTAATATGCAAAAACTATGAGTAGAACGAATTAAAAATCATGTATGTGAGAGGTTTCTTTTATTTACATATTATATTTTAAACTGCTAGGTGCACTTATGTTTACTTTTCAAGTTTGCCTGAAGGAACTAGAAATGTACTGTGTTTAAAATAGAAAGCTTAAATTCTCACAAGAATATATGAAATCCTGACAGAGTTTTCAGGGGAAAAAAAAGCTGTAAGACTTGAAATACACTAAATAAAATTCTAAATACTGGCAAGACTGGAGAGGCAAATGAAATTAGACCAGCAAACACTGAAAAAATTCATTCATTTATAAATATGTTTTGTCTTGAAATATCATGAGTTTCTATATCTTATAGACATCTGAAAACTTTATCAACTACTTTTGTACATATATTTTCTAATATAATATTTTACCTTTCATTTTGAATGTTGAATTTCCTCATAGATACTCTTCAGTGGACTGTCTTATGTGTGACTCATGTACACGTAAAAGACAACAGATGATAAATAGGTACAGAAACTTTCAGATGTGCCAAACAAGGCCATTTTACCGAAAGATTTCATGATAAAAAAATCAAAAAGGATCTGTATACCGGATTAAATATCTAATCTGAGGAACCCCACAATAGAACTCTCTTTCACTTTAGTAACAGATTCTTAGTGATGGGAAAGTAAACATATTATACTGTACAACACTGTTCTAGTTGTACAATAAGGTATTATACAGTGCCAGTGGGTAATACAGGACTGTTTAATAATTTGGAGTTTGCTTCCAGCTTTGTGGATAAAATAACTAAGAAAATTATAACAAATTGTCATTATGTTTTTAAAAGTTTGGGAAAAATGTAAGAAAAGCAGAGGATTATTTTCTACTAATTGAAGATTTAATTTTCTATTAAGAAGTTTCATGTGTATTAAAATGCAGAGTTTAATTTATTCACTAAATGTGCATTTAGAAAGATGTCCATTCCTTGTGCCTGTCCCTGTCTTGGAAGAACACTAACCTACTTTAGCCTTCAGTGTGTAAAACCTTGCAAGTCTCTATAATTCTACTGGAATTTCTTGGCATTTAATATATAAAGATATGTAAAATCAGGAATAGAGTCTTATCTCTGTATTAAATTTTATACATAAGAAATAATAGAATTAATGAATAAGCACTCAAAAAAAAAATAGAATAGGCAAAACTTGTCAAAAGTTTCACTGTTAGTTTCACTTTTTTCACATCTCATACCCATTCTGGAGAGGCAGTTAGATCATACTTGGTTTAACAACAAGCTGTTAAACTAAAACACTGCTTGAACAGTGCAAACATTAAATATATGTCATTCTACTGGGATATAACACTTGGTTCAAATGGAATTGTTAGTCAACCATCAGATTTTTTTTGAAAATACATCAGCCACATTTCTTTCCACATTTGACTGCTGGCCTGACGTGTCCAATATAGTATGTGGAAGTAAAAAGAATTTGAATTTATTCCAGACTGTTACATTGTTTGATGATATAGGATGGCCAGTCTTCATAATTCTTTCCCTTACTCCCCCCACCTCATGCACATTCATAATTCATTCTCACATCATATCTTGAAACTTTGAAAAGGTGTCAAAAGTTTCATTAGAACATTTCAAATTTCAGGCTTTGTGTGTAAACTGAGATAATTTGTATAACCCATTAAATACCGAATGAAATAGGAAAATACAGAAAATAATATTATAGCCAACTGTTTTGTGTATGTCCTCAAAGTTTCATGCCCAATGCATAAAAAGCACAAAGTAATGACAATACTCTTACTCATCAATACTTTTAGGTCTGCTTCCATTTTACTTTACTAAAATAAAGATGTTTTAATTATTGGGCCACTTTTGTTTAAAAACATCTCTCTCTCAGTATGCTCCTCATAGTAAAATACACTGTGTTGAATAACTCCTGTTTGTTTTAATTTTTTGAAAAAAGCTTTTCTTTTTCAGACAATATAAAGATAAAAGTTAAAATCTTTCTATTATGTTCTAGGTTCAGTTTGGTCAGGTGTGGCTGAAAGACTAGGACAGTAGTGAAACAGAGGCAAAAGACACTCTTAAGGGAGGGGGAAAAAAAAAAAAAAAACACCAAACAAGGAGAGAGAGATTTGTGTCTAGTGCATAATCCACAGTATCAGAAAAACAGTAGTAAAACCCATGATACTTTTTTTTTGTTTTTTTTCCTGTCAGAAGCTTTTCTCCTTCTGAAGCCAACTGGCTGTAGCAATTGAATGGCTGCTTTCCATCTTGAGAAAGATTCTTTAACTGGCTTCAAGCAAACTGCATTTTTAATGGCTTTAATCTTTTTTTTTGTGTCCCTCTTCTACTAGTTTTAGCAGTCTTTCCAGGAGTGTATTACAAGGAGCTCCAATTGTTTCAAATACAATAGCAAAAGAGAGAACACTTTTCCCTTGAAGCTTTTATTGTGTCCTGACAGATGCTGAAGAGAAAGACGTTCTCCGGAGCTTTAAGCAACTTTGTTACATTGACTGCTTCTGTTCTGACTATACATTCGGAGAAACAGAAGGTGAAAAAAGACAAAAAGCATGCTTCCAAAGTCTTAAAGTCAGGCTTGCAGAAGTTTTCCTCTGAAAGACTTAAATCTCCAGATCATTGCTGTATTCTTGTTACCAGGTCTTCGTCCACATGGCATCAGAAACAATAGAAATAGAAATCTAAGACTAAACTGCTAAACCAAGCACTCCTTACTTCTATAAAAAGTTTCATTTGACATGTGTCAGGGAACTCACAACAGGAAGACATATATGTTTAATGCCACAGCTACATACCCAGTGATTAGGTAAATACTTACAATCTCTTAGAGCTCTGGATGTGTGATATTACAGAAGACGAAGAGGTTTGTCTGGCCCAGGAAACAAAAAATTATTAATGAAACCTACTCTGGTAGTTTCAAAAGACTAAAAATGCATTAGATGCATATGTACATGTATATTACTTACGTATATTTGCATGCATACAATTCATTTGTCTATAAACATGCATGGTATGCATATCCTCAGTATTTTCTGTTTCCATAAAGCAGTAAACCACCACAATTTTGGCAGTAAAAATTGCACCAGAATGAAAGTTGCTGCAAACTTGAGCTGTTCCTCACCAAATGTAGACAGTTTTATGGTGCTGTCAAAAATAAATTGTTAAAATATTTATTACTTATGGACAAAACAAAAATAATAAATTAATAAACTAATTAAATAATATAATAATTAAAATGTAAGTGTTAAGATATAAAGGGAAGCCCTAAGTATATACAATTGGGCTTTTTCCTAAGTTTTCTCTTAATGTATGTATAGAATATAACATGGAAACAATTCCTGAAACTATTCTTGAGCTGACAATGACATGGATATAAACCTTTATGATCACGTGAAATAAAGTTTTGCAGGAAGACATTCCTGATTAATTTGTAAAAGTTCTTGTTTCTAAACTCTGAAATGTCAGAAATATGATTGCAAAGTAAGCAGTTATACTATACTGGCCTTGATTCAGCTAACTTTCATAGCAGTTATGGAAAAAGACACAAACATGGTTATTCTAGGACCTCTTCGAACTGATCAAGAACTCTAGGGACAGATTTTTTTCTGGAAATAATGATTTTGTTAGAAATTGCTGATTTATCAGACCGACCCAATAAATCTTACAATAAACATCGATGGATTAACAGAGTATAACAGGTTAATAAAGATCTTGTATCTCTTAATGTTCTGGGAGAACCAACCTCTTGAATATCCTGAGAGCAAAGGACCTTAAATTTCGCCATTTTCTCACTTTTGTCTATAGAAATCATTTTTAATTGCTTCATTAGAACCTCATTAGAGATTATATTTTTTAAAAAAATTACTAATACACTTGTATGATCACAAATTATATAAAAATAGCTAGAAATCTGTATTTCCCTGGCATAGAATTTTCCTCTTTTTTTCATGTATCAGAATTCTGACGAGAATATGTAGATGGATAAGAGGTGATTTTCATAGCTATCAAGAATCTCTGCCTCTCTCACTGATGATGAATCATGCTATGAAGAAGACCTGAAAGCTGGAATTTAAAAAGAGAGACTGAGAAAAGGGGAAAAGGTTAGCAGCAATATCAATTCAAACACAAGAAATGCTAAACTCTATAAAAAGAAACACTGATGTCTTAAAAGTCCATGATTAGCCAAAGGGAAAAATTCAAGCTGTATCAGAATGTGCCCTATATTTTGTATATCTTTAAGTGGTCAGACACAGGAATAAATAAAAAGAGAGAGAGAGAAAAAAAGTGTCTTTTTTGTACTTGTTTGTTTGCTGACAGCTGTAATACCAGACATAATAAAGACTTAGTACTATACAGACTTAACTGGAGTTCGCTAGCATTAACACAAACAAATTTAATTTAATATTGCAAGTGTCGACTTACTCTGTTTCTTGAATGTGTGACAAATTATTTCAAATATCAGATCATGAAAATCACGGAAACTCAAAAGTGGTTTTATAACTACATTCTAACACAGTCCTTTATGTTTACCATTCACCCAGTGGCTCTTACTTGTAATGCATCAGCATATCAAAGCAACTGTTTGGCTTAAAGGCAGAATTTTAGGTAAACAAGAAGAAAAGAACAAACCTAGAGCCAATGTCCAGTGTTGTGCTAGTAATAAGAACACCCTCCTCTTGGCAAAGCTAGATTCATGTTTTTACATTGCTTAGAATCTAAATGATTTGTCTATATCTTCTAATATTTAGGATGTCACATTTAGTTGAGCTGACCTCTTGTATAGGGGTGAATGCTTGCCTACACAAAACAAATTTCACTTTGACTGTGGCTAACTTGCTCTTACTACGTTTCTGCAGAAGGCTTGCTGTAGCTTCAGAAGCAGATCTAATACAAATGGAAAAGGAAGCTGTGGTGGGTTGACCATGGCTGGCCACTAGGTGCCCACCAAAGCCGCTCTGTCACTCCCCTCCTCAGCTGGACAGGGGAGACAAAATATAATGAAAAGCTCGTAGGTCAAGATAAGGACAGGGTGGCATTATGCAGCAATTACCATCACAGGCAAAACAGACTCGACTTGGGGAAATTAGTTTAATTTATTGCCAATCAAATCAGAGTAGGATAATGAGAAATAAAACCAAATCTTAAAACACCTTCCCCCCACCCCTACCTTCTTCCTGGGCTCAACTTCACTCCCAAATTCTCTCCTTCCTCCCCACCAGCGGCACAGGGGGATGGGGAATTGGGGTTGTGGTCCGTTCCTCCTCAGGGGGAGGTCTCTTCACACTCTTCCCCTGCTCCAGCGTGGAGTCCCTCCCACAGGAGACAGTCCTCCATGAACTTCTCCAGCGTGAGTCCTTCCCATGGGCTACAGTTCTTCACAAACTGCTCCAGCGTGGGTCCTTTCCATGGAGTGCAGTCCTTCAGGAACAGACTGCTCCAGCGTGGGTCCCCCAGGGGGGTCACAAGTCCTGCCAGCAAACCTGCTCCACTGTGGGCTCCTCTCTCTCCACGGGTCCTGTCAGGAGCCTGCTCCAGTGTGGGCTTCCCATGGGGTCACAGCCTCCTTTGGACGTATCCACCTGCTCCGGCGTGGGGTCCTCCATGGGCTGCAGGTGGGTATCTGCTCCACTGTTAACCTCCATGGGCTGCAGGGGGACAGCCTGCCTCATCATGGTCTTCACCACGGGCTGCAGGGGAATCTCTGCTCGCATGCCTGAAGCACCTCCTGCCCTTCCTTCTTCACTGGCCTTGGTGTCTGCAGAGTTGTTTCTCTCACACATTCTCACTCCTTTCTTTGGCTGCAATTGCTGTTGCACAGGGTTTTTTCCTCCCCTTCTTAAATATGTTATCCCAGAGGTGCTGATTGGCTTGGCCTTGGCCAGCGGTGGGTCCATCTTGGAGCTGGCTGGCCTTGGCTCTATCGGACATAAGGGAAGCTTCTAATAGCTTCTCACAGAACCCACCCCCTGTAGCCCTGCCGCTGCCAAAACCTTGCCACGCAATCCCAATACACAAGCATAAGTATTGCAGTATTTCTGCAGTTAATACATGTTGTGGGAAATGTCCCTGTAATCGCATTATGGAGGTTACAGCACAGTCAGAGAGGGATGACTGCATTTATCTGAGCACTAATCCAAGGGTATAGTCTCTAACAGTCATGGTCTGCATATCCTACTATAGCATATACCTGTGCAACCATCCAGGTGGCACATGCTTTGTTGTAATGACTTGTAATGAATATTGTAATGAAAGCTAATGAATTTCACATTCCATATATGAGTTTATTCTGCTAGAAGGAAATATCTCTGGATATATGTAGCTGAGGTTGGATTTGCGCCGTATGACCAATTCAGAGGGAAATATTTTATCCTTGAACTTCAAAACACATCCTCTGTTTATTAGTCTCAAGTTACAGCATGACATTCCTCCTGCCTGATTTCCTGTTGCAATATAGCAGTACAATTAGCGTCTTTACTGGCAGGCTCTGAAAAATGAAGTGATTATAGTCTTGACAGAGGAGTGTGGAAAATTTTGAGTTTCCTGTTGTTGATGTGGGAGAGTTTGTTCTCTGGGACTATAAAACCATCATTTTTAAAAGCAATCACTTCACTCAGAAATGTACCTCCTAACTATACTATAAAGATAGATCAATTAAATGTAAAATTATAATCTCACAAGAAGTATATGGTTTTAGACAAAAAGAATTTTCAGTAACTCGAGAATTTTACTACAATCATTTACTTCTAATCAACTCCTTGAGCCGATTTTCAGATACTTATTTATAAAGAATAAATTGTAAAACTTGAAAACAAAAATTCAGCCAGTTATTATGAACCATATAATTTACGTGGTGATGAGATTGCACATTTAAATGAGTGCAGGAAAGGTTTTTAGTGTTTCTTATGAAGAGGGGAGTAAATGACTGAGGGAAGGAAGATCAGAGATAATGTATATAAAAAGCCAAATTACTTTTGAGATGTCTTCAGACAATGAGAGTTACCACACCATTAGATTATCTTCAGTAAATATAACAAAAAGAATGTAACAAAACAATATGATAGGTCACCTGGGGTTACTATCAGCAATGATTATAACAATATATTTGAATTAAATCGGTCATTCTTTTTTAAACAAATTTCCTGCTTTACGAAACAGTCATGTCTTGGATTAAGCAATACAGAAAAAGATAGGGAAATAAAACTAACTTGTTACATTATCATTGGTCAAATTATTATTTTATGAATTTTAATGGCATACAATCTATTATGGATAATTTAACCTCTTTTATCAATTTTTACTTTATTCAGTTTTCTATTAAAAAATTAGTTCCAAAATATGTGAAAATTTCAAAGTATCAAAATATTTGTAATTTTCAAATAATTTATAATTTTATTTTAATATGAAATTAGTCTCTAAACTGAAACATGTTTGCTAACAGTTACCCTTTTGAAAGAAAATTTTCCAGGTAAATTTTTCTTCTTCCTGATTGATTTTCTTACTGATTGGCCTGAAGTAAGAGATATAATCAAATTCTTCAGTGATTCTGAAGGTCAGCTCTGATACTTCCCAAGTATCTCTAATAATTTTTTTTTTATAGAGCTAAGTTTCACCAACAAGACAGAGTACAACAATGCACAGTGGATCTGGATATTGGGGTTTATTGAAGAAGCAAGGGGAGTAGAGTTTTTACCCTACCAGATTATCACTCACACTCAGTTACTTGTTCACCTCAGCATTACATTTGGTAGGTCTTATCTTCTCTGCCCAGCAGGGAGGTCTCTGCTGACCAAAGAAGGCTGGGCACAAAGTTGTGTTGGATTGTGCTGTGCCACTCCTTGCAGTTACCAGTCTTGGGTGTTACCAGCCAAAGTCCCTCAGCTTCCCCCTGCGTTCATCTCCATGTGTCTTCCCTGACTTCAAGTCCTTCCTCAACTTCCAGGATCTTTCCTCTAGCCAGTACCTTCACCACCTTCTTTCTAGGACCCTTCTTTCCAGGGCCACTACTTCTTTTTGCTGAACACTTCTTTTAGGCTCCTTGTCCCTGGTTTTCCCAATCTATCTAAATAGATTTTATGTGCATAGACACAATGTATGATCAGCTTCTCAATTGGTGCTTCTGTTTCATGTATCTCTATTATTTGGAGGATTCATTACAAGCTCCCTGATTTACAACTTGTATAATCTTCCCTAAATCTGGACTTCATGAAGTTTAAGGTGCAAAAGTTTAAGGTTCCTCCTGCACCTAGGGAGGAACAATTGTATGCACCAATATATGCTGGGGGCCAACTGGCTGGAAAGTAGGTTGGCAGAAAAGGACCTGGGGGTCCTGGTGGACACCAAGTTGAACATAAGCCAGAAAAATGCCCTTGCAGCCAAGAAGGCTAATGGTATCCTGGGCTGCATTAGGTGAAGTGTTGCCATTGGGTTAAGGGAGGTGATGCTTCCCCTCTCCTCAGCACTGGTGAGACCACACGTGGAGTACCGTGTCCAGTTCTGGGCTCCTCAGTAAAAAAGAGACACGGACATGATGGAGAGAGTCCAATGAAGGGCCACCAAAATGATTAAGGGACCATATTATTATCTGATTGAATGTAACAAGTAGTCTAGTATGTGTAAATTGATATAATGCCTGCAATTGTTAATACAGCAGATAAGTAGGTTGTGCCAGTGCACTGGAGTTTCTCTAAGTATGAAGATGTAAACTATGCAATTGCAGTACTGTTACTCAACTGGAGCTCTGTAATGCAGCTATTTTAGCCTGCAGATAGAAAATTATTTGAATTATATAAAAGCCTACTGAAAAATTGGAGAACTGATTAATTTTTTTTTTTTTAGAAGTCATTCCAGAGTTAATACTGAAGACATATAACATGATTGTCTTGTCTTGTATCTGTCTTGTATATGTACAGCTGCGGCTACAAATTTAAAAAACAGATTTCCTGAGATAAGTAAATAAGTGAGCATGGCACTTGGCTGTATTCATCATTACCTCTTTTCCATCACAGAAATTTCCATTCTACCATTCAAAGCCTTACGTTGGAATAAAATTTATTCAACAAGATGAATTACACAACACATAACCACAGAGGGCATATTAAAAATGTCTATTGGAGTAATATTTTGCTTCTATTTGCACTTCATTTTTAGGCACTGGGAAATTCTTTCCCAGACATAAAGTATTTCATGACCCACTAATGCATAAAATAACAGTCAGAACATTGAGATCACTTCAGGAAAAGTAACAGCAAATTTCTTAAGAAGTGTTGAAATAAGGCAAGTCTTTGCTGCATGAACAAACATTTACAGTCTGGAAAGTCAATGAGTTAGTGTTTCATGAAGTTCTAAAGTGACTTGCATGCAATATCCTGAATTTCTTTAAAAGGGAACTTCAAATATTGAAAAGACTGTGAAGACAGCTCTTTACTATTAATTTCCTGAAATCTCAACATTTCCTTTGAAGAATATTACCTGAAGAATTTTAAATTATTTTATTTCAGTTTCTTCATACATGTATAGGCTTCCTTTAGAGATATGTATAGAAGAAGAAAGTACGCTACAGGCTTTATGTTTCTTCAAAGGAGAAGAGTAACAGATGAATTCTGAAAGTACAAGGAACAATTGCAACATCTTTCATAAAAATCAACAGGAGCCTTCAACCATCACTTGTTGAGCTACATGGTTTAGTAGAATGGGTTAGGAGTCATCATCCACCAACAAGTCAGAGTGCCTTTTGTCTTCAGTTGCCAATATATTTTAGAGCTTTTATGTGCTGTAACGTCTTCTGCAGAGTTGTCAAAGCAATACTACCGCCTGAGCACAGCTTAGGTCAGGTAGTCTCTACCTCTCATCTTCGTCAAATGAGCCATACACTCTGGCACAGATAAAAAATGTTGAAAAACTAAACCACAGAAAACTCAGACAGGTGATTGGCAATTCTGAAGTGCCTCACTACCATCAACATAAAGGGAGTTCCTCCCGGCTGAACATTTCTCAGTATACTTTTACCACTATGGTGTAAAAAGCAAAGCTTCCAAGTAAAAGAATCCTGAAGCTCTTTTGCTGTACAGTTAAGCTGTACTTCCAAACAAGAAGCCAAAAGAATAGAACAAATCTTCAGTACTCTGTTTCCCTCTCTCCCCCAGCTTTTGGAAACTTTAGTCTTAGAAGCTTTCATAGGTGGATTGCATAAGAACGATTGGGTTCAGTTTTCACTGAGGATTTTATCTAAACATCTTTCAGAGGTGATTTGTATCTGTGACCTTGTGGTGGTGCATTCCCCCACCCTGCCTCCTGGGCCACTCCACGATCTCAGAAACTCCCATTAAACCTTGGCCTTGGTGTAATGAGTCAGGCGGTGAAGCGTCCCTTTACCGTATCAGGAACTTTTGCATAGCTGAGGTTGGGGAATGTACCCATCATACCAGAAACTTCTGCTGCCTGGCCCAAGTGGAGGACGAAAGCGAGGATAATTGTCATCCCCTGATACCCTTATCTGAGTCGTAGCTCAAGTGGAACGATACTGTTGTTACTGAAACCTTGAGGGTTTTGATGGATGACTAACGTCAATCATCTTGCGACCCTATAAACAGTGGGCACAAGTGAGACCCTTTGAGCCCTCCTGCACCACAGCGGGCTGCGCCCAGAATCTCCCTCTGAGTGGAACGCTCCTCAGAGTTTGCAAACTCTCGAGGACCATCTCTGACTGGCACGGGACCTGGGCTACAACACTCCTCAAGGCTCAACCCTTTGCCTGTTGAGAAATGTTGAAACATTTTACATGAGTATTTCACTGAACTCGAGGGGGATTTTTAACAGGTATATCTTTGTATATTTATCTATCTTTGTATCTATGTGTGTGTGTGTGAATTGATGGAAAAACCCGCTAAGAAATATAGTCTGCTTAAATCTTATGATCTATCTTAAAACTGTGAATGAACCTTAGACTGCTGCTAAACACATATAATCCCTTAGACCTACACCGTTGACCAAGTCTGGGACTAGGGGTAGATCTAGTTGGGTCTACTCTGAATCTTTTGACTCAATGGAGGGTCTCCTTACCCTTTTTGTATCAGACATAAACCATTGTCCAAGTCTGAAGCTAAGATTGGATCCAGCTGGGTCTTCTCTGAACCTTGTGACTCAACGAGTGGGTCTTCCTTAACATTTTCGTCCTCCGCCTCTGTATAAATCATCCCAACTCAATTCTCATGCGATGTCCTGGTTTCGGCTGGGATAGAGTTAATTTTCTTCCTAGTAGCTGGTATAGTGCTGTGTTTTGGATTTAGTATGAGAATAATGTTGATAACACGCTGATGTTTTAGCTGGTGCTAAGTAGTGTTTACATCAACCAAGGACTTTTCAGTTTCTCATGCTCTTTTCCTTTGTATGCTTCATCTGTGTAGTAAGTGATAGAGTGAACCTTGCCATCGAACTCTATTAAAGTTGCACTTTTATACATTTCTATTGAAATCACTTTCTGCTAATACCTTTGAAAGTGATTCTCTGAGCGGCCTCTAAACTGCTCATTCGTGACTGACCTTCATAGTACCCTGTAAAAAGGAGTTCTGGATTTCTGAATCCATTACTTTCACAAGAAGATTATTCTTCCTATGTGATAAGACATCAAAATACAGTTGAAATCTAGAGCTATTTAACAATAATCTCATTGCACATTGTTGTATGATTCAGTGTACAGATCTCTTTTTTTTTTTTTTTTGTGAGCTGTACTTGAAAATGTAGGGAAATGTAGAAAAACCAGCATGAATTTCCTAAAAGTGTTTTTGCTTAGTAACTATAGATGTGACCTATTTTCCTTAATTTTCTATTTTCTAAAAACAATTCTACATACATTAAATATTTTTCAAACCTTTATCTTTATATGGTTTCTGTTGAAGGGCAAGAAGAGTCCGCTTTACTTTATTTAATATTAAAAACCTGCAATGCAAGATAATAATGTTTCCATGTCCAGTGTCTTTCATCAAACTCCACAGTGTGTCGATGAATCTGATTCCTTCAAACCTGTTTTCCCAGATTCCTCACCAATTAATAATAACTTAAACAACTTGCAATGGAAAAGAGGGGATTTTTTCCCCTTTTTTTTTGCAAAATATCGATTCCCTGAAGAGCAAATTTCTATACAGGACCTAATTTGTGGTCAACGAGAGGAAGACTTAATAGGGTGCTGAAGATCCTAAGGATTAAGGCAGCCATAAGATGTGAGAAGATCAAGCTTTCAGAAGTTTTTCACTCTGTTGAACTCCATATCCTCCAATAAGTACCTAAACTACTTCACTACTTATTATTTGTTGTATTTGGTAGTTTTTGATGCTAGTCATACTACAGATGTAAAAACAATAATTTGGGGAATTCTGACAATTCTGGTTGCATTCCAAAATCTGTTGGTAAATAGTTAAATGTTTTGTAGGATGTGTATGCATTATATTGTACATATTTCACTACACATTCTTCCAGCTTCTCATTTTATCAGAAAACCAAACGTGTGAATTTCAGGATCGGTAAAATATTTTATAAGAGAAATTCAGAATTTATATATGTGTATGTAAAACTGTTATAAGTTACAGTCAATAAAAATGATGAAGCTGGATGTATTTTAATTCTTCCATATATATACACATGTATATGTGTATGTATATATATACATGGAAGAATGTGTTCTCTGTGTATATGTGTATAAATTCTTAAAAACAATTCTAATAGGGCTAAATAATCCATTGAAAAGCAGTTTAATTGGATTTTTTTCAATGAAGTTGTAATTCATTAACTTATTACTGACTTTCTTGAAAGGAACAATAAGATCAGTTCCTAAAGCATGATTAAAACATAAGGAGGAATGATAAATTTTGAATGAATACATAGTTCAGGATGTTTATATCCTTTTTCAAATTCAATGAATGAAAATCAATCCACGTTCCATTGTTGAGCAGTTATTTTTCACCCCCAAGAGAGCTGCAAATACTGTAGTCAATAATAGTACAATGACATTTTAAAGTGTTAAATCAGACAAGTAGATTTTCAATTTAGCCCCAAAGCTAGAGAGTGATATTTTACATTTGAAAGAAAAAACTCACTTCCAGGCCTAGAAATCTCTAGAGCCGAGGAAAGAGATGTGGGTTCAGGACTAAAAGGTCAAGAGAATGGATGTTGACCGTGTTTCAGCTGGGTTGGATTTCTCAGTTGGCTATTAAAGCTCCAAATTAAATGGCTTGTTTTGTTTTGTTTTGTTTTTCTTGCAAGGCTAAATTGACTCTTTAGATGAAAAGTATAAAATAAAAATGCATAATAATATTAAATATGAACTATTCTGTTTTCCAGTTATGTGGAATTAGCAAAAATGTTTAACTGCTTTTAATAGGCTATGAGACTAGAGCTGGTTAAAAAAATTGACAGAAAATGCTGATCCAGAAAAATCCAATATTTCAGGGAAATATTAAATCATATCAACACTTCATATGGAAACCAATAAACCAAATCATTCAGCTTCCTAAGTCTTCCAAATAAATCTAAGTGATTTTCCCAGGCTCCCACGACTCATTTTACAAATTTCTACTGCTCTCCATCTGCTGAGCTGTCTGTCTCTCCAATCCTGTGCACACCACAGCTGTTCCTCCTGTGAAGCAGCCAAAAACACTGCAAAGTTGGGAGCAAGGCAGCCCTCTTGCCCGACCAACAGGCAGAGATCCCAGGGAGGCAGACAGTGGCATACCCAGGCTGTCAAGGCACCAACTTGACCAGGTTTGCAGGGCAATCAGGTATTTAGCTAGATGCATTTCACAGGGTGCCTGATGAACTTTCAGGTTTCCTTAGCAACTGGCTCTGTTGGCTCCTGGTCTGGAGATTTGACTAAGCATTTCCCAAGCTTTCCAGATGGCTAGAGCAACTCGCTTCCCACGTAGCTGGCCTGCCTGATTGCCAGGCTCATTGGACTACTGACATCTCCAAAAAGGTAGAAATAGAAGTTTTCCTGGAAGCAGCTAAATTCTAGTAGCAGCTCCAGGAACTACTGTCTGGTGATTCAATGCTCCCCTTGCTGACTCACAGAGCTCACTTAGCTAACTTGCTGGTTTGCAGAAACCTAGTAAGAAAGCAATACATTAAAAGGCAGCTGGGGACATTTGGAAACTTGTGCAATCTTGTGGGGTTTCAGTTCCACTAAATAAACCCCAATACTTTTTAACTTTTCATTTTTTGAATTGGGCTGCAGTCATTTGTAAATGGTAGAAATGTTTTGCAGGTCGGACATTTTGTTCCTTAGGCAGCTCATGCCAGCACAAAGTTATGAATGACTTTGTAGACATCTCCTTGGAAAAAAGAGTAGGAGAATTCAAAATTACAACCTTTATTTTTTTAATATAAATTGTATAATTAGCTGCTTGCACTGATAAGAGTTACTTATTTTTCAGTAGATTCACTTACGGATAATTCTGCTCTTTTTTACCAGTCATTCTAGAAGAATGGATTAAGACAAACATCTTAATCCTCACATTTATATTTTAATTCACCCTCTTTTAGACAAAATCAGATTCCTACTCTATCAGCCTTAAGCAGGATTTACTGTCACCACTACTGGTTGCCACTGTGTGGTTACTGATTCTTTTCCTCTCCCCCATGAGATAGCAAAGTACTGGATATTCCCATTTTATGGCCAGGGCTCTTAGAAGCATTAACTATAATACTGCTCTGCCTGTGTAGCCTGAAGTCTGGTGCACTCCAAGTCTTAACTCTAAGTGCCTATATTGCTATATTTTTTCAGGGGTCTGAACTCAGGTTGCCTACAATCCTAACCTGTCTTTTTATCTACTGTACTTGGTACTGTAACTGCTTGTTAGGAGAGACACCAACCTACTTTATCTAACCATCACTAATCACAAGGTGGTTCTCTAAGGCCAAATGGATATGTCTGGGGAACATAAGCATCTGCTCAAGCATTCTGATAATGGGCTTCTTTCCCTCTATTGATTATAAAAATAGTCTGGATGACTACAGATAACATTTGCTGAGATCAGTGCTACTCTGAATGATTTGTCCCAGAGCTCATAGAACATACAAGTGCAAGGTGCATCTTATTGCTTGTAAATTACAGTCCTAATTATTAATGTACAGTCCTAATTATTAAACCATCTTTCCACTTTGTCCCTGTATTGTTTCCTGTCTCTATGTTCTCTTACCACTCCTTCTTCCTACTTCTTCAACAAATTGCACTCAATTTAAAAAGACAATAGCTTCCTTAGAGCCTTTAGGCAAACCCCAGAGTCATTAGGTAAACACTTGCAATGATTATTGGAACATGGTAAGGCTATTAATCTTCTAACCTTTAATAGTATGCATTTCCCTAGTTAGTTTCCCAGGATACAATTAGTTTTGGTTGTTCCAAATGGTCACTTGTTTAATTCATTCACTGCTTCACTTACATATAATAATAGCCACAGCCAGAAATTCCAACAAACCTCATGCCTCTCAGATGTGAATACATTTGGTATATACTTTTCTCTGTGAAAAGTAATGTCCTAGAAGAATGTGTATAGCTTTACTGTGAAAACCTAGGTGACAAAATCTGTCTTGAGACAAACCATTCAGACCAGGACACTGTAACAAAGATCCCAAATTTTATTTCTATCTACCACTCAAGCATATGTCAAAATCATTTATTTGACTTAATGATTTTTTTTTAACGTTAAAAAACTGTTTGTATAGCTGTCTAAAAAGTAAATTGTGAGGAAATATAGGTGAGAGAAATAAGATCTGTTAACAGAACAAGTAATATCTCTGCTACAAAATTTTCCACGTTTGGAAGACACTTCTTCAAAAAAAAATAAAAGATCAACTTTGTAAATGAGCATTACAATGAATATATATTTCTATAGCTTTTCACTTGAAACAGGTATATAAGTACTAACACCCCTCCCCAGAAAGCCACTTTTTTTTTTTTTTATCATCATAAAATTCATGCCATTCATCATAGTTTTTCATAATATTTTAGGATGAAAGGCATTGCAAATCTATACAAGACCAAAAAAGTTATTCAAACAAACCAAAGAATTATATTACTGTCTATATCCCTGAATGGGTGGCTGATTCGCTACAGGACAATTAACTAGGCATGTCTATAAAATTACTTGCAATGGGATAACCAATTTCTTTTTTCCCAGTTAGGCTTTCTGTAGCAGGAAAAAAGACACAAAATACTCATTCAGATAAATTTCTTTCTTGCTAATAAAGGGAAAGGTTATCAATTGAGTAACTCTTTACTCACATAGTAATTCATAGTCTCAAAATCAACATATGTCATGATTTTATATACAAATGTCAAAACTTCAAGGGTTGCAATTTAAGGCTGATGGCACAGACAACTCTTAATCGTCTACATTTAGCTGCCAGTATAAGTATGTTCTAGGTGATCTAGTATTGAACAAATTGTGAGACTATAACATTTCAAATAAAAATGCAAGTATCATGATGTTCTGATTACAAAACTTTCCAAATATAAGAAAGCATGAGATGTAGTGGGAGATACAGATGCTCACCACCTCTAAATAATAGTTCATGGTAGTAATTCAGTTTACTATGGAGGTTAACCTTCACTTCTGCTAGAGGCAGCTGAATAAGTCTAAGCCACATTGACTGCCTAACCAGATATCTGTTTACTGTAATAGGAGCTTAAACAGGTAACTCAGCTGCACATGTGGAAACATGGATTTTACTGTCTCAATGTTGAAATGAATTATCACATTGTAGGTGTCCCAAAGTGGACCTCTGGAAAACCAAGAAGAAACACATGCACTGTTTTTTAACCTGGAATCATGTGATGATTAAGTGCAAAATTTAGAAACAGTCATGTAATTTATTTGTTCAATACAATTATAATAACCTTTTATAATTTTTCTATAATAGTACTGAATGCCACTTTGAATATTAGTCTTCAGCTTGCATTTTATTTCTTCATAATGTGAACTAAAGCATAGAAAGGCCCATTTTTAGAAGCTGTTGACCTGGAACCACACTAGTGGCTCACAACAGATTTTTTTTTTTCCAACCTGATCTAGTTGAAGATGTTCTCGCTGATTGTAGGGGGGTTAGACTAGATGACCTTTAAAGGCCCCTTCCAACCTGAACTATTCTATGATTCTATGATTTTATATCTAAGCCCCACTAATTTTCTCACTCTTTGAAACAGCAGCTAAACTAGTACAGAATGTCAAATGAGAAGAATGGAAATAAATGAAAACATATCCTTTGAAGGCCTCTGAAACTATGTTTAGTTCTTCCTGCCAGGGGCTGCAATCAAACAATGCAAAATGAATATTCATTATGGAGCTGAGTAATCGATTCTATTATTTGTTTTTATACACTTCGCAAAACTAAGTCCTGAAGAGAAAGACACATCTGGTTGAACTATGAAGCAACGTCTCTCTGACTCTTTCAGTTCCAAAGTGCTGGCAGTGACAGTATTCAGGAAACGAGACTTTCCTCAAGTCTACAAAAAACTAATAAGAAAGACCATTTTTCCTGTTGTAATTAACTTATATTGTTTTGTTGAAGGTTATGTAACTATACTTATTTATGTTATCAAAGGTTTGATCCTTAATAATTTGCTTTAAGAGGGCTTGAATTCTTTCTAATTGTGACATATTCTGTATAAAATGCCCTGATTTACATCATCTTCAAGTTATTTTTATTCCCCATTTACAATCATCACTTGCATGTTACTCTTACACAACAGCTATGTCTTTAATGAAAGTTGATAGGGACTCAGTCTTGGGAGTTTTATTTAAAAAAAAAAAAGTGAAGAAAAAGGTACTATAGGTTTCAGGTTTCAGTCTGGCAAGAAGCTGGAAGGCAGAAAGAGACAAATGCTTTTTATTCCTACTGTTTACATCAGCTGCTACCATGTGAATGGCTTCTTTTTCATGTTCTTCTAGCTGTGAGCAAAACTGTCATGGGAAACTCTCTTAAACACTTTGCTTATCCAAAAGTACAAAAGCTTCCTGAACCTTCTTTAACTTTACAGGTCTGATGGGAGTAGAACACTTTCAAAATGTTATTTTCCACCTGTGTTCTCTAACTTTTAGAATTTTTGTCCAAATCCCAATGTGCTTTCATTGCTGCAATGCCAGTGTGCCTCTGTCATTTTAAGAGCTTTCTGTTCAGTATGACTTACACTATATAACTTTCACTCCTAGATGTTATTCACAGTAATAAAGGCAATTTATGTGACTCCTCTGTTTAATGGTGAACAGGTATTATTAATTCATGATCTGTAATACTAGGCTGGAACCTCATAAACACACAACTGAGAAGCCTGTTACTAACAAATATTTACATCGAAATTATTAGGTGATTCATAACAACAGTGCATATAGAATTTGATAGGTATTTCTTCCTAGAGTTAAGGCATCACAGATCATAATTAAGAATATTTAGAAACACCACCTCCATAATTTAAAAATTATTCCTGATGTCCTTGGTCTATGAGTGAGAACAACTTTTGACTATAAATGTCCTAGGTTTTGGTTAATCAGCAAAGAAAACAGTTCTGCAGTACACACAATGATAAAAACAGTTTTCAGGTTTATACCTTCATGTGCCTCTGCAGAAAAATCTAGAAAAGAGTTTATTGAAAGAAGCAATTTAAGGAGTGGTATGATTTTCAGAAGAACAACAAAATCTTTCATTAAACCTTTGTGTTTCCCACTGCAGGAGTTTGTTTGCTTGTTTGTTTTCCCCCTTTCTTTGAATGCAGATTGCACTTATATGTTCTTAATTTTGACAGTGGTTAATTTGCAGATGTTTTCAAAATGTGAGCCATAACACATACAGCCGTGTGCACTGTAACAAGTATTTCTCTATAGGCTTGCCAATAGAATATATGAAATCAGGAGATGGGGAAAAAAGAAAGTCATCAACAGAGACTTCATGCTCTTGGTTTATTGTGTGGAGTGGGAGCCCTTTTTTAAAAAATCAGGTTTTGTGTTAAAGTTTCAAGTTTCTCTCCCCTAGCAGCAGGGAAATAAAAAAGCTTTTGGAAATGCTGTCTTTTGAACAATGGCAAAGTGCTTTTAGAGTTTAGTCCCCACAGGTAAGTAATGGGTTTTTGAGCCTTCTATTCCATTTTTTATAAGGGTACTGAAATTGTGTGATCAAGAGCAAAACTAATCTTTGATAACATAATGTAAAGGATGTAGGCAGTTCTGGTTCAGTATCAGATAAACATTTACTCTGGGAATCCATGTAAATCAGAGGAATCACTATTTGTAGCTCTTGGCCTTGAACGTGCTTAATCAGCCAGAATTTTCTATTAATGAATTATGAATAGTCATGACAAAACTAGTTACTTTAAAGATGGGCAAAGAATGGTGGCAGGAAAAGAGGTGACATTTTATAATGGTAAATAATATCTCTCCTCCACAATATGCAACAGTGTTGTACTATGTGCACTGCATATCAAAAGGGAATGGGTTATGCATTAGGTTCATCAAATAAGAATTGTAATGTAAGGGTATTTCACAGTTAGGTCTTCTAGTTATTCTTCACAACAGACCTATAGGACTGATCTCATGATCTCAGGTTTGGTTTTTTTTGTTTTGTGGTTGGGGTTTTTTGTTTGTTTGGGTTTTGTTTTTACCTAAAGTAGAGGTTAATTCAAGGAGAACAAAGACGAATTGAGAATAAAGCAGTGTTCGGGATTTGTTGCAAGGTTATTGCAGACTGCTTGTCTTAGCTGTACCTTGCACTTGAACCCAAATTGTTCAAGGTCATCTTCTTTCCTTTTAAATATAATATAAATCCAATTAATAGTCCTATTATATAAACCCATTTCTGAGGATTAAAAAAGCATATGGATTGTGCTCCATAGGATTGTTTTCCTTAATTACTTAGTGTTTTTGCTCCCAGTCTGTACTTGAAGGATATCAGCCTTTCCTTTATATTATCTATTCATATTTCAGATTTTTTGGAGGGGATAACCACTTACTAAAAAGCTGTAGAATTTGTGTGGGATCAGAATTGAATATAATCTCACTTGACATTTCCAAGCTATGGAATATGAAACATTAAATAATAGCTACGATAATAATTATTATTATCCAAAGCCACAGCAGGATTTTGTACAAGAATTCACAAGTACCCAGTTCCTTGCCTTGTATTTAAACTGTTAGAACATGCCATTTTCTCTTTTGTAATTATAGTGGGCTTACAGCAATTTTCATGCTAGGAACCTAAAACATTTTAGAACTATATACAGTGTATAATTGATGTGAGATAATGTAATGTTCTTGGGATAGAAAACCCAGGAAAACTTTGTGTGGGCTAGGATTTAGGTTCCAAGCTAACGAAAACCAAGGACTGTAACCCTTATAGTGCTGTGCTTTGTATTTGTAGCTAGAACAGTGTTGATAACACACCAATGTTTTGGCTACTGCTGAGCTATACTTACAAAGCATCAAGGCTGTCTCTTCAAACCCTCCTCCCCAACAAAGGCCAGTTGGCTGGGGGTGGGCAAGAAGTTGGGAAGGGACACAGCTAGGACAGCTGACCCAAACTAACCAAAGGGATATTCCATACCATATGATGTCATGCTCAGCAATAAAAGCTGAGGTAAAGGGTGGGAGGAGGGAAATTGTTATAAAGGTGTTTCTCTTCCAAAGCAATCACTATATGTACTGAGGTCCTACTTCCCAAGAAGTGGCTGGACATTGTCTGCTGACAGGAAGTAGATAATAAATCTTTTTGCTTTGCTTCACTTCTCCATGTGGTCTTTGCTTTTCTTCGTTAAACTGCCTTTATCTCGATCCATGAGTTTTTCATCTTACTTTCTCCCATCCTGCTGAGGAAGGGGAGTGAGAGAGTGGCTTGGCAGGCACTTAGCAGCCAGCCAAGGTCAACTCACCACACCAACTAAAAAGAAAAGAAAAGAGCTTTTAATAACTGGATACATATAAAAGAGATTACAATGACATTATAAAATGAATCTTGACAGGTCATGCAGTTTAATGCAGAATCACTATGACATATATTTAGGTCAACATCCATTTGTTAAATCCCTTCTTAAAAACTTACACTGAAAGAACTTTTGAAGTTTCCTTTAACCATAACAGTGTTGGTGGAGAGCAATTAGGTGTTCGGTCAAGAAGACATTAATAATATATCATCATAACAAAAGATGCCTTAAAATGAAAGTAAAGAGCTCTTTTGTAAAGATGAAGAGTGGTGAACTTGCTTTGGCTGTGACTGCATTTTCCTGAATGAGGGAGAGTTTAATTTTTATGTTCTTTATATGTGTATATATATTTAATACATATAATTTTATAGATAATTAATATGTATAGTTTATAAATACTTAATAGTTTCTGGAAAATTTTATGATTACAGATTAGTATTAAACCCTTAGCAACAAGGAATAATAGGAAATATTGAACAGTAGTTAATTAGATTATAACTACTTATAACAAATTATTAACTAGATTTGGAATCAGAGTCCCCTTTTTTATGCACTTTTTGAACAACATATATTCATTACTACTAGTAAAAAGTTCTTCCTAAAATAGTAAAGAACTGCACCTTTGGAAAATATTTTGTTAAACAACTATTTAAAAATTCAATAGGTGTAAATAATTTTAAATTTTTTGCATAATTTATAGGATATACATATATTTGAAGTTAGAAAAAGTGATTAAATGTGTTACTTCAGAACTGGCTGCTCCAGAGGAAAAAATCACTGCATTTCAAACCTGTTAAATTGATTGTTATAATCTCACTGTGGGCTTGTACTGTTTCTTCTGATTACCTTTACTGTGTGTCTGGTTGTATGTCAGTCCATAATTTTTTTAGTACAAATTTTTCATTTTCTTTTTTTTTTCTTCTACTTTTTTATTAGGTACAAATGAGAAGTACCTAATACTGTGGAATCCTTGTCTGTCTGACTGGGGGATCTATGCATGTTGTAATGGATGTTAGTATAGACTAATAATTTCTTTTATGTCTCATGAGACATTACCTCTGCTTCAAATAGACAAAAGGTTGTAAAAGGAATCATTAGGTCAATGCGCTTTCACCATTTCCTGAAAACATATCTAATTTATCCTTCTTAATTTCTTTTTCTCAGTATGTATAAGATAGCAGTTAGCATTGCAACTATCATGTTAATCTATGAAACATTCAGAACATACCCTGCATAAAATACATTGCACAAACCATAGAGAAGTGCAATAGAGCTTAAGCACTTTTATTGAAAGGAAACAAATGGTTGAAGATAGTGACAAAGCCCCTACTTACTTAAAAGACACAGGATTAGGCCACTAGTGAATTTTGTATGTTACATTTTTATACATTGTATTAAAGCTTGCTAAAAATTGGATTTTTAAAAGCCAAAAAGTCATGAGAAAAAATAAATTCTAAGATTTCAGTCAATAGAATCTGCTATCTGTGCCAAAACTTTCATTAACAGATATCTGTTCAGTTCACCACCAACAAAAAAACCTCACCTTTTGGGAGCTGAAGATATATACAAAACACATAAAATTCTCATAAGTTTATGAACATCTTAGTATGTTTAAGTGAAAGCAATGTCCTGTCAGATACAATGTAACACTAATACTATGTGACAAATTGTAATGCGGTGCAACATGATTGGATGTGTTAATAAAATACAACTTGTAAATGTATATTACCTATGGCAAACTAAGTTCTGTCAAAACTAATGAAAATTAAATTATTTGCCTGTCACAGTTGAGTAGAACTTACTTTTATGCTATTCGTTTCTGACATGTAAACACATTGCGGTACTGATAAGGTACGGCTAAAAAATACTTCTGTCTAAAGAAGTGGAATTTAGAGAAAGATCAAAGCAGTTTGCAGAAAACTGGAATTCATGATAGGGATGTGAAGGATGAAAATGTTGCACTTCGCTGACTGAGGTCAGGTATAACATGACATAACCTATACACCTGCAGTGGGATGCTACTGAGTTTCTCATATCATGCCTGAATATTGTCCTCAAAAACACTGTTGTCAAAAGAGATTCAGCTGAAATAAAATGTTGATTAACAAATATAGTGACATTTTTCCCATAAGTGGCACCTGTGGCAATTCTACATCTGGCTCATATTTGGGAGATATTTCGGGTATTTTTCGAGTTCATCTCCAGTTGACGATGACTAATGTGCTAACTATAAAGGACTGCTGGAAGCTAAGCCCCGGGGTTGCTTGAAAGCATAGACTTTAAGCTGGTAGTTAATCTGACCAGACTTCCAAATAAGGGACAGGTATAGGAAATGGTTTCTGAATATTGTGTTCCTGGGAACATCAGCACACGTACCAGCAAAGCTGGGTGCTGGAAGAGTCTTCGCACACTTCCTAAAGTTTAATTCTTCGGCACTCTCTTCTAACTCTTCTAAAACTTCATCCATATACCCCTACAGATATTGATGTACACATTTAAGCTGTTCCTTTGTCACTTAAGTTCCAGACAACATCGCTTTTATAACTATTATGTACTTCCTATCATGCTTGCTGTTTTAATTTTAGCTTTTGTAACAGATTTGATTTCTTTTCCTTACTAAAATATTTTTACTAAGGAATTCCTTATACTTTTGTTATGTTTAAAGAAACTACTGAAGATTAAGAATCATAGTAGTGATCTCTACATATTACCTATACACATGCAAACACACAAATACACACACACACACACACATATATAAGTATATAATGTTTTAATGACCATTGTAATCATAACCACTTTGCAGATCAACAACTCCCTTACCTTCCAACGAAAGGCACACTGCTTCCAGAGATGATTCAATAACTCAGCAACAGAGCTTTTTTAAAGTAGAGAAGCTGAGCTGCAGATCACTACAGAGCTCAGGAACTGTGCCAGGGGACCGTTCATGAAAAGGACTGGTCTTCCCAGGAAAGGGCCATGACAGCAAAGGTTTGCATATGCAAAGCTAAAGCTAATGATCTAGGCTGGAGGTGTCCTGGCACCCACGATCCAGGAAGGATATCAGTATTAAATCTCCAGTTAAGGCACTTGGATTCTGGTCTTTTCCCTAGTGCAATATTTGATTAGCTAAATCATAGGTGGAGGTCCAAAATATTTCTGCTTAGTGAACCAAGTAGGATAAGGATTTGTTCTTCCTTAAATTCCTTAAAGACTGATAAAGAAGGTATGGCTAGGTGGTGTTTTTTTTTTTTTTTGGTTCGTTGATTTTGTGTTTGGTTTTCTTTTGTTTTTTTTTCTTTAAGATCTTTCATTTTTTCTTTTATTGGCATAAATGCTGGTCCATGGAAACAATTGGAACATCTTCCATTTACTTCAAGCAGTCCAGTCTTTGTCCTCTTTTTCCCTAATATTACAAGTAGGGTCACAAAACTAATTTCACAAAATCCCTTTTTGAGCGCAATCATAGTACATATGTTTGCATTGCATTCTCAGTTGTCATTGTCTGGTATATACTTCTGTGGCAAAGGTTTTTAACAGAACTTTTAATCCTTATGTTTAGTGATTAGAAAGCTGTTTTTTATAAAAAAAAGGTATTATTTACGTAGCACACATGTGATCAATAAGTTAAATTATTTTCTTTACTCTCTAGTGACAGGACAGAGTGTTTCAGAGAGATTTGGAGAAAGACTAACTGCTCTCCTCTTTACAGAGGATCAGAAACTAAACATCAGTCCTGTGTGATGGTAGTGAACAGAAGTTTGAACTGAACTGAAGGGTAAAGGAGGAGGAGAATCAGATTCATTAAAGGCCAGATGAGCAACTCCTGATGAGCAAAATATTGGAGGGCTTGTCTAAGTAATCTGAAACTAATTTACATTCAAATTAATGTTTAATTTGTTCTTACATATGACACAGAAGCTTTTTTTTTTTTCTTCACCTACACCTGGCCATTATCATCTCCAAAAGAGAGGATGAACACCGCAAACGGTCCCAAATCAGACCAGTCAGTGGATGAGGTTTTCTAAAAGTATGAGATCTCCCTCATAAGGGAATGTTTCAGAGAGCTCACCCCGTGAGCATGAACTACTTCATAACTGCTAGTCAGTGTCAGCGAAGTGAAAATTTTGGTAGGTTTTTAATAATTTTGTGTTTTAATTAGGAGGAGTCATCAGAAAATCAAGACAAGGTGAACATGGAAATGTATAAAATTTGCTGATGTACTATTGAGCAGTTTGACTGTAATCAAGTTTTTATTCATACTGAAATTCTTTATATTTCTATATCAGAATTACAATGGAAAAGTTGTAGTAATGTTCATGGTCATTATAACAGCAGTTACTGTAAGAAACTTGTGAAAATACATCTTTCATTACATCACATCTAAAAATATAAACTAAATTTCTCTCTATTAAATTGAAAATTAAATTTCCATTCACAACATCATAACTAATTCTTACCTATAATTTCTACATATAAAAATGTCTCAGATTTATGTCCTAACAGGATAAGACTTAGAATGGAGAAAAGATCTTAGAACCAAGTAATAAATAGATACATATTGAGATTTGCAATTTAAACTCTAACAGAAAATTAATTGTTATGACATTAATAACATGTCTGGAAAAAAGATTTCCTATTTTCCTGATTAAAAATTTCAAGTGTGGTATTTAAGAAAATTAGCATAAGTTGCAGACAATCAGATCTTTTTTTTTAAATAAAGTCTCCCTAATGAATTGAAAATGCTTTTTTATTCTACGGTAGACATCTTATTACCTGTAGATTTATAACTGAAAAGAAAATAGCCTTTATATACACTACATGAAAATTCATTCCTATTAATTGGTTGGGAAATAAGCAGTTGTGATTTTATGAAGATGTAATCCCTAAATCTGTTGAATTGTGATTGCTTTTATTATGTGCGACTGATTTGTTGCACACAAAATTAGGAGATATCACTTCCTCACATTGTTATTATATTAAAATTGAAATAGTTATTTACCATCACCAATTACTGCAGACTGTAGTATCTCAATGCTCAACGTTTCTAATTTTGTTACATTATCTTTTCATAAGACTGTACTTTATTTTATAATTATTTAGCTAAGTCTGGTAAGAAGGAAAATTGAGACATATATAAAAATAAGTGGGAGTATTTTTTTTAGGATAACTAGAGAAGTAAAATATATTGAAATAGAACTATGGGGAGTATTTCAACCATAATTAAGGGCTTCTTGCAACATAACTATAGAAGGCAGAAAATAAAACTAAAAATTAATTATCAAGAAAGGATAGTTTGTAATAGGATGAAAAGAGGAAAATAGGACTACTTCACATTTATTTCAGTTTTGCCTTAAATGACTGGAAAAGGAGCTTTGAAGGCAGTGCAAGACTTTTGCTATAATTTATGAAGAGAGTATTTTGGTTATAAACTATAATACACATATTACAATATGAAGAGAAATGTTATCTTCAAAAAGAAAATAAATATCAGATTCATGTTATCCAATTAACTATAGGCTTTTTCCTAGCTATACCTCTTATAAAAAAATGTTCATTTATTCAGTTTCCTCCATTCTTTACAAAGAGTATTTAGTACTTCTAGTTTTCACTTGGGTTCCACAGATGGGCTTAATTTGCCACTTCTGCCACAAACTTCCAATGTGACGTAGCACGAGACATCTGGAAGGAATCATCTAAATGTGACACTTCCCACTGCTCTGTATTTCATGGAGGAGATGAGGCTCCTTGTTCTACTGCTGTAGAATCATAGAATCATTAAGCTTGGAAAAGACCTCTAAGATCATCGAGTCCAACTGTCAACCCAACACCACCATGCCCACTAAATCATGTCCTTAAGGGCCTCATCTACACGTCTTTTAAATATTTCCAGGGATGGTGACTCAACCACTTCCCTGGGCAGCCACTTCCAAGGCCTAACCACTCTTTCAGTAAAGAAATTTCTCCTAATGTCCAATCGAAACCTCCCTTGGCGCAACTTGAGGCCATTTCCTCTCATCCTATCGCTAGTTACTTGGCAGAAGAGACGAACACCCACCTCGCTACAGCCTCCTTTCAGGTAGTTGTAGAGCGTGATGAGGTCTCCCTTCAGCCTCCTCTTCTCCAGACTTCTCCAGACTCTTTTTTTTTAATGTTAAAACAAGACTTTTCAGACTGCAAGAAATCTTCAGGCAAAATAAAAGAAAGAAGGCCTTACTTTGTGGACAAGGAGATAAAAAGGAGAAAGACTCAGATTCCTTCTGAGCCTTTGAAAACAAAGATCTTTTGTTTTCATTTTGTTTCTTTGTCTTTAATATAGAAGCAGTTCTAGGCACAAGGGCCATAACAAGATTCATTAGACAGCTTACATTTCAATATCTTAACATAACACAGAGGCAGTTTAAAACTAAGTTCAGTCATTTGGGGTTTATCTTTAAGTAAAAAATATTCCTGAAATGGGAAATTATTACTGTCTTAAATAAATGTGTAGTACTGTTTAAATACTGTCATCTTTTGTTCTAAGAAGTATCAAAGAAAATTAAGTATACATGTGACTAGCCAGTGTCAATAGCATGTAAAGTTTAATTACTTCACCCTGAATTACATCTAACGTCAAATTCAATAAACGCTGCCATCTGAAAAATGTTTTCATAATGGATTTCAAACAATTGACTGATCTTTTAATAGTAGTTGATGGTTAGAAATTCCAAAGGCCAATGAGAAAACTGTCTTTTAATGAGGTAAATTACAGCAACATTACTAAATTTAGTAGTGGTTTCTTTTTCTTTGAATGATCTTCTATAACAAAATAATAAGTTTGAGCAGAGCCTTAGAACAATCAGACACAAATCAAGTCATCTTAGCCTAAGAAAACCATGAATTAAAGGTAGTCTGCTGCAAGTGTCATATTAGGATAAAATAGATGTCTAACTTTTGACAGATTTCAGGAGACAAATATTTAAATATTGCTGAGACTTGACCATCATTAAAAGCGTTTTGAAGGAGAGCTTTTGGAAGAACCTAGAGAAAAGGATGAAAAAATTCTTTTGCTAGAGAATTAATTCTAAGAAGAAAAATAAAATTAATTCATGAGCTATGAATATGACTGAAAAATTACTGTTCTTGTCCTGCTCTTTAGCAAACTGACTAAACTCACAGATGCTACTCAGAATTTCTTTTCTGTAATTCAATCTTTTCTATTTGGATAAAGCCTGAATTTTGTGACTTTAATGCTAAAGAAGGAAGGAAAAGAAGGAAAAGCTTCCTACTCTTTTAACCAAAGGAAAAGGAAGGGTGTTGAGCCAACTTCATTTTATTGTTTACTGTAACCAAAGTCCTTAAACCACCACTAGAAAAGATGTAAAAAATGTAGCTTTGTACAAATGAAACACTTTTAAAATCCCCCTTAGCTTATAATAAGCAGTACGAATTTGAAAACACCTGGAAGACCCAGATTTTTGTTTTGCTTTTAGCAGAATTCATACAATATGAAATTCCTTTGTAATGAAAAAAGTAAAATACTAGCCTTCTTTTTTTACTTTCAAGATATTTTTTCATTTTTTTCTATTAACTGTAAATCAAACAAAAAATTATTTTTGATAGCTGAGGAGTACAAAAATGTCCTGAGAAAAATGAACAAGAAAAATCATAGAATTACAGCCATGAGCTTCTGGAGCAGATTGTTTAGGGCTTTGCTTGGTGAGATCCCATGGGAGACTGACCTGAAAAGCAAAATGGCACCAGAGAGCTGGTTGACGTTCAAGGACAATGTCCTCAAAGGAGAAAATGGTTCATTCTGACATGCAGAAAGTTGAGCAGGTGACGCAGAAGGCCAGCATGGATGAACAGGGAGTCCCTGACTGAGCTCAGAAACAGAAGGGAAGTTCATGGAGGGTGGAGGCAAGGACGGGCCACCTGGGGGGACCACAGAGACATTGTTTGTGTGTGCTGGGTCGGAGATTAGAAAGCCAAAGTTGAGTGGGAGCTGGCACTCACAAGAAATGTCAAGGGCAAGAAGACAAGCTTATAGAAGTTCATTGGTAGCAGAAGGAAGTCTGAGGGAACTCCCCACTGCACACTGCTCAGTGGGGAGAGGACCTGGTGATGACAGACATCGAGAAAGCTGAGGTACTCAATGGATTTTTTTGAAAGCTTTGCTCCTAGGTCTCACAGGCCCTTGAGCCTACATTCAGGCTTTGTGTAAGTGAAACTGAAGGCAGAGTTAGAGATCACTTAACCCTCTTGGGCTCACACAAGCCCATGGCACCAGATGGTTTGCAATTGCATGCGCTGATGGAGCTGGCTGATGTCTTTGCAAGGTTACCCTTTATAACCTTCGAAAGGCCATGACAAGAAGGTAGATTCTTGGTGCCTGGGAAAAGGTGAACATCACACCTATCTTCAAAAAATGCAAGAAGGAGAGTGTGGGAAAAATGCAGTCCAGGCAGTCTCACCTTATTTTCTGGGAAAATTAGGGAGCTAATCCTCCAGGAATTCAGGTCCAGGCAATCACACAAAGGAGAAGAACAGCCAACACAGAGCTGAAATGAGTTACATGGAGAATTTCACTAACACTGAAAGCATTTTAGAGATATTTTAAAATTGTTTGCAAAAATGTTTATATATCAGTCCCTCAGATTTGAATAAATGATAAAAGGCACAAAAAAGTAAGTCAGCTATCTATGTAACAAATTAATAGCACATTGGCACCAGCTCTGGTTCTCCCCAACTAGAGTTTTCTACCAACTTTTTCTCTAATTTGTGTTTAGATTTAAGTATTTGGTCTTGTACTGAATGTGGTTTTCTTCAGAAAACTGAAAATCACCTACCAAACATTATAGGCTTTCAGATGAAAAATTTGCATTTGGATGACTAAAAACAATTTCTTTTACAAAAACATATTTTTTTCCATATCTATTTCTTGCCCAATGAAATCCCAGTGGAGCTGGGAACTTTGTTCTTTTATCTCACATATTTTTAGTTAAAAAGAAAGGAGAAAAGAAATGTTGCTTGAAATCCATAAAATGCTGGTCTGGCATAAAATAGTCTCCTGTTTATTTTGCTATCAGTCAGCTTGTCTAGATTTCCAGACAGTGCTTTGCTTCTGACACAGTTATATATAACATGATGTATTTGTATGTAACACATCATTGCTTGGATATGCACTTGATAGCGATGTTATAAAAAATCAAATTACTTCAGTTTTATTTTAGAACACTAAAGAAATTGCTTTCAAATTTTATACACAGCAAAGAATACACAAATATTTATACAAATACATAAAACTGACGCTCCTATAAAATTCACAAAGTCGACAACAATGAAGTTTGTTGAGACTGATGATTTTATTATTGAAAGTGTTTAAGCCATCAGTTCCTATTTCAGTTTAGTAAGGTTCAATTAAACAAAAAAGCAAATCTTTACTACTTTTAACGAGGGAGAATTAGGCAATCCTGTTATAGTGCAGATTGAGAGACCTATGCCTCTATTGAATTTTGTTCAGTTCCTTATTAAATCCCCTAGTCTATACTTAGCCTGCTACACAGGAGAAAAAAAAAAACAAAAACAAAACAAAAACAAACAAAACAAGAACTCATTAGGCAGAATCTCTTCAGGTAGTCTCCAAATCAATTAGTAAGGAAATCCAACATTCCATTTCTATGTTTTTTAGAAAAGAAACTGTTAATTATTGATATCTTTTTTTTTTATTATTGTTTGTGTAATATTTCTTATACACTTGGAAACTACAGCAAGCAGCTTCCTGAAACCAATGGCAGGGTGTTTCTTTGGCAGAGAGTTCAAGGGAATGAAGCAGAGGTAAGCTTTATTACACAAGGAACTTCAGCGTGCATAGCATCTGCTCAGAAGGACTGCTTGCACAGCAGGTATTGCCTTTCTTAGGTCTGGGCACTGGGGACTGGGAATGTACATGAGGACAGCTGCCTCACTCTGCTTGTCATATAGTATGTAGATCAATTATGAATAACCTGAATGCAGATGGACAGGTTCAGGTGAGGGAACTAGTTCCTTCTTGCACGTTATAGGGCAGTGAGAATTGCCATATAGGACAGTATGATGCACGGCATTGTCCTATAGGACAGCATTGTCCCAATAAGATAGTATGATGCACTCCTTCCTCCCCCAAAATGTGAATACCTGCTTAGCCATCTTACATAAAGATACCAATCTCCTTACAACCAGAATTTTACTTTCCCCTCCCCTCCCCTCCCCTCCCCTCCCCTTCCCTCCCCTCCCCTCCCCTCCCCTTCCCTTCCCTTCCCTTCCCTTCCCTTCCCTTCCCTTCCCTTCCCTTCCCTTCCCTTCCCTTCCCTTCCCTTCCCTTCCCTTCCCTTCCCTTCCCTTCCCTTCCCTTCCCTTCCCTTCCCTTCCCTTCCCTTCCCTTCCCTTCCTTCTTCCTTCCCTTTTTTCCTAGTCAAATCATGATTCCTTGAATTCACCCATAATGTGAATGCACTCCATGTTTTTGTTATGAGTGTTAATTCTGGTTGTCGTGGTTTAACCTGGCAGCAGCCAAATACCACGCAGCCGCTCGCTCACCCCCCCCGCCGGGTGGGATGGGGGAGAGAATCAGAAGGGTAAAAGTGAGAAAAACTCGTGGGTTGAGATAAAGACAGTTTAATAGGGAAAGCAAAAGCCGCGCATGCAAGCAAAGCAAAACAAGGAATTCATTCACCACTTCCCATCGGCAGGCAGGTGTTCAGCCATCGCCAGGAAAGCAGGGCTCCATCACGCGTAACGGTTACTTGGGAAGACACACGCCATCACTCCGAATGCCCCCCCTCCTTCTTCTTCACCCAGCCTTATATGCTGAGCATGACGTCATATGGTATGGAATAGCCTATTGGCCAGCTGGGCCAGCCGCCCTGGCCACACTCCCTCCCAGCCCCCTGCACATCTGGCAGGGCATGGGAAGATGAAAAGTCCTTGACTAGCGTAAACAATACCTAGCAACAACCAAAACATCAGCGTGTCATCAACATTATTCTCACACTACATCCAAAACACAGCACTATACCAGTTAATAGGAAGAAAATCAACTCCATCCCAGCCAAAACCAGGACACTGGTAAACTAAACTGTTAGACTGATCATCACACCTCACAATGAGACCTCATTTATTAAGATGGTTTACTGGCTCAGTAGAACTGGTGGCACAAATAATAGTCTGTTACTTTTTCCCTTTAATTATGTTTGCATCACTTAAAATCTGGGGATCTCAGTTTCTCAAAAATAATTATCTATGTAGGAAAATGTAATTAATATATTATTAGAATTTATTGAACCATTTAAATGTTTTCTTTTTAGGACCAAAAGATTCAGTCAAAACATTTTGACTTCATTCTATTTGCTTTAAGCAGATTGTTCTGAGAGATCCAAGCTCATGCCAGACTGGTTTTTCCACACAATGCTAGCTCTGAAAGATGCCACCTGGACTCTCTTTGACTCATGAACTGATTTAGTAAAAGGTTTGGGAGCTCTGTGTCTCAGCCATGCTAAGCAACATCTCATTGTAAAATTGTTCATTACTGTTACTGGTCTGTAATTTTCACAGTGTGTGCAAATTTTAATTACAGAGGAATAGCTGGAGTCTTGCTTGTTTTATTTAGCTGGTTTCATGGGAAAGATATGTTGAGGAATATAGGAGGATATATCTAAATCTAAGACCTTTATTCTTTGCAGTAACTTTTTATGAGAAGTCATGTGAATCTGACTCTGCTGATTTAATGTTTGCCCAAAACAAATAAAATCTTCTCTTAATGTATATCTCTGTTTCTTTAAGCCTAGTTTATATAATATGTGAAATTTATAAGAATCCAAAATTATGAATCTTGCATCATTACCTTGAACTATATAGTCTTATTTTTTAATCACTGATAGCAGTTTCCAATGTTGGTCATGGTGTCCTCTTGTAAGTGGAAAGAAGTGGATATAGGGTATTTGTGTCCCAATTCTAGGGACATAATTTATTTAAATATTTTCTTGCATCTGTGCTGGGAAAAGTGAATCAGTCAGTGAAATCTCTACATAAATGCCAAACAATGTCTTTATTGATTAAACATTGCTTCTGGTATAATATTCAGCCTAAGGAATCCAGTCTTTCACAAAACCAATTGCATAGCTCGAAAAAAAAAGAAAGAAAGAATGAAAAAAAAAAGTAACTAAAATTTAGCATTGTCCTGAGACTACAAAGAATTGCACACCTGAAATAGACATGAAGTGATTTCATATGAAGAACAGCATGTGCTGCATCAGCAACCTCAAGTAAAAACTGGAACCGAAGGAAGAAAACTCCTCAACTCAACAAAGTTTGTTAGTGAAAACGTAAATTGAAAATGCTTTGCCACATGTGATTGTTAGCATGTTTTTTTCTAAAGGTCAGTGAATATTTAGTGCAGTATAGGGCTATGAAACATGATATAAAACCAGCTCCTTCTGGCAGAGTTTGAAAGTTTATATGGGAAGATGACATGAGCCATCTCTGGGAATAGTTATTCTGGCTCAGCAGCCTGTTAGCAGGACACTGGCTGTCAGGAGGCTTCGCTGTGCTGTAATACTGCTGTATGCTAGCAGTGGAGCTAAAAAGATAAGTGAACTTCATTTGAGCTTGGGCTAATGACTGGGTGAGAGCTTCAGGAAAAAAAAAACACCCCCCCAAAAAAACCACAAAGCCACAGAGAGTTCCCATAAAAATGAAATTCCTTCATGTTTCAGCATGAGACTGGTTTGAAGACTGAAGAACTTCAGAACAGGGAAGTTTTGTGAGTACTCACTCTCCTAAATTTCCTGGGTTATCCCTGCTGAACAAGGTTTCATTAATAATGTAATTAAGAACATGTTCTGTGTACCTCTCCAGCAACTGGTATCTTTGCCATAGCATTGCAATACTTGCCCTTAGGGTGATTTTTTTTTTTTTCTTGGAAACAACTTCCACTGTCCTTGAAATGTAAAAAAATATATTTGGAAAAAAGTATCTATAGTTTATCTGAAAGGACTGTGATTGGAATTTTCCTATGTACTAAATCTTTTGGTGCCTAAAGCTGATCAAAAGATCTTGAAAACAAACAAAAAGAAACAAACAAAACCAAAAAACAAACCAGCTAATGCACCCTTTTGCAAACCTCCTTGTAGAGCTTTTCACACATGAAGAAACATCTCATCTATAATTACAGCAGAAGAGAGGGATGCTACACTTTGAGCATCTACATTGATTCTTACTGATTCATTTAGAGTTTCTCCCAGAGCACCTGGAAAACAAGTGTACCAATACCAGTCATTCAACTCTTAATGTCCTGATGTCCTACTAGTATAAAAGTGCCTGACTTTTTACTTAATATTCCATAAGACTTTGCCATATGATCAAATGCTCTGATGTCAATGGGACCATCCGTACCTGCAAGTTAAATACAAGGAAGTTTACAGGAATTATAATGTTGAATACCAGTACAACAAACTTTCAGATTACTTAGAGGATAGATTCTATCCTGGACCATATAGTCACAAAATAAGTCTTTAATCAGTCTGTTTAGGTTAAGACCCAGTTAATCCCTATTCAGCTAAACCTATAAATGCATGCTGGTTTAGACATAAGAGTAAATCTTGTTGATGACAGGGATCATTTGCTCAAATGTTTCCTGAAATTGGTCCAAATAAAAAGAGAGAGAGACACACACACAGAGATATAGAAGAAGGAATTAGACAAGAGATCTGGACATTAATGTCCGTTAACTAAAATCTTCTTTTCCCAGAAAAAAAAAAGTTGGCAAATCTTTCCAATGATGTTGTAGTCTGAAAAGAATGGCAGGATAATGTGTTTCAAATATTTCTCATTAAAATGTTGAGAAAAATAGCAAGGAACTGTTTCAAAATATTAGCAGTCACAAAGTCTTACAAGAGGAAGGACATATACCTTAGAGGGACAGAAAACTGATTTAATTTTACATGGCAGCTGTTTTAGTAAAAGCATAATTTTATTCAATAGTGGATCACAAAACTCAGTAAAATGACTGCCCAAGAGTAACAAAAATCTATAATATTTATTTTTAAAAGTTTTACAACTTTTAGTTTTTAGATGTCTCCGTCTGTTTTCAGAAGATTTGCTTTAGCAGAGCCTTTTTTAAATGTAACCTTAATATCTCTTTAGGAATCAACATTGATAATAATTGGTGTAAAACACAGTTCTAGAAAAATATTTTTAAAATCTGAGCTTTAACTATGCATACTGCAAGAGGACAGAAGGGCTTCTGTATATTTTTCTATAACAACATTTAATGCAATGAAGAAAAGATTTGGGATTGTTTTGTTTTTTACTGCAAGCAGAGTTTGGAAACAGTTATATAATGCTGTAGATTTTTCCTGGTTACTCTTTTATGACATGTTGTTGCAATTAATAGGAAAAGAAATCATCTGATTAAGAAAAAGCAAATCCCTGTAACACTTCAGAAAAGTGTTGATGTTTTAGACAAAGTAGATGGTTACCTGTATGCAAGTCAAGAAGGAAAGGCTGGGCAAAAGGGTTAGCATGCAAGCAGTGGAATCGGTTTGCCAAGCTAGAGCACAGACTGGAAAACAGACTGGGATAAGTATTTTGGTATGCTCGGAGTCCTTCATTATCATCATTATCCTGGAGTGAGATATCTAGTCAGCTACACAGAGAACTGACAGCCTGGTACATGAAATACTCTTGCTGGCTCACTCCTGCACTTTCTGTCAGACTCATATTTTCCTCTAAACTTGTCTGTTGCATCAGTGTTGTGCTTTTTTATAATTTACTGATGGTGTGCACCTTCCTTTCCTGATGTGGGAGCTGACAGGCAGCTGCAGATTCTTAAAGCTCCTCAGCTCTGAGGGGCAAAAGCTACAAATTTTTTAATGAAAATGTTAGCTGACAGAAACAAAGGCAGGTTTGTGCTTCCTGAAACATTTTATATGAAATAAAAAAAAATCAGTGGCACTAAGATGTTTGTAAGGAGCCTGACAGTCAGCATTGAAATACTTCAGGTTTTTATTTTCTTTGGACTTGGATCCCTCGGTCCCAGGTTCAGTGCGCTCCTCCTGAGTTATCCCCCAGACTGCAGCTGGGCACTGCCTGGGAGAGTCCTGCTGACAAAGACCAAAATCGTGACAATTTGTAGTCGAGCAAATGGTAACAATGATGTTGTGTCAGAATGTTCCTTCACCCTATTTAGTTTACTGTTGTAGATATTTCCAAGTAGCCTTCTGTAGGGAAAAGCAATGCAGAGATACAGCATAAACTTACTGAAAAAAAAAACCAAAACAAAACATATGGAATGCCTAGTTTGGATATGGCAGAGATTTAATCTGTGTTAGCAGAAATGTATTTTTGTTAATAAACTCTGTTTATTAAATAAGATATAAGAGTTTAGACATTGTGCTTCACTGATATGTGCAAGTCCTGGTTCTGGGTTGCTCTCATCCAAAAAGGCATGATACTTTCATGGTCTCCCCTAGCATTCCTCACCACAATGGACCAAATTCACTAAGACATGGAACATTATAGATTTTATTTTCTTCCCCCTCCAATGGTTTTATGGGAAGTGATGGAAAACCCCATGGTTTTAATGGGAAAGAATTAAGCTCCCTAGATACCTATGAAATGTGAAAGTGATTGAGTGAGTATTCTAACTATTTAATACATTAGCAACACATTACAGGATTAAGCAAAACAAAACCAAATAAAATACAGTCATGCAGATAAGATTAAATAACTGAAGAAACTAGGGCAAGCCTTTCATCTTTATGCTGTTTGATGTAATCCAGGTCATACTGGTATTGATTTACTGCCAGCAAATGATTTGATAATTACTACGAAGTGAAGTTGCTTTATCACATTTTCTACATCCATCTCAATTATACACAAACCTTCAATAATTGCTGACTCATTTAGAAGTCTGAGCAGCAAGATAAGAACTGAAAAGATATTGATATAGATTTTGCTTCTCATCGTGGAGACTGAAACTATATTGGGGTTCAGACAAGTAAGACAGTGTAGGAAACTTTCCTTATTATCATCTAAATTGGCTTTGCAAGTATTTGTGTATCTGCCATTTCTCAGTGGCACAATATTACAGTTGCCTATAAATAGGAAAACAAATTGCATCTAACATAGTACACTTTAAAGTCATCTAAATGGGTCAATAATTAAGTTCAAGAATATCTAACAGAAGGGTGTTGTTTCCTTTGATTTTTACGTAGTAAACAGTAGTACTGAGAGGTTTTGAAACATACCCAAGTATGGGCAGAGAAGTCAATAATACATCCAAAAAACATACTTCCATTTATTACATTGGGAACAAAGGAATACCAACATCGAAAACATTCTATTCTCAACAGAATTTTCCATGATACCCTGTAACGGGCAACTGTATATCTAGTGTGACTTCCATATATAAAAATCCAATAAAGAACTGTGAGACCAGCCCTACTTAGGTCACCAAAGGAATGAGAAATTAATCAGATAAAGTCATCCTGTTGTACTCTTTGCTCGGCAGTAAAATGACAAAAAGGCACATCCACACGGTTTACTAAAGCTTAATTCATTTGGACACTTGTGATCAAAGGCTTCGAATAATTACAAAGAAATGTCAAGTTTGCAACATTTTGGCTAGAATGAATCAAAGAGGGAAAAAATAAGAAAGAAGGGAAAGGAAACAAAAAGGAATAAGAAGCCCAACAACAAAATTACATCCCCAAAATTGCTTTTTCCAAGGGGAAAAAAAATTTGCTTTTTTCCCCAGAAAATGTATTTTCTGAATTATAAAACAAAACAGTTCCTCTTATTTATTCTTTCAGACTTTCTGTGACTGTCACAGTGCAATGGTGGCACCTATTGGTCTATGATATATATGAAAATCACACTCTGCAAAGGGTATTTTTTCTAAATTAATACAGCCGCTCTCTCTGTTTCTGCATGCTGAGAGCAGCACTAGAATGACAATTCCTGCATTGAGGTGACAGCATGATTCATAGTAATAGCTCTGAAATTAGTAGTTTCTGATTCAGGATTCTTCCCACATGTTGTGACTATATTCTTGAAATAAAGCAACTGCTACAGAGCTGATCTTTTAGAAGGTATTGAGTCTATCAGTTCCCTCCAGAATAACTGGATGGGTGCCCCCTTCTGTGTATGAGTCATTTTCTCTGATGTTTCCTGAGAAGAGAGAATAAATAAGGAAAGCATACATGCAAGAATAGGTAATGGGAGTCCTGTGTGAGTCAAGCTGTGCAAAATGGGGTTTGCTGTTTCTTAATCTGTCAGAAAGAAGAGTATACAGAAAAAGCTGAGGTGGTATGGGGAAAGGACAGGCACAGATTCACAGCTCTCCTGAAGCTCACCGTCCCGAGTGTGGATGCTAAGCAGGCACACCAGTTAGCTGTAGTTCCTTCAGCAAGTTTGTATGTATAGGCAAAAAGAACTGTTCAGCTTCCTCCAAAATTTTTTCCCTGCCTTTTCTTATTAGGATAAAAAGCTTCCCAGAAAAAGACTGAGAAAACGAGTTTGTCTTCACTGCAAGCAATGAGTGATGTTTGAGAATATCACAGTGATTTGAAATACAGAAAACAGATAGATTCTGCTTTGAAAAAATAATGAACCTCAACATTAGTCTTCTCCTTCTCCTCTTTCTCCTCCTTCTCCTGCCCTGCCCTGCTCTTCCCATCCCCTTCTCCTTCTCCTTCTCCTTCTCCTTCTCCTTCTCCTTCTCCTTCTCCTTCTCCTTCTCCTTCTCCTTCTCCTTCTCCTTCCCCTTCCCCTCCCCCTTCCCCTTCCCCTTCCCCTTCTCCTTCTCCTTCTCCTTCTCCTTCTCCTTCTCCTTCTCCTTCTCCTTCTCCTTCTCCTTCTCCTTCTTTCTCCTTTCTATCCCCTTCCCCTTCCCCTTCCTGTCCCTCCCCTTCCCCTTCCCTTTCCCCTTCCTTCCCTTCCCCTCCCTCCCCTTCCCCTTCCCTTTCCCCTTCTTTCCCCTTCCCTTCCCCTTCCCCTTCCCCTTCCCCTTCCCCTTCCCTTCCCTTCCCTTCCCTTCCCTTCCCTTCCCTTCCCTTCCCTTCCCTTCCCTTCCCTTCCCTTCCCTTCCCTTCCCCTCCCATTCTTTCCCTTGTCTTTTCTCCTGAATCACCTTAATAAAAAAAACCAAAAAATATATACTACAAAAACATAGCTTTTTCATACATATAAAATAAAATGACTCTGGGCTATTTTTATGGAAAATAATTTGCAGTTTAGGTACTCTATTTAATTTTGTATCTGTTTTAGGATTGGAGAGGTATACAGACTAGTCAACATTTGTAGTAAGGTGAGACCATGATGACTTAGTACTACCTCAGGTAATAACGGCATTCATATTTAATTCAGAAAGGGAACTTAGTTAAAGATATGAATGCTATACAGGCAAAATCACAAGCAGCAGAATGGGTAAAATGCTTTCAAGTGTGAAAGAATCTTTTTAGATACACCGTATTAGAAGTTCAGAGGTAAAATAAAGGGACAAAATAAAAGCTTTCATAGTTACACAGACGAATAAAGGAGATGATTAAAAGTATAATATGGCCATCAAAAAGTGGAAGTCATGCCCAAATAATGTACAAAAGAACAAGAATTCTGACAAGTTAACAATAAAACTGTAAAAAGTGAGGCCAAAAGACATATAGGAAAAATGTGAAAACTACCAATATAATCTTTTTCACAGCTTTGGAAGAAATATGTGGGAGAAGCTGAGGGCTAGTGAGTGATTGTTCAAAAGGATCATTCAAGGAAATAGATGAAAGAAACTCAAAAATAATTCTTTACTTTGTTGTTTAATACAAATGAGTCAAAGGCAATTTCTTTCCAAAGGCTTTCTTTGAAGTATCACTTTAAGGAATGATCTCTCCCTGAAGATGAAGATAGTAAAAAATGGATAAACTGGAATAGAAAAAGTTATTAGGACCAAGTAGTATTTAAAAATATAAACAATCTGAATATTTAGTCTCATTTAATAGAGACTGGGGACAACAGGGATGGATGGTCATGCATGCAAACATAACAAGAGAGAGCACTGAATGAAAGAATCAAGCATCATGTGCAGAACAAAATTAAATACTTGTATATATAGTATATAATCCAGCTTGGAAATTGATTGTGTAAGATATTTCAAATGAATGCATAGATGTAATGCACAGATATATTAGAGCTGCTTTTCCCTAGACTGATTTGATAATGGCCTTATAAAATCGTGAACCTGTCACTAAATGTTAAGACAAAACAAACTCATGATTAGGCTTGGCCATATGAAAACTCATTGGATTTCTTGCATGACAGTAGAATGCATAAATGACTATACACGTTTCCAACTGTACTGAATCCTCAGTGGATTATGATTGTTGGTTAAGATCCCTTACCTGAGCTTTTAGGTCATTCTTTCAGATTTGGAGATTGCCAAGCATGGTGTCTAACCTTTTTTCACTTAAGTCACCCAAGGAAACAGAAAAAAATAATGTTTTTAAATATCAATTTAATCTCATAATACACCATAATGCTTTAATCCTGACTAAAGGGTTTTGTAACATGCCTGTAGAGAGTATAGTCAAGGTAGTTGCCTGACCAGCTTGTCTACTTCTTCTTTTTAACTTAAGTTTTCTAAACATAGTATTCGCCTTGATTTACTTAGATTTATAGTGCTTGTTTTGGACATAATTGAATAAACATTTAATATTATATTTCTCTAATTTTTTGTGTGTCATGTAAGAAATACAGAGACAGAAAAAGAAACACTGTGATTATATATATTTCTAAGAGCACTCAGGACCCTAACAAAACACGATTCCTTAAAATTCTCTGTCCTGAAAATGCTGCTACAAAAATGTGAGAGATTCACTGAATGTGAAAATTAACAGCTAGTTGAACTATCACTTTAATATTGAGGCAGAATTTGACTCTCAACACAACATTTGTTCAGCTTGGTTTTTTATCCCCAAGCTAGCTTTTTAGTTATAAATAATTTATAAAACATTTTTTCCATTTAGTCCTGAGTCAACTCCATTGTAAAACTTTAAATGATAAGTTGAAAAGGTTTATAAAACATGAAAAGTTAAACTTCTGTATCAAGTCCATGAACAGCTCTTTTATGCCTATTATAAAACTTAAATAATATTATTTTAATATCTAATAATAAACATTAACTTAAACAGAAAGAAAAAAAAAATTCCATTCCTTTTACTCTGATAATATTTGAAGTTTTGAGCACCTTAAGAAATATTGATTTGATTCTTACATGCAAGTTAATTTCTGACTGCCAGAAAAACAAGAAATAGTTATATTTTTTGTTCTATATATTTTTGAATGAATGTGAAGTTTTAGTTAGTACCTAATACCACCTCAGCATGTTATAACAGTATTTGAATCATTTGAATTTACATTGTACTGAAATTAATGAAACTACTTTCATAGGCATAAATGTGCACCCAGTGATTTTTCACATTATCTTTACTTTTCTGAGATTTCCATATTTCAATGGTTGACTGATAAAGTTAGATATTAAAATCAAGTCCCATAAACAGTTTATTTGAAATGCTCTACAGCTCTGGCTACCCAATGGTACATTCTGGTTGTTCGCTAGATTCATACTTTCCGGACATATACACTTGCTCTCCGCTATTGCTCAAGCTTTTGCACTTTTTACTTCACATTGTCTGTCTATTCTGAAAAGTATAATTTCTAATACACTTTTTCAGAAAGATGCTTCAACCAACATGGTGGTAAAGGTCAGAAACTCATTTGAAGAGGTCACTGGGTTAGCAAGTGTTTAAGTCTCCTCCAGAAGCTTAAAATTCTCATTTCCCTCAGGAATTTAATATTTGAAGAGATCACTTGGTCACCAGGTTCCCTGTCTTTGCAGGCAATTATGAGAAATCATTCCCTTCATGAAATGAACTGCAATGAAATACAACTTCATATCAAGGGAGTTTGGGATTATTTTTCCAGTCTTCTACTTGATAGACTATTTCAGACCATCAGTCCCTGCTGTTTAAACATTTCATATTTGTAGCCTAAGCTGGCTGACTGAAAAATCCATTGCTACATATAAGGCAGTCTCATTCCTTGATGAAAAAGATCACATACAGTGCTTAATTAAAAAAAAAACAACAACAAAAAACAAAAAAAAAAACCCCAAACCTAAGTGTGTTTCACTTACTGGTTTTATATTTTACTGTAAAGAAGAGTAAATGAACTTCAGGGTGAAAAAATCTAATAATCTCACAATATACACTGTTATCTAGTGGATATATTTTCTTAGGTACTCAAGAGGCAGGGACCAATGTCAACTGTGTTCAGACAAAGGATTCCCTTCTGTCATATGAACAGCATTAATATTTGGTGGTTTCATTAATTTTTAGTGAGTTTAAAAAAAAAATGGAGTATATTTCCTTCATTCTGAGAAAGATATGCTTATGGAATGTAAGGATCTTCTTTTCATTCTTAATATTTTGCATAGACTGACATGTTTAACAGAAGTTGTATGTTAAATAAGTAATTAGTCTATGAAATATCACAATAATAGAGTTTTGGTTCAGTTGATATTCAAACTAAGTTCTATTAGAAGAAGTAATGTCATAAATTGGAAAACATCTAAGTTTTATAGTAAAGTATGCTTATAGGACTAACTGTGACTTTTCTTTGATGTTAGATTTTTCAGTCCTTATTTTACTAAATATTGGCAGGTAAGAACATCAACATGCAACATGTTCCATATTTACATTTTTTACTTTTTAAGTCTTCTTAACATCACGTCTCTCCTGCCAAGCAGTGGTTGTCTTGATCTAAGAATTAAACCAGAGATGTAAGTAAAAATCATGCATGGCATGGCTATCATTTTATTTTGTTCACTTATTCTCTGATGGATTTAAATACACGAGTAACTCACTTTTGGGTGTGCTTATATTAGTGTAAATCACCTTATATTTGTTAGGAAATTGTTATCTGCAAGTAGGCCTCCCTTTTTATCTTCAAAGTTATATAAAGTAGTTTAGTTTTCTTTTTCTTTACTTCTTTTATCATTTCACCCCTCAAATCAATGGATAATGTTTGTCTTTTACTGAGACTCTAATGATTTCTTGGCCACACTGGGTAATACTACATTTCTTCTTGCAGTTTCTAGTAGTAAATCTTCTACCTTTTTTTTGCAGGTGCTGGTTTGGAAATATGTATAACTCATGTATAACATTACTGCAAAAATAGGAACACATTACAAAATGTAAGCAATACAAATACCCCAAACATGGTCCTGCTCTTGTTGCACTACACAGTGTACTAATATATGGGCTCAAGAAAAGACTTGACTAGTTTATGTAATAGAAATTTGCTGACAGTCATTAAATGCATATGTGCTGGACCTGATTGGGATGAAATTAATTTTCTTCATAGCAGCCCGCATGTTGCGTGGTTTAGATTTGTGACTAAAACAGGTTTGGTAACACAACAGTGTTTTGGCTATTGCTGATCAGTACTTAATGTCAAGGCCTTCTCTTTCTTCCACTCTGCCCACCTCACTAGTGATTAGGCTGCAGGTGGGCAAGAAGTTGGGTGGGAATGCAACTAGGATGGCTGACCCGAACTGACCAAAGAGATATTCCAGGCCATATAATATCATGCTCAGCACTAAAACTGAGGCGAGGGTTTTTTTTGTGAGGTAGCTATTATACAGATACTGGCTAGCCATTGGTGTACTTGTGGGAGGTGGTGAATGATTAACTTTACATAGTTTGTTTTGTTGTCTTTCTTCTTTCCTTTACGTATTAAACTACCTTTATCTCAACCCACAACTTTTCTTACTTTTGCTCTTCCTATACTCTCCCGCTCCCACTCGGCAGGGAGGCTGTTAACTAGTGTCTGTCTGGTGCTCAGCTGCTGACTGGGGTCAGCCTACCAAGCATGGAAACCACATATGAATCAAGATGTTTCTGAGGCACAGATGACTGTAAACCAGGAGAGTACTAGTGGCAAGTATTATTGCAAGCTTGCCCTGATTATCCTCGAGGTATCTGCTTTTGTCAAGGGTCAGAAAAAGGATATTGCATTCATTCAACCTTGAATCCAACAAGTATAGATTATTTTAGGTTTGCATTTAAGATGATAGTGCCTAGGTAAACACGGCAAAAATATCATAGCCAAAAAAAGGAATGGAAAAGAAGATTGTAGAGTACAGAAAACATATCAGATGTCTTGTCATTTTAGCAGTCTGTGCATATGTATTTCTCTGCCTCATGTGTTTGAAAGTCTTTATTCTTGAGATTTGATAATTATAATGCAGAATGAGTTCAGTTCCTCTTTCCTCCTCTACCCCAAACAGTATTGCTGCTTGACTCTAACTTCCCAAATGACATTCCCATTTAGAGACACTGCTGACCCATACTCATAATGTACCCTGCAAGGACTCCCACACTAAAACATTTAATGATAAAAATATTTATTTTTTGCATTTCCCTTGACAACCAACAAATTCAAAATAAAATGTCCAAACACCTCTAAAAAATGTTTGCTAAGAGTAATATATATTGTTACATGTGTATTTTTCCAAATTAAATGTCTGTCACAGAAGTGATAGTTATTTGATAAAAATAAAATGGGTTAGTTTCCATTTTCTCTTTAACATGTTCATCTCAACTATTTTTCTTATAAATCGGACCGGTCAGAGAATACAATTTACATTCGGCAGAACATTTTTAAATCAGAGGAAAAACGACAAAATTCCTCCATATTGACTGAAAAAAAAATATAATCTTCAGAAATAATGTTACAAGATAAAACATTTTTATGCTGAACTCTATCATATTTTTGAATGACCAAAGACATAGTGATGGAAATGTTGTCCACTAAGGTAGTTCAGAAATTTCAAGGCCTATCGTGTAACAGAAACACTTCCTTCTTGTTGACTGTTAAATGAAAGTAGATCAATTAAAGCTGCTGTTCTTTAATTTAATTTGTCATTCCAAACAGTCACAGGAATATATTAATTTCATATTTTATTACTAATGTCAAGTATTATATTAACATTACCAAAAATATTTCCAATAGTAATTATATTCACAGCTTCTCCAGCTTGTCAAGAGTAAGACATATAACAGACACTAATGATATCACTTTGTGGGGACAGATTATTCTTTAAACGTTCTTTTCATCTACTGAGGTTATCTACCCCACATATGTATTTACAATTTTTATTTATTACAATACAGTATATTTTTTAATCTAATTCTATTGATAACCTTATTTTGCTACCGCTGTATTTTGCAGTATCACCATGCCTAAAATAGTGTTGGCTACTGAATATTTGTTTTAATTGTTGCTGGTATGAACACAGACTCACTGCATAACAACTGTATAATGAACTTTGGTATTAATATTTAATTGTTATCTTCTCAACACACATTTCAAATGAACAGGTTAATTGCTTCTGTTAGTCAAAAACATAAACCTTTTTTCATTTCAGATGTAACTACCGCATATTTCTGTCCAAGGTTATATATTTTTTTCTGCCATAAGAAACTAATAGGACTTAGATAAGTTATTAAAAAATATAATTGGTTTACGCTTGTGTAGCCATTTATATCCATTATGCTGAAAGCTTTCATATAAACCACACATGAAAATATTAATATACTCAAAATCTATTAATGAAACCCAATTCAAATATAAAAAGGAATTACTATGTCTTTGTAGTTGAGATGTTTCCTCAATACCAGAAATTAAAATATTGAACATCAATACAAAAATGATCAAGACTATGTTATACCTGTTATAGAAGACTAACCTAAAAACTTTACTTTCCTTATTTTATTAGACTTTTTTGACTATCCCACCATTGGTGTGAAATAGTGACATTTTCACTCCTAAAAAGAATTGTCACTATTTTCAGAAAGCTCTTACACAATCTCAACATTCATGCAATATTATTAGCACAGTTCTTGAACCAAAATGATCTGGATATATTTCTGATTTTCTGCTTTACAAATTACTCAATTACAATCAAATAATATCCCTAGAGACACTCTTTCATTTTTCTTTTATGTCCAACTTCTGTACACAACAACTGCTTTGCCTATCAAACAGGAATGACTTTACCGTGGATCTGTAATCACACGGGCCACCAGCTAGATGCACATTAAATTAGATTTCATTCTTCGGATACATATCTATCTATCTGAATTTTCCTCCTCTGTGAAAGTCACTGATTAATTTTTCTTGTAGCTGTTGGCCTCTGAATTTTACGAGGTTTAGTTCTGCATATGCAACTTTTTTCTATTATGGTTAAATTTCTATTTACCAATCTTTCAAGTAAAGAAAGACTCCCTTCTTGCTATATCAGAAGATGCCATTTTACATTCAACTTGTTCCAGAAAAGACAAGAGAGATTAATATAGTGTTGCCTGATTTTTCATTTCTAAAAGAAAGGTCATTCCGACTGCAACTAGTTATTGTTCTGTGTGTGAACATGTAACTTCACATGCTACCACGTCAGTCCTGTGAACTTTGGTCCTTCTTTCAAGAATCAAGTTATACCACTGAAAAAAAAGAAAAGTAATTCTGAATACTATGTATTTTTAATACATAATTTTTTTCCATAAAGGAAAATGTCTCTTTCTGTGATTTCTTGCTTTAAAACTTCTAAGATTGGTTATCATAATTATGTTTAAAGACATCTGAATTGAAAAAAGACAAGAAATACTTCCGAATCCATGGAGTTTTAATATATCTATCTCTAGAATCTAAAGATTAGAAGGAAAATTGAAGTAATTAAACTTAATGTTCACAGTCTGACTAACACGTGAAATGCAATAATTTTATCTTTCTGTCTATCTGTCTATTTTGTTATTTCTTTTAAATGCCATTGCATATTCTCTTGATTTTTTTTTCAGATAAGCATCAGGCCCAGTTCCACAATCATTACTCAGGCATTACTCAAAGAAACTTCCCATTAAAAAAAAAAAAAAGATTTTATTGCAGTCAGACCAAAGACTTTAGTTCACTGGTTATGATTCTCATTTAAAATAAACTTGATATCCCAAATGCTGATCACTACATTTTGTTAAAGGTTTCTGAAACAAAATATTCATTTAAATCTATATGAGAATTCTTATTAACTAGTAAAGCAGAAGAATGATGTTTTATGTACAGCCACTTTGCCCTCTATTGAAACCTAGTCATTGTACCTCTGTGATGAAATATAGAATCATAGAATCATAGAATCATTAAGGTTGGAAAAGACCTCTAAGATCATCAAGTCCAACCGTCAACCCAACACCACCATGCCCACTAAATCATGTCCTTAAGCGCATCATCTACATGTCTTTTAAATACTTCCAGGGATGGTGACTCAACCACTTCCCTGGGCAGCCACTTCCAAGGCCTGACCACTCTTTCAGTAAAGAAATTTCTCCTAATGTCCAATCTAAACCTCCCTTGGCGCAACTTGAGGCCATTTCCTCTCGTCCTATCGCTAGTTACTTGGCAGAAGAGACCACACCCACCTCACTACAACCTCCTTTCAGGTAGTTGTAGAGCGTGATGAGGTCTCCCCTCAGCCTCCTCTTCTCCAGACTAAACAACCCCAGTTCCCTCAGCCGCTCCTCATAAGACTTGTGCTCCAGACCCTTCACCAGCTTCATTGCCCTTCTCTGGACATGCTCCAGCACCTCAATGTCCTTCTTGTGGTGAGGGGCCCAAAACTGAACACAGGATTCGAGGTGCGGCCTCACCAGTGCCGAGTACAGGGGCACGATCACCTCCCTGCTCCTGCTGGCCACATTATTTCTGATACAAGCCAAGATGCTATTGGCCTTCTTGGCCACCTGGGCACACTGCCGGCTCATGTTCAACCAGCTGTCAACCAGCACCCCCAGGTCCTTTTCCTCTGGGCAGCTTTCCAGCCACTCTTCCCCAAGCCTGTAGCGTTGCTTGGGGTTGTTGTGGCTGAAGCGCAGGACCCGGCACTTGGCCTTGTTGAACCTCATACAATTGGCCTCAGCCCGTCGATCCAGCCTGTCCAGGTCTCTCTGTAGAGCCTTCCTACCCTCGAGCAGATCAACAATCTACTCATCATAGCTATGATTTAACAGAGCAAGACAATGCTTTCTACCATTTTAATGAAAACAGCGGTGTAAATTGTGAAAAACAAACTTTGGTTTGGGCAGAGTACACTATTATTATTTAGTAATAAATAAATATTAACATTTCCAATGAGCATAAGAGATCAATAGGGTATTAATTTTATAATTTTATCTGTGTGAGGTTATACCAGCTATGTGTCTTCCTCTCCCCGAACTTAGGTGTCCATTCAATACTGACTCACAGGGAAAACCATTACTCACTGAACGATGACCACTGCCAGGAACACTTGCATAGAAATTTCACAGGAAATATATCTCTTAGATAACGGTTATCAGTTTGAGTGACCTGTTGATGTCACAAGCCAAAATAACATATGAGTTTTACTACACTCTCAAAGTAACAGTTTGATTACTAAACTTTCGTAAGGTCAGTTTTTTCTGAGACTTAGGGCTTGGTCTTTTTTTTATTATTATTTATTTAGCATGCCCCATCTCCCCATTTATCCTTCTTTTATTCTTCAGTTAACTGGAAGATTTACTTAAACAAGACACGAAGATTCAGCTTCCTTTATAAATCTTCTTACCCCACAGTCCCCACAGCAGCAGCATTGCAGTTTACAGCCACTTGGACTTTGCATTGATTCATCCAAAATTATGTTGGCTGTATACTGAAGCAGGAAACTTTTCCTCCTAATGATCTCATTAGACTGTGATGAATAATCTCCCCAGGGAGGTCATCAAAGCCATGTCATCAGCATTATTTAAACCTTCTACCCCTTTTAATCATTTTTATTATAGCATTGTCTACGAACCCAAGCTAAGATTGGAAATCCCATTGTACTGGGTGCATGGTTAAGTGCAGTCCTTGCCCTGAAGAGCTTAACATTTAATTAGATCAGACAGCTGTAACAGTGATGTTCAAAATGTCACAAACATTTTTAAAGCTTGCCACAGGTTTACCGCCAATACCACCTCAGGCTTGAAATGTAAAAAATGTAAAATAACAGAACCAGAATTTTCAAAGAAATCTGAGGCTTGCACACAAAATAGTAAATAAGTGCCTGAAGTGGGATAAGTTAGAGTCTAGAAGTTTATATTCACAATTCTCACCCTACCCCCTTTTGACTTGTTCTGCTATTTTCATCTCTAGGAGAAATTTGCTTTCTTAACATAGAGCAAATAACGCTTTATCTAACTCCCTCATTTAGAGAGACTGACATGTTTAAGTAACTCTATAAATTAGACACAAACCTGACGTGAGCATAAATAATTTTTGCTGTAGTTCTGTCCAAATACAACCTAAATCCTTATACACATATTTACACACAAAAACATCCATATACACTTATAAGTATTATTAAAGACACCAAGAATGTTGCAACACTGGCAACAATTTTTAGTGGTTTATCTATCTAGGCAGATTTAACCCCTGGCTCACTGGAGAGAGGAAGGAACATGCAGTCATCCAGATCTGAAACCTGTTAGTTAAATATTATGTACAGTTGATATCAGTGGGCATCTCAGCACTGAGTCACAATACACTCACATACTGTAAATGTAATTACTTATATCAATCTCAACACTATGGGACCCAAATAAGGGCATTAGGGAGTGTGACTAGTATTTGTCAGGTATGGTTTGTTCTCCACTTTGTCCTTTCCCCAAAAAAGAATTTCTGTGGGTAGTAATGTAATATGGTTTAGTAGCATTATATAAATGTGAGAAACAGTGTAGAGAGAAACAGAAGAGAGAGAGAGTGTGCATGCTTTCTTTAGCTCTCCAGAGATATAACAGTGTGAAAACGTATGTGAATATGCAAGTGTGTCACCTTCTTCCTTGGAAAAATGAGAAAAACTAATTAAACTTTACACACCTGTGGATTATTTATAATTTACCCACAACTCATAAAATGTACATAGTAGAATTTATCCATCATTCTAATTGTATATCACTTATATCAGTGAATTTCTTTCATCATTATACACCAAGTTGTATTTTCTATGTACTTTTATTTTGTGCATTATTACCACCTGACTGCATTTAGTATTAAATTCCTCTAAATGGTGAAAGAAGGATTTAGGAAGGCCTCATATGGCACCCATTGATTAAACACAGTTATTGCCTGGGGGCTGTGACAGAAGAGAAGAATTAGAGTACATGAGCTGTCTATGAGGCAGAAAGCATGTGTGAGCCTTGTATTCAAATGTTTCAGTGATTAAACAGAAAGCAAAGAACTCACCGTGTTCATGCTCGGTGGTGACATTAGACTTCAAACTTTTTCAGAGTTCAGTGAAGCAAACTGAGGAATATCTAGATCCCAATGACAGGACCCTATGGCTTTTTATATTTATAATAAAAATCAAAGTACTTCAGTAGCTACTCCAAAACAATAGTTCAGTGCAACACAGTTTAGTAAACTCTAATAAATGAATGTGGAGAAAATTGGTTGGATATAAAATCATGCCAAAACATCTAAGCAAGTTAAGAGAACTGTTTTGATCATTTAGTTAGAAAAGAAAGGCTGACTATGGAAGTATATTGGGTTTACATGGCAAAGCTCTGGTAGTGGGATGAGGCTGCAGGGGTGGCCTCTGTGAGGAGAGTCCAGGGGCTGTGTCAGACACAGCCGATTCCATCCAGCTCCAAAATGGACCCAACATAGGATCATCAGCCAAGCTGGTGGTGCCTCTGTAAGAAAGGGTAAAACACAATGTGCAGCAGCTGTCAGAGAGAGGAGCGAGAAAAATGTGAGAGAAACAACTCTGCAGACACCAAGGTCAGTGAAGAAGGGGGAGGGGGAAGTGCTCCAGGTGCCAAAACAGAGATTCCCCTGCAGCCTGTGGTGAAGACCATAGTGAGGCAGGCTGTACCCCTGCAGCCTATGGAGGACCACACTGGAGCAGATATCTGCCCTGCAGCCCATTTTTCATCTTATTTTCTGCCCCTGTCCTATGGAGGAGGGGAGTGAGAGAGCAGTTGGGTGGGGGTCTGGCAGCCAGCCCAGGTCAACCCATCCCAGGAAGAAAACCTTTCAAGGAGGCATGGAATAGAAAGTGAGAAAGATCAAGAAAGACATGAGACGGTGGACTGAACTGTGCCTCAACTTGGAAAAAAAATCAGGAATTAATTCATAGGTATGAAGCAATTTTGTTTATCAGATTGGAATCAGTCCTTTAACCAGAGTGCTAAATAAGAATGATTAATGGCAGAAGTTATACTACAGCATATTTTTTTCTCTGAATTTGTCATAAATACAGACTTCTTTAAAAAAAAAAAGAATAAATATTCTAATTGTAAAGAAAACATAATAAAATATAAAAAATCTGTGGCTGCATACATGAAAAACAATTAATTTGTGTCACAATTGTGTCCCAATTTAGCCTGAAACTCATAAAATAAGTTTGCTATCTGAAAAAGAATAAATGCCATCATTGTAAAGAGTCATAATAGATAGTTCTTCAGACTTTTCTTGCCATGACTTTCGGATTTTTAAATAGTGATGAATATATGCAAAGTATCTGACCTTTTTTAAAGTTAGCTTCAAAATAAACAATTTAGAAACAATGGGATATGCCTCAGGTTGTTTCTTCTCTTTTCCATATTGAAGGCATGTATCTATATGAAACAACATGAAAGACACAGCAAAAACAGTTAACGGAATGACTCATGGCTGAAGGCCATGATTCTACATATACACAAACACATTTGAAATAAACGTGTATTCTAAATAAGAAGCTGCAGATTAAATCATTCATAGCCAGCGTTATATAAACTTGTTAAATACACATCTTTGAATTATTAAATTCTAAGTAAGTGCTCACATTTAGAACTATTTCTCATTATTTTAGCTTTAAAGCTGTGATTCACTGCAAAATACTATTTAATTAGCAAAGTTAAACAAAGTTAATCTAAACCAGTACTATTTGAAATATTGATTTTTTTCAGGATCATTTAACACATGAGAATGGAAGGGAAAGCACCTGAAAAAGTAGCCACCAAAATATTTTTTTATGATAGAGGCAAGATCCTTTACTAACCATGATTTGGGCAAGATTCTTTACTAACATTACCAGAAAATAGTAGTCTAAGAAAATAGTTTCTGATTTTCACATATGTCAATGGGAAAAATAATCTCTTCACCTGCAGAAGCACTGCAATTGGATGTACTGTTTTTCTTTGTGAAAAATGGCTTTCTATGAAGCAACAGACACAGGCTGCTTCAGGATTTAGATTATTATGTTTTCCAGTGAGTCAATACAAATTTCAAGGAACGGAAGAATGCTTGCTTTGGTAGCTTGGTTCAGCTACTGGATATTATCTAGCATGTAATATCCTTTTCTCAGGAAGCAAAACACTAAAAAAGAGGTTTCCTCCTTATAGCAAATCCACTGAAAACATAGTTCTGCTATAGCTGACTTAAATCACGAGCATCACACTAACAAAAATATTTTTGCAAAGCAATAAATGCAACCACCCTCTAAATTAGAAAAATAAGTTGCTTAATCTTGTTTAGAATATTCCTGATGTTGTAAAAGGTGCAGGGTCCTGCACCTGGGTTAGGGCAACCCCCGGTATCAATACAGGCTGGGAGATGAAGGGATTGAGAGCAGCTCTGCAGAGAAGGACTTGGGGGTATTTGTGGATGAAAAGCTGGACATGAGTCAACAATGTGCACTCGCAGCCCAGAAGGTCAACTGTATCCTGGGCTGCATCAAGGTCAAGGGAGGTGGTTCTGTCCCTCTACTCTGCTCTGGTGAGACCCCACCTGGAGTACTGTGTCCAGCTCTGGAGCCCTCAGCACAGGAAAGACATGGACCTGTTGGAGTGGGTCCAGAGGAGGGACACAAAAATGATCAGGGGGATGGAACACCTCTCCTATGAGGACAGGCTGAGAGAGTTGGGGTTATTCAGCCTGGAGAAGAGAAGGCTTCAGGGAGACCTTATTGCAGCCTTTCAGTATTTAAAGGGGGCTTATAAGAAAGATGGGGACAAACTTTTTAGCAGGGCCTGTTGCAACAGGACAAGGGGGGAATGGTTTTAAACTAAAAGAGGGTAGATTCAGACTAGATAGAAGGAAGAAATGTTTTACAATGAGGAACAGGTTGCCCAGAGAGGTGGTAGATGCCCCATCCCTGGAAACATTCAAGGTCAGGTTGGATGGGACTCTGAGCAACCTAACGTAGTTGAAGATGTCCCTGCTTATTGCAGGGGGGTTGGACTAGACGACCTTTAAAGGTCCCTTCCAATGCAAACTATTCTATGATTCTATGATTCTATGATAATGGGTCCCATCTGTCTCTACAAGTTGTTATTACATGATGTTTTGTCATCAGCCAATGAGATAAATGCATGGCAATAACTGAGATGATAAAATTATACATATATGATGGTGTCTCACACATGATAGCTTCAGAAATGAAAGGAAATACTGCTTTCAGTTGAATTAAGGTGAGATTATGTTTTCTTGACAATTGATACCTATTTAAATTAGAACCATATTCGGTGTCGTACCTATCATACAACTTCCTTTCAGTAATATGTAAGGTATACTAGTTTTAAATGCTTTTCAACTGTAATTTTTAGTATATTCAAGGACACAAACATAGGTGTGACATGGACCTATGCCTTTACTGGCAGTTACTGTACAGCAATGCTTACTACTTTTCAGTGAAAAGTGGGGCTGAAGTTTTCAAGACGACAGTTCATTAAACCAGAAAAACTTTAGGTCTTATAAACTTGTCACAAAATTGCAATATTTTCTTTTCTGTCTTGCTTATAACCCAAATACAATTTCTCACAATGGAACAGCAATGGGTTTTGATTCTACAGTACAGTACAGTACAAATTTAATTAAATGATGCACATTCTAAATAAAGAAAATGGTTTAGTCTCCTGACATTTCAAACGAGAAAATTCAATCACAGGAACAATGAAACATAGCCATTTTACTTATTTATTTATTTTACTCTTGATCTCCAAAGTTTTATTTTATTAGCCTGCCTGATATTTCACAACTATTCTGCCAGTCTGTAGATAACTTAAATAAGAATTGAACATATATTTATGACAGATAAAAATGTCATAATTCACTTTACTTTATCTCATCCATAGAAAAACTTTATTATATTGTGATTATATTAAATTTCAGGCCAAGTGCAATTTATGCTGTGTTCTAGTGAATGCCATCTCTGATTCTGAAGATGAGTCACACTTAAAATAGTTATCCAACTAGCCTATATAAAATTCAACTAACGTACAATAATTTATTATAGCCATAATCAATTTATTAAAAATAACAGATAATGGAGTTGATTAAAGTCTTTCCAAATTATCTGTGGAGATAATTGTTTGTTCAGTCAAAATAGCAGGTCTTTGTATTCATTTATTTCTTCAGTGTAAGTACAGCTACCACTATGTTTTGCCTACATGGAGTAACAAACTATCACTGTCTCTGTCTTTTTAGGTCAGTATGACCTTGTAATGGGTTTAACGTCTAGGATTTTTGGAAAAAAAAAAAAATTATACCATTACTGTGCAGGGGTGCCTACAGCATACCACTGTGTGCCAGTGAAATACAACTAAATGGCTGTAGTCTGAATACAACCAGTTTTACAATACTTGAACATAAACTCACAAGAATATGCATGAACATACATGTGTATTAGCAGCATATGCTTGGAAACAGTAAGACTTAGCAACATTAAAATGATCAAGCAACAAACATACCATTCTGGCAATCCCTAACGAGAGTAGGCAATAATATTTCATCTTAGCATTCTTTTTAATTAACTATTTACCCTTATTCCAGCAACTTGAGAAACAGCAGTTAGGAAAGATCCTACATTGGCCCACATATATTGTTAAATCTTTGCTTAAAAATACATGCATTATTTGCAGCATCTGCTCAAACTGAACATGTGAGTTGAATTTTTTTGTTTGTTCGTTTTTCTTAGCAAGCAACCTGATCTCATATTTTCATGAGAGTGTCAGTGTATAGTGGCTTTGTAAGTTTGAAGCTTGATATTTCTCACTAGGTTTCTCTAATGTCCAGAAGGAGCAAAAGATATTCCTTCTTTTCCTTCCTTTCTATTCCTTCCTTTCTCTCCTTATCAAATTGTTAATGGTAAGTGAAGCCCCTTCCTATTTGTTACCTATCCTGCTGAAATGCAAGATAGATCAGACCATCTTTCCCTGGCCTGCAGTCACAGATTTTCTATGAGAAATCTTACATGCATAAAGCAGAAGCTCATATGGATCACATATCCATATGATATTTTTAAATCAATAGTATTTCAACTTGTGCCAGCCCATTGCCTCTTGTTCTTTCACTGGATACCACTGAGGAGAAACTGGCTTTCTCTTCTTTACTTCCCTAGTCAGGCATTTACACATATTGGTAAGATTCTCCTGCCACCCCTATCCCACAGAATGAAATTGAACTTGCAACTAAGACTCTCACTTCTTGAAACCAAACAGTCCTGGCTCTCTCAGCTTCTCCTTGTATGTCAGATGCTCCAGATCATCTTTGTGGCCTTTCACTGGCTTCACTCCTCTATGCTCATGTGTCTCCTGTACCTGGGAGCCCAGAACTGGACACAGTACTCCAGGTGTGTCTCACCAGGACTTAGCAGAGGGGAAGGATCACCTCCCTCTACCTGCCGGTCATAGCCAGTATCCCAGGATACCATTAGTCATCTTTGCTGCAAGGGCACATTGCTGGCTCACGGTCAACTTGGTGTCAACGAGGATCCCCAGGGCATTTTCTGCAAAGCTGCTTTCCAGCTAGTCTGCCCTCAGCATGTACTGGTGCACAGGGTTGTTCCACCCAGGTGCAGGACTTTGCATTTTCTTTTGCTGAACTTCATAAGGTTCTTCTCAGCCCAGTTCTCCAGCCTGTCAAGGTCCCATTGAACAGCAGCAGGTAGATGACCCAAACAGGTCGGTCATTAATGAAGATATTGAACAGTGTTGGCACCAGCATTGAACCCTGTGGTATACCATTTCTGACTGGTCTCCAACTGGTGCTCATCACAATCATTTAAGCCTGGCAGTTCAGCCAGTTTTCAATCCACTTCACTGTCTGCTTATCTAACCTATACTTCATCAGGTTGTCTACAAGGATGTTTTAGGAGACTGTGTTCAAAACCTCACTAAAATTAAAATAAATAATATCCATAGTTCTCTACTCAACCACTATAAACAGTCATTTCATCATATGTTTGTCCTGATTTCAGCTGGCATAGAGTTAAATTTCTTCCTAGTGCTGTGTTTTGGATTTAGTATGAGAAGAATGTTGGTAACACACTGACGTTTTCAGTTGTTAAGTACCTTGTCAAGGACAACTACCCTCTGCTACCAAGCTAGACTGGGAGAAGGGAGCACAGCCAGGACAGACAGTCCAGCTGTCTGCCAATGGGGTATTCCATACCATGTGACATCATGCTCAGTATATGAAGGGTAGGCGTGATCCAGGAAGTACCGATCGCTACTTGGTTATCGGTCAGCGTGGGTGGTGAGCAATTGCATTGTGCATCACTCATTTTGTATATTCCATTATATTATTATTATTTTCCCTTTTCCGTTCTATTAAACTGTCTTTATCTCAACCCACGAGTTTTTCTTACTCTTACTCTTCCGATTCTTCCCCGTCCCACCGGCGGTGGGGGAGTGAGTGAGTGGCTGCGTGGTATTTGGCTGCCTGCCAGGTTAAACCACGACAATGTTTTTTCACTGTTTCTAATTGTGGCTCACTCCACTCTCCTGAACAAGTCATGTATGTGATGGATTTTGCATTTTCTTACTTCTTTTTTGACTGTCTACACCTTTATCATCATGTTTTTTAGTCTGAGACTGATTCTGAGTATTTATCATTCTTAATTGTTGTTTATTTTGAAATACTTTTCTAAAATTACCTCCAAACTATTTTTTTTTTTAATATGGAATCACTTCTTCAGTCTCTTCACTAATGTGCCTTGTTATTTAATTTGCTTATTTATAAAGAGTGTCCTGGAACAGAAGCCACAGAAAATCTCCTAATTGGATGCAGAAGGTCACCTCCATCCTGAAACATAAAGAATAAAACCAAACTAACCCTCCTTTTAACATGTAAAGCCTGTATTTTAAACAACCTCTATATAAAACTGACAATACAGCATTTAAGAATTTTAAAGATTGTTTCATACAGAGCAAAAAGAACAGCACCAGCTAGTGCTAACTTATAATAACAAAAGATATTTTCAAGACTAGATATATAAAGGTCACAATCTTTTTAGATAGTTATGAAATATCTTTCCTTTGTCCTCACTAAAATAACTGCTTCCTTCCTTTGTTCTTACTATGTTTTTCCTTGTTTTGGTAGATTAATAGTTAAAAACAAATTGCTAGAGCTACAAGTATTTAATTAACATAACAAAAAAAAAGTACTCTTATCCTTCCGGGATCTCTTTTTGACTCAAATGCGTTTAGATAAGGGGTACCTTTCACAGGTCCCTCTTGGGAAGTTATGTGCTCAAGTCACGTTGAGATTAAAAAGATTTGTTTGTGTAGCTCCCTGTACACCATTTTGAAGACCTGCTTCTTGGAATATAAAATTATATTTTATTTGATAGATGTGAAGTCTGGTAAGAATAACAGAGTGAATTTTGTTGCTTGCTTGTACTTCAGTTCAAAATTAGCTTTTTGCAAGTTATTTAACCTATATAGATAGGCATATAGGAACTGAAACTACATAGGCTTTCAAATACCTTTACTAAAATATTATCATATTTAGAAATCCCTGATAGCACTGGTGTTTTGGGTTTTTTTATTACTATGAGAAATAACTTTTTTTTCTTTGCTTTTAGAAGTCTCTGTTATGCAAAGAGGAAAAATAAAGAAGCATTCAAGATAGAAAAACAGTGACATTTCAGATCAGCTTTGATGGTGAAATACGCGGTTTATGTACCTGTACTTCATAAAAGTAAGTCCAACAGATTCTTAAGCCAGGAAATAGAATCTTCTCTTTATAATCAAATTGTGAAAAACTACACTATGTCAATTTAGGGGTCACACTGTACTGGGTCAGACTCAAAATTAGAGCAATTCCTATAATCAGCAAAATATCCTTATCGTGTATTTATATATATATATATAAATATATTTGTATATAGATCTATACAGATATATACAATATATATATTAATCTTAGCATTAACTGAATGTTAGTGCCCCTAAAGAAAATATGAAGCCTCCAGTTGAAATCAATGGGGACAACCTTCGGTCCCTACAGATTGCAGAAATGCTTCTTTTTTTAATGGAGGAAAGTATTCAAACCATAACCTCTAACTTGGTGGCACTTCTCAATATTTTAGGTCAGATCATTTTGCTTCTCTGTCACCCTCTGGTTGCCTTCTTTCTCTGATATTTTTCCATTGTGCTCATGTCCCCTTCTATAACCTGATATCATATTGACGATTAATGAAAAAATGTGCTCGAAGAAAGTGATTAGAGTGACTAACTTATATAAAATGAGTACTCATTAACATGAAAAAGAACAGCTACTTCATCTTACTTCTTTGTTTTTCCCAATTAATATCTGCATTGATTAAGAAATTACTTTGAAAATGTAATTCTTTTAGGAGGGGGAAAAAAAAAAGAAGAAATAACAACAACAAAAAACCAAACCTGGACTGAAATATTTATTACAAGTAAGTCCGTAATAACTTGCAAGGAACTCAGATGAAGGATTGCTTATTGCATGAAGGAAGTGTTTGGAGAAGGTGGTGGGAGTTTGGTCAGTTTGCATAGGACTGAAATACTAGTTATAGTTACAGCATCTCTGTTAATATTTTTAGTTGATTTTTCTAATTTATTATTTCAGTCAAAAGTTCCTTTATTTCAGATAATAATGTAAAATAACGAAAAAAATATTCATGAGTGGAATTAGATTCTAATATTCTTGCAACTGTTTGTTTTGATGGTTTGGCTGTTCTTGTGAACGTTCTTTACTGAACCTGTAAAAAACAACCTTAATTTGCTCACTTCATAAATATCTGAATAATCACAATGTGCATCTGAGCAGTAAGACTTAACTAGAGCATAAAAACTCTTCTTGTGCAGCACATTTGAGTTTCTTTGCATTTCTAGTGCTGAACAGAAGCACAAGGCATGCATCATCATCAGAAAAAAACCTGACAGGAGCCCACTGAAAGCAAAGAGCACAGGAGAGCTTTGCTGAAAGTTCTTCATCAAGCTCTTTGAAGGTAAAGTATGGCTCTGGGACCCTGTCTTTCCTGTGCTCTTGGTGACCACTTACCAGTTCAACAGAGAAAAACAGAGGGCAAAAATTCAGAATGTGGGAGAAAAAAAAAAATAGATTGGGACATGAAGCCTGCGGAAAGTGGGAGCACAGGCACTTGGACTGAGTGAGAAAGAGGGCTGTAACTGCATGAGAAAGAAATTACAACAGAAGGAAAGAAAAGTTGGAATTGGTTGGACATCGACACTGTGACTAGTAAATGTAATAGAAGCAGCTGAGGAAAAGGGAGAGATGCAGGCAGAGGGTTGGGGTGGGAGAAGGAGACAGACTGCAGTGAGAAGCCCCTAAACAGAAAATGGGCTGGATTGGCAGTCAGTCAAAGAATCTGGGTGACTACCACAGGATAAAGATGTGACACAAGCCCTCAGAGAAATGGGCAGAAGAATATCCTCACAAAGGCATACGTATTGCAGATTATGGAAATGAAGCCATTTTCCCCCGATGTTTACAAGTATTTGTAGCATGTACTGGCACAGCATGTGGTGTGAACAACGTGAGGTAAAACGTAAAGCAAACTGAGAAAAAGACTTTGTCACATTCTTCAGCCCGCCTATTCTTTGAAGCTGGGAAGTAAAACTTGCAATATTTTGAGAAGTTACCATTTAAGCATGGGTTTAACATGGTCTTGGTGAAAAAAAAACACAATGGTGTTACGTTTAAAAAGCTATCATATAGAAGATAAGCAGTTCTCTTGTTTTGCCTTTGTCATATTATTGATAGTTTGAAGGATTAGAATTATATGCGTTAATATGTCACATAGTTATCAATATATCACTCACTTCATTTATTATTACTATCTTATAATAAATTCCATGATCACATAAGAATATATAGACTCTATCTCATGAAATAACACATTCTAAATTACCTTCTACATTATATTTAATTAAAAAAAGAGTTATTTTTATTTTGCAAGATATTTTTGTAGGACACGGTCCTACGGAGATATAGAATCATAGAATCACAGAGCTGTTTGTGTTGGAAGGGACCTTTAAAGATCATCTAGTCCAACTACTCTGCTATGAGCAGGGAAATCTTTCACTAGATGGACATAACCCAACCTAACTGTCAACTTTTTATTCACATATAGATGAAAACTTTTTTGTTTCCCTCTGTCAACAAGTTATTCCATAACCATCTGCTTCAGAACTCCTAGAATTATCTTGTGGGAGTATGTGGACTACTGTTTTGCCTTTTATGTTTTATAAATCTGAACATTTAAATAACAAATCTTGTAATTAAAATGCTTTTCCTCAATTTCCTTATTATTTGGTATAGTTAAGTCCCATATATGGTGTTTCAAACTTATGGATAGATAAATCATTTTAGATAACTGGGCTGAATATTTGCTATGGGAGCTTATGAAAAGAAACCTGCAAGCTTCAAGTCAAATCTTTTGATCAAGCTCTCATCTTCACACTTTCTAAAAAAGAGAAACAGAGAGATGTAAAACTAAGGAGCAAATGATTTAGCAAGGGGAAAAAATTATTCTAGAGAAAGATCCCTGAGCAATCCGTCAAAGCAGCTCTTTTACGGCTCTCTTATTTTTTTAAGCACAAAGCTTAAAAACTGGTTTGTTTGTTAGGCAAACCTTGACATATGACCCTACCTGCCATGATCCTCTCCACCATCTTTTTGCTTCATTCACCTTGATTCTGGGCTCAGTTTCTTTGCAGGCTGCTAATGACCAACTTGTGTGGTTGTTTTTTATGTTATTATAAGTTATGCTACTGAGACTGTGCTATGCCAGGATATTTCAGTCAAGGGCCTGTGGTGCAAGGTACACTCTCAGTTCCATGACCTCACTTTTCTGCAGCCTATTGTTGTTTCCAGGAATATTTCCTCTCCTCTTAGACTTGAACACACCTGTTTGATACTGTTCCTAAACCTAACCTGTGGAAAAGATCAGTATTCAGACTGTCTCATGGAGTCACTGGTGCTAGTCATTAACCCATGAGAGGCCTTGAGAGCCTTGATATCTTCAGGTTTCACCATCATGTCCGCTGACACCCTGCTTGCGTATTAAATATGATAAGGTAAGACATATATATTGCAGAGGATGTATATCAAACTACTGTATGTATATAAGTCAGTTCAGACATGTAGAAAACCAGTCTCCAAACTAAACCTCTGATCAAGCTTTCAGACACATTATGAAGTCTAATACAGAAGTTTTTGCCCTATGAAAGGTAAGTGGTTTTCCTCATCTTCTACTTGTATAGAAACCCAAATTATTTAGCTATCAAATTCAGTTAAAATTTTTTAAAAAGGTCTGTAAATGCAAGCTTTCCCTTCCCATAAAATATGACACACAAAACATTTTTGAGAAATCACCATTCATTTATACAGTATTTCCCTTTTCTTTGTATGCTTCTGCCAAAAGTTCAGATAAGGGAGGTCCCGATCTTCCACTGGTCAGATTTGTGAGTGACAGTCATCATACTTAAGTACAAATTTTGCTATATTGTAATTTCTTGGCCAGTTACTCAGTTAGGTCCAAATAAAGTAACTGAGTTCCAGTTATGTTCTGACATCCCATTTCCAAAAATACCTTAAACCGGGAAGAAACATAAATTTTCAAGAAAGCTCTGTTACTCCTGTTACAGCATGATTATAGCACTTCAGATATCAGAGACAGAAAAAGACCTCTGTGTTCATCCACTATCAATAAAAAATTGATCTCCACATTATATGCTCATCTGTAACACATATGGCACTGGAAGGAAGATCCCATGAGTACAGAGCCTCAGGCTCTGCCACTGCCCTCTACCTTTCCCTGAGCACGTTAAGTGCCATGTTTTTCCTTTCATTGCTCTCCTTTTATCTACTCTTCCAAACCTCTTTGTTCCTCTGTTTGGTTTTCATCTACTCTGAGCTGCCACTATGGTATTGAATGCTGATGAGACAATAAAGTAGTCTAACTCAGAAGGTTATTTTTCAACTGTATTTCTTAGTATAACACAGCTATCCTGTATTTATATGGGGAATCTCTGCATCCAGGTACAATATCAAGGGCAATTAACTCAGCTGCTTGCAAGTATCCTGGATGTGTGACGGTTTGCAGGCAGGAGTCAACACTGCAACATGGACAAGGACTGATAATGTAATACCCTTTCAACTCGTGTTGTTGATTTTCACCCTCTCCTTGCCTTCCTAATGTCCTGCTGGTGCTGTGCTTCTGCTGCTTCAGTCCTAGCTCTGTCACTGTCACTGTGCAGGGACATTCCCAGTCCCATCCCACCTCTGCTGGATCCTCAGGTCAGTCTGTCAGCATTTCTGATTCCTTCCTCATCCTGACTGTGCCAGTTACCACTTTCAACAAAAATATATGTACAGTAACATTAGCTCTATTTTTTTGTTCTGTTTTTCAGAACTGGAAGGAACAAAATTAAAAACCTAGGACTGAAGTGACCCTTCAAGGTCACTGAGTCCACTTCGCCCCACTTAAGGACATTTGTAGAGTAAGAACTTCCATCTTGTAAGTGTAGAAGCGGTCATATTTGTACTATGTTTGTACTATGAAGATATAGTACAAAATAACTTTTAACAGTCAGCAAAATAATAAAACATTTAATCAGCAAAAAAAATAATGCATTTGGTCAAAGAAAGCAAAAATCTTGGGAAATAAAGCCTTCAGAGGAAATAATACAGAGTTTTAAACTCTTTTTCTATTTTTCTTCTTAATAGGAGAATAGTAAGGCAGAAGGATTGAATTTGAACAAATAATATAACATAGTCATCACCATTATGGAAACATTATGGAAATGTTCCTTTCCATTAACAAGGAAAAGAAAAAAAGTCAGATTTCTTTCACAAGCTTCACAAGAATTTGGCTTGAAAGGATCCAAAATAACTCAAGAGAGATTTTTAGTTTTTGTTTGGCACCTCTGCTCCAGGATGGCAAATCAAGAATATACAGATGCTGCATTGCTGTATAGTATTTTAGCCAAACTAAATGACATTTGAAACCTTTAAAAACAAAAGCTATTTTTTATTTTCCTTAGTTCCTTAATAATTTCCTCTGTAACTGATAGAGATAAAAAGCTGGTTTTTTTTCCATAGACAGTGTAGACCTTTTGTTTACCTTTTCCACTTTATAATCACTCATAGTGATCCATCTTCTAGAACAAACACAAACAAGATGCATTCAGCAATTTTTCCCATCACTGCAACTCTTGGCAGAATATAGATTAAAAAAAAATTCAATTCAGAGAAGGTGAAAGTGGTGCTGATCAATTTGTGGAAGCAACTTGATGAAATGGGAAAGCTGAAGCTTTTTCAAACTGTGTAGTGAGCCATCACAATGCTGCTGATATGCTATGCAGGTACTGGTTTTCTCTGCACAACTGAAAGTTATTATTTCTTGTAAGAGATACAAACTATCGAGACTATCAGATCTACTGGTGCTGCTATAATATCAAACACGTGGATTTTGTATATATGGCTAGTAGCTGAAGCTATTCTAAAGTTATTCTTCCGTTTATTACCTCAATACAGAGCTTCTACTTGTAGACCAGATAAATTTATGGGAAAATCCACAGAATTTAACAAGGGTGAAACAGCATAAATTTACTGAAATACCATTTCCCTTACATAGAGGATTATATTCTTTCAAAAATCCTGTGCTTGTAATTCTTTATTATAAAAATTTATAGAGTGTTAAAAGTCTCAGGAGAGATTTGTGTTCTCTGCTAAGCTTTACAGAAGTTTCCCATAAATATAAGCTGCCTCTAAAGGCATGTGTAGAGTGATTGCAGCAGTGATGTATTTTCCAGGAAGCATGCTACCACTGTCTTCTTAGGTTGCATCTGTTCACTTTTAGGTGCAATGCTGTTGTCTAGATATTCCAGGTGCTTGCTGCTTTGAGAGAAGTCTCCTGTCTTGTTAGACATCCTGGTGATTAGCATGTGCACCAAAGGCCGAGGACTGAAGAGAGGCTGTTGTTGATAAAGAAAAGGCAGTTCTGCCACCCTCCTGTTAGGCATTATTTTAATGACATTCTCAGCACCCCTAAGCCCGATTATTTCAATGGACTGTTCCCTAAGAGGATTTTAGGTAAAGATTCCCAGGTCTTTTATTTTAGACAGGAGCAGGAGAGATTTGAGATCACCTCTGGCCCTGAGTCAATCTATAAAAGTAGTATAAATATGGATTGACTGAAGAAGATCTAAAGGCTTGTTTCAGTTTACCCAGGAAAGATTGGGTTATAGTAGGCTCAGGTCACAGTGAGCACACACTACGGGCCACAGGAGGCTGCTCGGCCAGGCAAGCACGTCCTTTAACACCCTCCTATCTGCCATATCCATGCCCCAACTGTTGCCAGCACTCATGGATTCACTGGGGAAGCTTTAGAAAATAGAGAATGAATGGCATTAGAACTGTTCAGAGGAAAGGATTCTTTGATCTGAAAGAACGGATCCAACAGCATTACATTTTCTGTGAATTTTTCTAGGAACATTTTAAGAATGATAAAGCAGAGAAATGTTTTGCCATTCTATGGGTTTAAAGAAGAAAAATAACATTTTAAGATGCTACTTCTTTGGAAAATGTTGACATTTGGATTTTAAATACTTTACATGTTTTTTGAGAGTTGTCTGTTTAATACATTTTATAACTGTGGTAGGTTGACCTTGGCTGGTTGCCAGATGTGCACCCAGGCGCTCTCACCCCCCTCCTCAACAGGAGTTGTGGGGAAATAAGATGGAAAAGCTTGTGGGTGCCTCAGTCAGTCTTTAATAGTCAGACCAGTTATCCTCAGGGTATTCAGCCCCCTGAGCTGGAAGACAGGGCGGAGAGCAGAATAAACCCCCCTGTCCCGATCCAATATCGGGGGAGGTTTCGATGTGATCCCAAGAGCGAGATTAAGACACAAACGAGGTCAAATGCTGTATGTCTTAAACAACTTTTATTATCAAAAGTAAAAGTTAGTAGTGATACTGTATGTCCTAAACAAATTCTATTATCAAAAGTAAAAGTTAGTAGCAATACTGTATGTATTAAACAACTTTTATTATCAAAAGTAAAAGTTAGTAGCGATAGGATAGATTAGAATAAAGATAGAAATCAAGCAAGCATTCGGGATAGAGTTGCAAGAATAGTCACCACCATGGATCCGCGACATCTCAGAGTCCAAGTCTTTGAGTGCTTCGGTAGTGAGCGGTCGCTCCGGGGTCCGTGGTGGGCGATCTCTCTGGGGCCGGCGGTGATCGATCGACACGGGGGTTGTCTTGTCAGTCCCCTTTATTCCTGTTCGGGGGCTGCAGTTTCTATGGCAACGGCACGTTGCCACATTCCTAGACAACACGGAGTCTTGCTCAGAGCGCATCCCCTCCAAACCGGAGGCCTCAGGGGCCTTGCAGCTGTTCTTATCTTTGAGGCAGATGTTTTATAGTTCTTAGGTATGCAGACGAATGTTTTATGGTTCAGTTTCTCCCACTTTGCAGTAGCTCTTCTTAGATAAGCAATCCTTGAGACGAATGCCAGGACTCACTGACAAATGTTTCAGTTCCTTACACCCCCATAATCCAAGAGGAAGCAGTTAACGACCTGCTATGCCACCTGGACACTCACAAGTCTATGGAGCCGGATAGGATCCACCTGAGAGTACTGAGGGAGCTGGTGGAGGAGCTTGCCAAGCCACTCTCCATCATTTACCAGCAGTCCTGGTTAACAGGGGAGGTCCCAGACGACTGGAGGCTTGCCAATGTAACGCCCACCTACAAGAAGGGCCAGAAAGAGGATCCGGGGAACTACAGGCCTGTCAGCCTGACCTTGGTGTCGGGGAAGATTATGGAGCGGTTCATCTTGAGGGCGCTCACAAACCATGTGCAGGACAACCAGGGGATCAGGCACAGTCAGCATGGGTTCGTGGAAGGCAGGTCCTGCTTGACCAACCTGATCCCCTTCTATGACCAGGTGACCCACCTAGTGGATGAGGGAAAGGCTGTGGATGTGGTCTACCTGGACTTCAGTAAAGCCTTTGACACCGTCTCCCACAGCATTCTCCTAGAGAAGCTGGCAGTTCACGACTTAGACAAGTGAACTCTTCACTGGGTAAAAAACTGGCTGGACGGCCGAGCCCAGAGAGTTGTGGTGAATGGAGCTAAATCCAGTTGGTGGCCGGTCATGAGCGGTGTTCCCCAGGGCTCAGTACTGGGGCCAGTTCTGTTCAATATCTTTATCAATGATCTGGACGAGCGGATCAAGTGCACCCTCAGTAAGTTTGCAGACGACACCAAGTTGGGCGGGAGTGTTGATCTGCTCGAGGGTAGGAAGGCTCTGCAGAGGAACCCGGACAGGCTGGATCGATGGCCTGAGTGCAATTGTACAAAGTTCAACAAGGCTAAGTGCTGGGTCCTGCACTTGGATCACAACAACGCCATGCAACGCTACAGGCTTGGGGAAGAGTGGCTGGAAAGCTGCCCAGAGGAAAAGGACCTGGGGGTGCTGATTGACAGCCGGTTGAACATGAGCCGGCAGTGTGCCCAGGTGACCAAGAAGGCCAATAGTATCCTGCCTGTATCAGAAATAGTGTGGCCAGCAGGAGTAGGGAAGTGATCGTGCCAGTGTACTCAGCACTGGTGAGGCCACACCTCAAAGACTGTGTTCAGTTTTGGGCCCTTCACTACAAGAAGGACATGGAGGTGCTGGAGCGCATCCAAAGAAGGGCAATGAAGCTGGTGAAGGGTCTGGAGAACAAGTCTTATGAGGAGCGGCTGAGGGAACTGGGCTTGTTTAGCCTGGAGAAGAGGAGGCTGAGGGGAGACCTCATCGCACTCTGCAACTACCTGAAGGAGGTTGTAGTGAGGTGGGTGTTGGTCTCTTCTGCCAAGTAACTAGTGATAGGACGAGAGGAAATGGCCTCAAGTTGTGCCAAGGGAGGTTTAGATTGGATATTAGGAAAAATTTCTTTTCTGTAAGAGTGGTTAAGCATTGGAACAGGCTCAGGGAAGTGGTTGAGTCACCACCCCTGGAAGTATTTAAAAGACGTGTAGATGTGGCGCTTAGGGACATGGTTTAGTGGGCATGGTGGTGTTGGGTTGACAGTTGGACTTGATGACCTTAGAGGTCTTTTCCAACCTTTATGTTTCTATGATTCTACGGTTCTAAAGACAGAGAGATCACTTACAAATTACCATCATGGGCAAAACAGTCTTGACTTGGGGAAAATTAATTTAATTTATTACCAGTTAAAAATAGAGTTGTATGGTGAGAAATAAAATCAAGTTAAAACAGCCCTTACCCTTGAGCGGCACAGAGGGGAGTGGGGGGTTACAGTTAGTCCATAACAGTTCCTCTCAGCTGCTTCTTCCTCCTCAGACTTTTTCTTTACTCCAGTGTGTATCTTCTCCATGGGCTGCAGTCCTTCAAGGTAGAGTCCTTCTCTCCTCCAGCATGGGATCTCCCAGACTGCAGCTTCCTTCAGGGCATATCCACCTGCTCCAGTGTAGAGTCCTCCATTGGCTGTAGTGTAGATATCTGCTCTACTGTGGTCTTTTCCATTGGCAGCAGAGGAATCTCTGCTCTGGCACCTGGAGCACCTCCTCCTCCTTCTCTAACCTTGGTGTTTGCAGGATTCTTTCTCACACTTCTCCCCCTTCACTGCTGTGCAGTGTTTTTTACCACTTCTTAAATATGTTCTCCCAGAGACACCGACAGACTCAGCTGTGTCCTGCAGTGAGTCTGTTTTGGAGCTGGCTGGAACCGCCTGTGTCTGGCACGGGGCAGACCCTGTCTTCTGCTCACAGAGGCCAGCCCTGCAGCTCCCACCATTACCAAAATCTTGCCATCTACATCAAATACAAGAAGTTATAAGATAAATTATAAATATAATTATATAAATTCACACATACACTGTTCCCAAACACACTGTGACTTCTAACCTTCTCATCAACTTGCCTAACATTGATAAGTTGAACACATTCAAACATTTAATAGAGACAATTGCAGGGACTGCACAGGGAATTGTGATACTTCTGGTAGGCATAATTTTTAAGAATTTATTTTGCATTTTCCCTGTATTTTTATGTTAATATAAAAGGAAATCTGTTAAAATCTACAATGCATGAAAAAAAGAGTGGTCTAGCACAGACATCTTTTAAAAGTCAATACGTTTAATCAGTTAAAAGTTGGTGCAGAACTAACGTCAAGATGTTTGTGCTTTTTTTTTTTTTAATATTATATCCAGATATGGAGCTGAAATGAACTGCACTGAAGTACGAGGAGCTGAATTGTGTGCTCATCAAAAATATAAGGAGATGAATGCAACACTGATCCTCATAGCAACAGGAACACAACAGACATGAAGTATTTTGACATTATTCTGAGGCAGGCTCCGTACTTATCAACTTACTGACACAGTATGAAGCAAGCACTCACACTTAGCAGGGCTACCAGTCAGTGTAGCAGTGGGGAATGAAAGGTGATAGGAAATTATTGAGGACTTAATTGGAACAGCCAAAAGTCCTGGGATATACATTATATTCAGCCTATTAGAAAAACAGAATATTAGAAACTCCATTCCACATCAGAAGATAGGGATGTAGAGAAAAAACTAGAAATAATGCCTTACTGAGCATTCATATCAGGCCGCCAGTGTGAGAGAACAACATAATATCTCTATGGTCTGGGGAATGGATGAAGGACAATTGGCTCAAAGCCCGCCAGCACACATGGGTCTGGAAACCTTCCTTCCCCACACACCACCTCTCTCAGCCTGGTCCTTTGCCTTTGCAGGTGAGTTCACCTATCTATGAGTGTAAGCAGCAGCAGAAGGGAGTAACAGATGAAAAGAGAGTTGCATATGGGAGGACAGGTCCAAGAATAAGTCTTATAAGGAGGAGCTGAGGGAACTGGGGTTGTTTAGTCTGGAGAAAAGGAGGCTGAAGGGAGACCTTAAGGCTCTCTACAACTACCTGAAAGGAGGTTGTCGTGAGGCAGGTGTCGGGCTCTTTTCCCAAATCCCCTTTTCCAAAGTGATAGGACTGTGGCAGGTGCACCCACCCTGACAAAAGACCGGAGGCATTAGGGCCGCAGCGTCCCTTACTTTTGCACCTTTAGGGTGGCGCATGTCGACCGTCATGTACACACCTTAATGGTATCAATCGTCACATACACACTTTGGTCACATGTGCACCTCAGGTGAAAAGTGGCGAGGTTAAGGCCCTCAGCCAATCAGAGTTGACCACAGGTCAGATTTGACTAGGGTATAAATGGAGCCCTGCCCGAGGGCAAGTTGAGTTGGTCCTCCTCGGAGCAGTGAGTCTGCAGTCAGGGACTCTCCCCTTGGGTCGGGATGCCACCCAAGGAAATTCCTCAAGGTTGAGAGCCCTCGTCTTATATAGGTGAGTGATTATGCCATTTTGGATTCTCATGTCTAAAGATGGCTGTGTAGTATTAATGTACACCATCCTGAACCTGTGTTTATTGATGTTGTTAGAGAGTTCAATGATTTTGATAAGCCTCATTTCTAGTTAGTTTTCTGCTAAACAATTTTAGTTCAAATAAAGTTTATTTTTTCTATCATCTGCTTAATTTGATTTTGTGAACCTCCACAACAAGGACAAGAGGAAATGGCCTTAAGTTGCACCGAGAAGGTTTAGGTTGATTACTAGGAAAAATTTCTTCACCGAAAGGGTTGTTAAACATTGGAACAAGCTGCTCAGGGAAGTGGTTGAGTCACCATCCCTGGAGGTATTTAAAAGACATGTAGAAGTGGTGTTTAGGGACATGGTTTAGTGGTGGACTTGACAATTGTTAGGTTTACAGTTGGACTTTTTGATCTTAGAGGTCTTTTCCAACGTAAATGATTTTATGATTTTATGACCTGAATAAACTTTTTGCCATGGATTTTTAAACTGCTTCCCTGACCCTGCTGTTGCACACACAAGCTTTATCCTAGAGCCCTTCTCTGTTTTAAAAGACCAGAGAACTGTAGGAGCCATCTGTAAACTGTGAAAGGAGCTTTTTTAGAAAGAACAGGAGACTACTGTGACAGAGCTAATGCTGGTCATATATTGTACTATTTGGTTATACAGCTAAGTGCCCAAAATAAGTTAATAGCTCTATCTATTGGCTCTTAAATAAGTTTAGCCTTGTTTTCAAGAATGCTGAGAAATGTCCCTTCTCTGAGGAATCCCATTGCCTTTACTCAGTAAGAAGAAAAAAAAACATTTCATTTCTGGAAAAGGTAAGCTTGTAAGCTGCATTAACATGCAAAAAATGTTTGGAGAACCTCCAAACTTGCAAACTTCTATCTAAATTTTCAATGAAGCTATGGTTTGGCCTTAACATAATTAGTTGTATTAGTGAAGTGACAAGAGGAGCTGTATATTGATTTAATTCTGAGTTGTATTTGTTATCAAAATGAAAAATATTTTACAGGTAATGTAAGGGATCAGATGACAAAAATTTAACATTTAAGAGGTTACCTTGCTTGCCCACATCACATGCATGAACAATTTTTAAGGCAGACTCCTTCATCTCCAAAAATTTGCTTTTCTTTCAACATTCCAGTCTCTTCTTTAGCCAGCTGAGGACCTCACTATGAGGTAACATCTTCACCAGTCGTATTTTGTATAATAGCGCAAAGAGTACAAAATAGTGTCAACTCATGGATTTCCAAGTTCTAGTATTTTCTAGATCTGTTTACCAAAGATATGGAGCTGAACCTTGAAAATCATTCAAAAAAAGAAGTCTCATTGACGTTAGTGCGGTTATGTTCATGAGGTCAAGAAACCCAATGTGTTATATGTTCCCTAAAATGAAATACTGCAGAAACATAAAGTAGAATAATGGTACAAATATGCAATTTGAGAGTAGTACTCATTTGTCACATTTTAACATGCCTTGGAAAGTTATTTCATCTGGGAAAATTGAGGGGGAGAGAGTCTGTCATGTACCTTCTAAGGCAATATGAGTGCTTTTCGTATTTTAAGTTGAAAGAAAACAGACTTACATTATTTCTAACTTTAATATGAAGTTATGGCTCAGGGGAGTTGCAGTAGATGAATTTAAAATTATGTTTTTATTTCACAAGGCAGAAAACTGGTTGTGCACATACAGCATAGATTTCTGCAAGCTGTTCCTCTAATAGATCTCCATTAGCAAGGGACTACACATGAGAAATTAGTTCAGTCACAGCCACTGAAACCTTGATTTTTTTTTGTTTTTTTTTGTTCAAAACTGCCATTGAACACTAGCAGCTGATGTACTGATGATGTAGATAGGTCTCTGTCACAGTCTGAGACTAGGCAGTAGAAGAATAATGGACTTTCAAGCACAGTTTCAAGCTAATTTAAATCAGTGATAGGATGATAAAGCTTTCATATCCTAACATCAATTCTCCTACCATAAATATGATAAAATATTACTGATATATGACAATAAATGAGAGTTTAGCTTTAGAGTTATAGACATTGCTTAGGTATAAGCTTGTGCAGGTATGGAGTTTCACTGTACGGTAATAACATAGCGAGCAGATAAATCAGTATTTCTAGTTATGTAAAAAATTCTTGAAGTAGAAAGGTATTATTATTATAGAAGAGTTAGGCAAACTCAAAAAGGAGTGTTGCGGCATCTCCTGATTTAAATATGTAAGAATATTTTAAAATTAAGAAGTCACAGACACAACTCTCCTTTCTTTGTACTCCATCTAATCAAATCAATTGCATTGCTTACTCTTTCTGCAGTTGTCTTTTGCTATCCACTCTGCTCCCTGCTCCAATCCTGCCAAGCCCCCACTGAGACTCGAAGGTGTAGCTGCTCAGTGATGAGCTACACCTGCCTGACCCATGGTTCTGTTCCCTCTCATACCTCCGGCAGGTACCAGGCTCACTCCTCACTGCCTGTGAGAAGCCGGACCTGACACTGGAGGCATTCTGCTCACTTAGCTATAAGGGCAGTGTGATAGCTTGGTGGCATGGCTCTTGGCAGCTGCTGACAAAACCAGCTGTGGCACCCAGCTGCCCAGTTCCAAAGATATCAACCGCAATTCTGCTCAGTAAATTATTTATATGTTGTATCTCACATTATTCTATTGCTTATTCTCCTCTATCATACATCCTACATTCAATTTTATTTGCTTATCCATACACTAAACATGCATTAATATTCTCATCATTAGCAACATCACATTTTGCAGTCATTCAATACAACTTTAGATGTTATATTTTGTCATTTCTCTGTCTAAAAATTTTCTTCATATAACACTACAGGTATTTTCTACAATCTACTTGTGAGTAAATTACCTACACAAGTTCTATATTAATTCAGTTGCACAGCTACAATAATTTGAGATCAACTTTTTCAGGCTGGCATAACTTTAGCTTACAGAGATTTCTTTAACTTAGACAGTAAATTTGATTTGCTTTTCAAAAGAGATCTTTTAGACTTCTTTTCCTCCTTAAAACAAACAAATAAATTATGCAGTGCTTCTACTAAAAGCAAACTTAAACTAAATATGGGACTGTATGTATTGAATAACTAGCTACAGACATAAGGATACCATTTTGCAATGTTATTAAAACTGTTTTGAATTGTTTTCATTCAGTTTCCATGCAGGAGAGAAAATATGATATTGTTCTTTTCATTCTGAACTCTAGGAAATGTTGAACATATTGAGGGTTTAGAGATGGTCTAGGCCTCCTTAAAGACCTGTGAATCTTCACTAAGTATAGGTTTCTCCCTTTTGTGCCATATGGTATGTTTACTAGGTAGACCACATCCACAGCCTTTCCCTCATCCACTTGTCACAAATGGGTGGTTTTAAGGCTGCGTAAAGAATCACTGGCAAAGGTATTGGCAAAGGGTGATTTTAATATAAATTTATAGAAACATGACTTAAGAGAATTTGATGGCAAGATTCACTCTATTACTTATTACATGGATTAAGTATACACAGGGGAAAATCGTATTAAAATTGTGTTGGAATGATTTGTACAGAGATTAAGAGTAAAAGGGTTAAAAGGGTAAAAGGAGGACCCTCCCGTTGAGTGACGAGGTTCAGGATAGATCCGACTGGACACAATCTTAGGCTCAGATTTGGACAACGGTTCATGTCTAATACAGAAAGGGATAGGAAGGACCTCCCGTTGGGTCACGAGGTTCAGAGTAGACCCCCTTGCTTTCTAAACTCCTTCTCAGAGAGGAGCCTAGGTGCGGCTGGATCTATCCTTAGTCTCAGACCTGGGCAACGGTTTATGACTAAAGGGTTAAGGGTTTTAGCAGCAACTTAGAGTCTTACAATGTTTAAACATTAATCAATTTGACAGCTACACAAAGAATTAGTCAAGTTACTGCAAATACAACAAAGACTAAAACAACTTAACTACAGATTATACTTGTTAGTAACTATACAGATAAGCGCGCAAAAAGATCTAGGTCAATCAATAGGTATACATATATGCATATGAATATGGTATCAAAGCTAAATGAAAGGCTTAGGATTAGCTAATTTAAAGGTATACCTGTTAAAAATTCCCCTCGAGTCCCGTGAAATACTCACGTTAAATGCTTTGGCATTTCCCAATGGGCAAAGAGTTGAGCCCCGAGGAGCGTCTCAGCCCAAAATCTCGGGGATCCTCCGAGTATCGCAAATTCAAGTTTGCGGACTCTGAGAGGCGTCCCACTCAGAGGGAGACTCTGAATACAGCCCACTGAGGTCCAGGAGAGCTCAAAGGGTCTCACTTGGTACTACTGTTTATAGGTTTGCAAGATGATTGGCTTTAGTCATCAGTAAATTTCCATTTTGGCTACTATCCGAGGTGGTCCAGGGTAGTAATTATGGTATTGTTTTCACGGTAACAATGGTATTGTTCAACTTGAGCTATGATCCAGGTAGGGAAAGCTTCAGAGCCATCAGAGATGAATTATCTCTTGTTTCTGTTCCCTACTTTGATCGTGTAGCTAGTGTCCCTGGTACGATCAGTGTTGTTCCCCACCTTAGCCATGCAAGAGCGCTTGGTATGGCCAAGGAACGCTTAATCGCCCAACTCATACACAACGGCTAAAGCTTAACAGAAGGTTCTGAGATCATACGTAGCCCAGAGGAAAAGGGGGAGGGGGAATGCACCACCACACCACTAAGCGGGTCACCTTGTCATAGAAAGAGATGAGGTTAGTCAAGCAGGACCTGCCTTTCATAAACCCATGCTGACTGGGCCTGATCACCTGGTTGTCCTGTATATGCCGCATGATGGCACTCAAGGTGATCTGCTCCATAACCTTCCCTGGCACTCCCCTGACTGACAGGCCTGTAGTTCCCCGGATGCTTCTCCCTCTTGTAGATGAGTGTCACATTTGCTAATTTCCCAGTTGACTGGGACCTCCCTGGTTAGCCAAGACTGCTGATAAATGATTGAACTGTACTCATGCTAACTGTTTATTCTCTTTTAAAACACTACCAGAGCTTTAGGTTCAGATGTAGTTCAAAACAACAGAGGGGAAAATAATACATGAACTATCCATTTTTTGTCTATATTCAATTAAAGATGTCTTGAATAATCTCGCCGTAAGACATATTTTGTGTTCTAAAACAATATCCTTCAAGGTAAAGCTTGAATTTATTAAGAATATAATCAAGTTTTATGCCTTTTTCACTATTCAGTCTGTAATCTATAACTCTCTTAGGCACTAAGAACAATTCATTACAATACAACAATACGATAAAAAAGGTCTTGAAAGTTATTGGACTTTTTTAGTCATCTCGTATATCTTTTAAAGTAAATTCATGTTCATAGAACTTAATACGTTTGTTGCAGTCTAGAATGAAATTCTTCTGACAGTTATTTTAATAAGTAAGAACTGAAGTCAAAGATGAAAAAATTATGTTTATAAATTAAGATATAATACAAAAAATTGCACAAATCAAAGAATTCATAAATGTTTGATAAATGCACTAAGGTTAACATTTAGCCTTAATTGTGGATGGAGAAATAACAATTATGCAGGGTTTCCCTTTTCTTTAGGTTGACATGAGTTTAGATCTAATTTACTAATTATGCATGATACTGAGGTATATTTTTAGACTAATAACTATGCCTTTAGATTAAGCTAATACTTCAACCATTTCCCTTTCAAAAATGACTTGGCTCCTTGAATTTGGGTTCAATAGAAAGCAAAATAGGAAAATTAACACTTACCCTTCTATTTAACCTTTTTGGACATTTAGATACCTGACAAAATTACATCTGGACAGTACATGCCATAGAAAATGGTTATAATGAACAATGGTAATATTTCCCCCAAACTCCTCTTTGTTTGTATATTCCACCTGATAGTGACCATTGGCAAAAAAAAAAGATGATTCTGAGAGACATATCCTCTCTGTCACCTGTGATACTTTGAAAACCCCATTTGTCTTTGGCTAAAAAGACAAATCTAACCCCAGAATCTGACAATTGAAGGTCCAATCAGGGCCCTCAAACAATAAAAGGACACAATTTGATGTTACATCAGCTATTTATGCTAGGACAGTAACACAAAATACAGCAATAGCTGCCTGATAAATCCTCAGGCAAGAGAAACTGCAAATCCGCAGTGATCCTCTTTGCCCTCTGTGCAGCCAGCAACCTCCCATCTAAGAAAGCCCTACAGCCAGACTATATCTTCCTGGTTAATTGGCCAAATTTCCTACTTTTGCCACATCCTCATAGTCTATCTTCTGGGAATTGCTGAAAATTTTTCAACAGGAGCAAGGGAATCCTGACAATATCACCTAATAGGATTGTGAGCAATGCTCAGCTCTCAAAGTCAATTTCAGGTGCTGTGAAGACTCACATGCTGAAGACACATTTGAGTCATGTTTGAAAGCAAAATTTACTTTAAAATAAGAGGAGGTTATACAGCAATTACAGAATTTGAAGAGCTTGCATGTTAAGCTAAATCTATAATTTTTTTTTTATCTTGCAGTTGATGTGAACATGAAGATGAATACATCGTTTTCCTCCTTTGTTTGTCCAATTTTATTAATTTATATATTTAAATAAAATAATGAATATACATTTATTGAATATATAAATGTACAAAAATCCCTTTTAATTCAGGATTCTTACAGAAACCACATTTAGCTGGTATGGTGTGTATGTATATGTGTTATCTGAGGATCTCTGCATTCAGTTTTCAGTTCTAATGTTTTTTAAACTTTGGAAATTTCAAATCAAATTCAGATTCTTAGAAGAGTAGTGATGTCACAGATATAAATTTCCAACGTTTTGAGAAAATAGTTGGCTAGTGGATGAGAGAAAGAGAGATCCCACTGAGAAAATAATTTATTAGGTACCTGAAAAACTCAAGTTGGACTCATTACAGGACACCGAGAAAGACACCTGCCAAGATATCTGCCAAGCTAGCAGGAAAAGGCTCATCATCCTGTAAGATATTAAAGGATTCACAAACATGACAAAGCAATTGCAAACCAGAGTCATAGGTTCTACTACTCATGGAATTACTTCAATTACTTATGTTCAAATATTAACATATACGTGTGGGAACAAGGGCTGCAATTACCGAAGTGGGAACTGCATTTCAGAAATTAATGATTCTGAGCAAGAGTTAAGAGACAAGAAACTGATCATAAGGGTGAAAGGTGATACATTAGTAAGAAAAGACTAGCATTTTTTGTAGTATAAATAATGAAGCCATGGTAAGAGTATAAAAAGGCATTTTACCACTCTTGGTCAGATGGATTCCTCAATACAATTAATTACATTTTCAGTATTGGTTACATTTTTAAAAGGATGTGGAAAACTTTAGAAGCCATTAAAAAATCCATAAAAATAATTTGCTGACTTGGTAACAATGTCTAAATGTTTTTTGCAGGGACGGATGAAGACACTGAATAGTAAAATGGCTTCTTAAACTAGTGGAGAAGAACAGGATGTGAAGGTGTCGTGGTTTAACCTGGCAGGCAGCCAAATACCACGCAGCCGCTCACTCACTCCCCCCGCCCCCCAATGGGACGGGGAGAGAATCGGAAGGGTAAGAGTGAGAAAAACTCGTGGGTTGAGATAAAGACAGTTTAATAGAACAGAAAAGGGAGAATAATGATAATAAATAATGATAGAATATACAAAATGAGTGATGCACAATGCAATTGCTCACCACCCGCGCTGACCGATAACCAAGTAGCGATCGGTACTTCCTGGATCACGCCTACCCTTCATATACTGAGCATGACGTCACATGGTATGGAATACCCCATTGGCCAGCTGGGCTGGCTGTCCTGATTATGTTCCCTCCCATCTTGTGTACCTAGCTCAGTCAGTAGGCACGGGAGCTGTCCTTGGACTAGGAGGGTACTTAGCAACAACTGAAAACATCAGTGTGTTATCAACATTCTCCTCATACTAAATCCAAAACACAGCACTAGGAAGAAATTTAACCCTATCCCAGCCGAAACCAGGACAGAAGGGCAGGTCTGAAATGAAATATTCTAGTATGTAAGGAAGGGTCAATTTCTGGTATTTTGTTTATTTTTATTGTAGCCATGTATTCCTCCATGCTCTGTGCAGAACTGGTCCTGCAGAAGCACATTAGTAACAGCTGTATCAATGTGAAGTATATTATACAGGAGGGTAAGAATCAGTCTGCACAGATAATATCAAAATGCATTATTTCCCAACTTTCAAACACATGCTTTTCCCAATTAGAATAACAAAATGTAAACAAACAAACAAACAAATTATATTACTATAAAATATTAAACTCTAAACATTCTCCCTTTATTTGTACTGTAACCAGCATTCGCAGCAGTTACAAGCCAGCAAAGCATCCATATCATTCCAGAACTGCTATTACTTAAATTTTAAGACCAAATATTATCCAAGACAGGAAGAAATCCAGTAACCTCAAAGTGAGGATGGGTCTGTGACTTGATTCGTTGTGTCAGGGGTAGCCAGAGAGCATGTAACACAGCTGTCCTGTTCCCAGGCAGCCAAACAGACATTATTACATGTAATGACCTCAGAGTAAAAGCTGGGTCACTAGTGTCACTGGCCTGTTTCTTAAATCACATACATGACAGTAAGCTTTTTATAATAAATTTTAGACAACCAAAATAAAAAGGGTTGCTATGCCAGTTCTGCTTATAAGAAACATCGTTGTCAACTGTGTGTGTATGTCCCTTGAAAATGAGTTTTAGAAGAGAAATTTGGATGGAGAGAAAATTTTCAAATTGGCATCTGCCTGACGGTTGTCTTAAGGAATAGATAAAATAACTTCACATCCTGCTCAAGGACTGTTTTAAATGCTGAATCCAGCTATCAGCAGTCACTCATGTTGCAGCTGATTAAAAATAATAAAATAAAATAAAATAAAATAAAATAAAATAAAATAAAATAAAATAAAATACTGGGATTGCAGTTCTTTCTTTAGCTTGTCGTGGTTTAACCATAGCCAGCAACTAAACACGACACAGCCGCTTGCTCACTCCCCCACCTCCGATGGGATGGGGGAGAGAATCGGGAGAGTAAAAGTGAGAAAACTCACGGGTTGAGATAAAGACAGTTTAATAACTGAAATAAAATAAAGCAAAATAGTAGTAGTAGTAATAATAATAATAATAATAATAAAAAAAGAATATACAAAGCAAGTGATGCAATTGCTTACCACCTACTGACTGATGCCCAGCCAGTTCCCAAGCAGCAGTCACTGCCCCCCAGCCAACTCCCCCCAGATTATATACTGAGCATGACGTTACATGGTATGGAATACCCCATTGACCAGTTAAATTAGCTGTCCTGGCTGTGCTCCCTCCCACTTCTTGTGCACCTGGTAGAGCATGGGAAGCTGAAAAATCCTTGACGAGTGTAAACACTACTTAGCAACAACTAAAACATCAGCGTGTTATCAACATTATTCTCATCCTAAATCCAAAACACAGCACTATACCAACTACTAGGAAGAAAATTAACTCTATCCCAGCTAAACCAGGACAAGGTGACTTTTTCAAATTAAGGCAGAATAATTTCAAAATTCATTACTTTCTTTCCACCTCTAGTTATAAATAAGTATCTAAAATATCAAATATCACACATTTTAATGCATTCTGTTTACTAGTATCACCAGAAAGTGAGGACTGCAATTTGAGTGAATGATGCTAGTATATCACAATTATCCTTTCACTTTGGATTATGCTTTCACTAATTCACATTTAAAAAAAAAAAAAAATTACCTACAAAACCACTAAAGCAAAACCTTCCATTTGTAATGCAATCCTCCACTTCCTAATTTCCCTTTCTAAATTGACTACAGAGTTGCACAAATGTAACTGAGAGCAGAACTTGTTCTCAGCTCTGGCTTGTGGCGTCTCATGTAATTTATTTCAGGAAATCTTCATTTCTGTTAAGAATGGAAGACATTGTTAGGTCAAAAATGATCAATGGTCTAAAAGCAGCAGTACCAAAATAATGAGCACTGGAATGTCTGACTTCTATATCTGGTCTCCTCTGGCCTCCTTTAGGCAAAAAAAAAAGATCTCTATGGAAGAAATGCCATCACCCTTTTTCCTCTTCAAGCTCAGGGTCTTACATGTACTGCCAGGACACATCTGCCTCTGCCTTGGAATTCCCAGCCTCAAACTTCTTCCTGAAGATCATGATTTTATCCTTTCTTTAAATAATAAATTTTATAATACTTTTCAGACTTCAGTGGAATAGGTTGCCACTACACCACCATCATCCATCTGCAACTCAGCTCAAAACAAAAAGCATTTACCCATGATGTGGGAGATCCTTGGAGATTCAAGCCCATATCTTCTATATAACAATCTGTGTATATAGAATCATTCTGACTGGACCATGGGTCATTTAGCTCTTCCATATAAAATATTGATGGAAAGAACAATATATGCCCAGGGACAGAAGTTGCTAGTTTGTACGGGAATGCTTCAGAATAGGTTACTGGAACAGTTTTGTTGGATTTTGTTAATTACTTTCAGGCAAAAATATAACTGAAAGCTATGTCTCTGTGTAAGTGCACTAATACCTTTACCAGCCCCATTTTGATAAAGTTAATAGAAACTGCATTTCAGTGCATTGATCTGTTGAGTGTATTTGAGATACTCTTACCAGCTGAAGCTATTTAACATACACAAGATTAGGTACAGTTTCAGCAATGAATTTGAAAGAGTTTAAAGGGTTAAGCAACAGAACGTACTGGAAGTTCTTAGTAACATGCCATCAACATTTCTTTTGTCTATGCGTTTAAAAATATTTCTGTAAACTACATTTAGTATATTTTTTCTCAGACTTTTGTATATTTTGCTTCACACTAAGATGTTTTATTGTGATGATTGTTATTATAATTTGGACAAATATGAAACAACTAAGCATTTTTACTAAATTAATAAATTTTAATAATGAGATTTTGTCTAAACACTTTCAGAGATTCACAGAAATTCCAATCTCTCAGGGAATATTACCCTCAAAAGAGGAAGTTTAAGAAAAAAAATAGTGGGAAAAAAAAAGCAGAGAGAAGAAAGTTGAAATAAAAAGACAAGAAATGTCTGTATCAAAGCTCAAACAATAGCAAGCATAACTTCTATTCACAATTAAATTTGTATGCTAAAATGATCACTGTCTTTAACATCAAGACATGTTTTTTAATAGAATATTTGCTTAGATTATTTAGAGGAAATTAGATTAGGTAGACACTTGGATAGCAAGAGTATACCTATTAAAAACCTTTTTTTTCATACCTTACCAGTTTTCAACATGAGAAGCCCATTGTTTTGGTTAAAAAAGTTTCTGCATTCTATATCACTTAATAGAAGACAAATGGACCTGTTGTTCATACCCTCAGAGGTTATCTTGCAATAAAACTAAATTTGATTTTCATTGTATATCTAATTTCTCTAATTGACGCTGATCTGGATATCTCTTATTAAAGACACACATAGTTCAATAAATAATCTAGTCCGTGAATTGAAGCTCCTAGTTTAATTTTACATGCAACGTTTGAAATCAGTGACGGTCTCCTAATTTCCTTTAGTGTGGTCAGAAACTTCCTTCACATCCTTTGTGATGCTTTCACAGTTTTCATAGGAAACTATACTTTGGAATCTCCCCACAGTTAAGTATATATATGTATCAGATGAGGTATATATAAAATACACAAGCTAAATGTTCTAATTCTAAAAATTTTCATAGGTCTTACCAAAATACAATGCACAAGCTTTAGATAATGATTCACCTTTTCTTATTCAGATAGACTATAGGAGTAAAAGGTGCAACATGATCCTTAATTGCTATAATTTAATTTAATTTTTTGTGTTAAAATAAATTGGCTCTGTTCTTGGTTCAAGTTCTCAGAGATACTAATTTTAACTCTTCTTCATAAACAAAAAGGGTAATAACAATGTGTCTTCAAAGCAATTCCCAGTGTTCACAGGTAACATAGATTTGAATTTTGTGTGTGTGTGAACATTTTCCAAAAACATTCTGTGAAATACTTTAATCAATATGCATGTAATGATTTAAGGTTATCTCCTCTATCCCATTATTTCAAAAGGTCACTTGTTTATGACTATGTATATACAAGGCTCTATTACTGCTACTGCTGCTGTTAATAATACTATTTTTTCCAATTCAATTTTATGAGTGGAATAATTCCACTTGCTTTGTCTAACGTGCAGGTCTGGTCAGCAATTACCAGAATCATCCTCCCATCTTTATATTTATCTTTGCATTACTCTCCTGTGCTTAGATTTTCTTTTTCCTCTTTTTCACTTTATTTGTTTACCGCAGAGACTATTTTACTAAATAAATCAGTAACTCCACAATTCTCATTGATCTCATTTGTTAATGGGCCTATTTTCTCATTTTATTCCCAATTGTCTTTTTTTTTTCAGTTCCTGTATAGCCTTTTATGCAGACTGATATCTGCAAACCTGTGCAAAATTAGATGACTGCTGAATCATCAAAACAGTGTTCTAGAGGATCACCCATAAGTGCAGGATCCTATTAACAGTTTTAGGAACTGTGTAAGTATTGATGTGGAAATCAAAATAGGCCTGTTGAAAACTCACATATAAAGCTTATGCAGAGCATTTCTAGAGCCAGGCACTACATTTATCAACATTTTCTCTCGAAGGCAATCAGTAGTACCACAAAGCATAGCAGCTCTAAGGGCAGACACTCCGTGCCTGAATACTTATTGAATGATGTGTTTGCTGCTACCCTGCATTCTCCTGACAATCTACTAGGAATTTGATGCACTGCCTGAAAACGGTCCAGGAAATCTGAGAAAGTGTTAATTCTTAAATCACAAATTTGACATCTGCAGGAAGTGCTGTTCATCCTTTTGGTGAACCTTACTTGACTTTCTTGCTTGGATGAGCTCAACATCTCTATGTTCAGCAAAGCATTTTCTTCTAAGATTGAAAGATGATGTATGTGTTCCAAACATTTTAGTCAAGCAATAGTTCAAGAAACATGACTAGTTTTTTGAGAAGTTGAATTTATCTGAATTAAAGGCAATTTAATTTATCTGAATTAAAGGCAATTTTAGCCATCAAGAAGGTCAAGCAATGTGATCAACATAGCAAGTCTTTCAAGGGAAAAGTGTCTTTAAATTCTACTCTGTTCTGTGTTCTGGATAAATTTTAAAATAATCAGTACTGTGACTAAACTGAATAAGCCTAAACAAATAATCCAATGCAATATTCTGCATGAAAATGACAATTGGCTACATCATTATGTAACTCTGTGGTGGTGCATTCCTCGCCCCCACTTCTCCTGGGCCACTTGTTGATCTGGGCCACTTGTTGATCTCAGAAATTCCCGTGAAACTTTGGTCTTGGTGTACAGAGTTTGGCGGTTGAGCGCTCCTTGACCGTATCGGAAACTCTGCATAGCTGAGGTTGGGAACATACTCCTACTGCTTGGCCCAGGTGTCACCCCCTGATACCCTCGTCTGAGTCGTAGTTCAAGTGGAACAACACTGAAACCTTGAGAATTTTTAGTAATTATGACCTGGGACTGTGGTCAGGGTGGAAATTTACAGATGACTAAAGCCAATCATCTTGCAAACCTATAAATGGTGGTCCTAAGTGAGACCTTTTGAGCTCTCCTGGACTGCAGTAGGCTACATCTAGCATCTCCCTGTGAGTGGGACACCTCTCAGAGCTTACAACTTCTCGAGTCTGCGATATTCGGAGGACCATTGTCCGACAGGACCTGGCCTGAAACCCTTCACTCCTCGAAGCTCAACCCTCGCCCGTTGAGAAATGCCAAGACATTTTACGTGAATATTTCTCCACAGAACTCGAGGGGAATTTTTAACAGATATATCTTTTGTACATTAATATATATATATTTCTATCTCTCTGTGTGTGTGTGAACTGATAATAAGCATAATATGTAATTAAGTCACTGTTGTGATTGTAGTAGACTCTACTAACTTACCTTGTAAATGTTAAATTAGTTAATGACTAAGTGCTGCTAAAATCTTATGATGTATACTTCATCTGTGTAGTAATAGAGTGAACCTTGCCATCGAACTCTGTTAAGTCATACTTTTATAAATTTCTTTTAAAATCGCTTTCTGCTAGTACTTTTGACAGTGATTCTTTAAGTGGTCTCTAAACCACTCATTCACAACAACGTCCTCAAATAATTTTGCCCTTTAAAGATAATTTTTATGGACTTTTTGAACATTAGGCATGGCTGGTAAGTCATGTAGCTCTGGGAAGGCAGAAGAAACCCCTACATGAAACAGTCATGTTGTTTCAGTGATGACCGTAAGAAGAGTTTATGAACAACAAAGAAATTAATTTCAGAAAATGGAAAGTCTTTTTAGGAAGTAGTGGTAGCTGTTACCAATGTAAGAAAAGATAATTCTAAAACTGCAGTAGATCCAACATTAGCAAGATCTGTCACAGTTGATGATTCAGTGAAGGATCAGTTCAATTGCTTAAAGGTAGATTTCTATGCTGTTTGAATTGCCCTAAATATCAGACCATTTTCATGGGGCTGTCAAACACGGGAAACTCATGCCATTTCAGAGTTTAGTCAGGATACCTAGGACATCTCCAAGAACAATAAATGCTTCCAATTAGGCAAATGGATCAAGCTCACAGTGTTTAATTGCATGACTTGTAAATCAGCAAGTTGTATGGTCTTTGATATGTGCGCCCTCCCCCAGGTTGTTATGATTCTCCAAATTAAAATATAAACACTACTCCTTTGTTCTGACATTGACTATATCCTTATATATCAGAAACCTCATCAGATCTGTGATGAAAACATATTCTATTCTGCCTTCCATTTTATATGCATCAGCCCCAGCGATTTATGTGCATGTTACTGAACATCTGAAAAACAAAACATTTTGTACTGGGAAGAACACACACCTGAAATCTAACTTCAGGCAACTGAGGTATGATTTAAAACAAAACCCAAAAGTGAAATTTTCTATATCCCATCCCCAAGTCACAAACTAGAAGATTCTGTTAAGGAAATGTTTTGGGAAAGGTAGAAACAGATTAGAGCTCCAAAATTTTGTGGGAGGATCCAAGCTTGTGGCAAGTGCAACAGGTAGAGCTGTAGACTGAACACTTTGTTACTCTCAAAGTTGCCTTGTGGGCAAAAAGGAACATGGCAAATAGGTGGAGCTGGCAGCAACCAGAGGTCCTTGCCAGGAAGAGTACAAAGTTCATAGTTCCTCCTCAGTCTTGGGTTTATTTCAGTACCTTATGTTACCTTGGCCTGCTTCCTTCTCACTGGCTCCCAGCCCCGCTCTGGTGCAACCTTTCCCCGGCTCTGGGGGACATCATGGATGACTGTGTTGACTGCCAAGTTTACCCAGCCTTGTCCATCTGTGACCATCACAGAGGTCCAGCTCAGGCCAGACAATGGTCCTGTGGCCATGAGGTTGCTGTTAGAGCAAGCTGGCACCAGCTCTGCCCCAAGCAAGCCCCACCACATGCTTAGCACTGCCCTGGCAGCCCAAGGTGATGCCGGCCACCATTTTCTAGGAGTGGCAGAATCCCATTTACTGACCAGCCATTTACAGTCATTAAAGAAAGGAGAGCAAGTTACGACATTTGGTTACAAACTTGGCCTTGAATTTTCTTTGAATTCAGAGCTGTTTGGATACAGAGTTTTATGCTGTGTCTCTCAAGATACATCAGCAATAACAAACATTGATGCTGCCTGTATTTATTTGCACTCCTTTGACAGAAACTTCATCCTATAGAAGGCTGAAGTGACTGTTGACCTCTTCCGTAATGCTCTGCTGCCTCTCTATTTCTGCCTGCACTGAGCACTCTTTCTTCCCTAGAAAGATTATTTAAGCCTAACTTGTTATGCATTCTTTTTTTCAAACCAATGGTTTGGTAAATCATTTCAGCACCAAAACCACAACACTCCAGATTAATGAAATGCACAAAGTTTATTCTTGATCCATTCATACGTAATGTGTGAGTCAGCCTGTAGCATGCAGATGGCCATACATGTTGACCTTCTAGAAATAACACATAAGAATGCAGTGACCTGAGCTGCCACATTTAGTATCACAGCTCCTTCCCCTTTGTTAGACATTTTGAAAGCTTGTGATCATTTAGAATTTTACTGGGCAAGAAACAAGGAAGGATATGAAAATACACATGTTAAAGCAGCTTGTTTTTCAGGATGATATAAATAGAGATGTGAAAAGGAATATGCATTGCTATTGAATTTTAAAAATTGCACACTTATATATATTCATCTTTCAAAATGGAGGGAAAGAGATTAGGGAAACTAATATTTCTCAAGCTAGACACCAAGCCAAGTTTCATTTTTTAAAATAATTTGTGAATTCTGTCAAGGTATATAGAGCCATAAATGAAACTGCCTTCTGCTCTTGCTAATCTGGGATGATGTAAAATGTTGGGACAAGAGTACAGTGTAGTAATGTGAACAGGGAAAAGGGGAGACATTTTACTGATCTGGAAGAATGAGCAGCTGCTATACCACCCATTGATTAACTATAAATAATTGGTCATAGGTATTAGTACTTTTTTAACCTCTGACATGACCTTAGTTTATGAAAATGCCTGCTGGCCTCCTCTGTCCTCCTCCCTTCTAGCACTACTAGCATGAACACAACAGAATATGAAGCATATTGAAGAAGATAAAAAAGACATGTAGATAGAAATTTAGCACAGGTTGATTACTATATGATAAGGATATTAAACTGAGGCAGAGCGAGAATCCCTTTTCCTTGCCAGTTCACTACACAATGGTTCTAACTTGTGTTGAATGTAAGTAAAGCTGTGTATATATAAGTAGGCAGTGAAGAAGAAGGCGGCAGTGTCTGCCTTCACTATCCAAGTAAGCAAAAATCTCTGAAGAAGGGGAAGAGTGGAAGCTGGTGACTTCTGGCACCAATAGGAAGGCTCCTGCCCCACCTAATGGGTTAAAACTGCAAAATAGGTGCACCGCCCTCAAAGTTGAAGAGGACCTAGATGTACCTATAAGCAAAGAACCTGGTCCACCTAACCCTAAACCATGCAAAGGCTACCAGGAAGAAATGGCAAGTAATAGTAACGCATGACTTCCTGTTGCAGTGGACAGAGGCACCCATTCCTCAGCCTGACCAATAGAGTGGTTTGCTGCCTTCTAGGGCCAGAATCCAAGATATTGTAGAGGGACTGCCGAAGTTCATCTGGCCCTTTCACTACTACCCCCTGCTGTTAATCTGTGTGGGCACAAATGATACTGCCAGGAGAAACCTGGAGAGTAGTCAAGGTAATGGGGGACCAGGTGGTGTTTTCCTTAATCCTGCTGGTGAGGGGAAAGGGTGTGAGGAGAAGGGCACTAATAGGACAAGTAAATAATTGGCTGCGGAATTGGTGTTGGCAGCAGGGTTTTGGGTTCCATAACGCTGGAACCCTTTTTGCAGATCAACATCTGCCTGGGAGAGATGGGGTCCACCTCAATAAGGAGGGAAAAGTTCTTTTTGCCAATAAAATGGATGACATGATAAAGAGGGCTTTAAACTAAGAATGATGGGGGAGGGAGAGAGTAATCAGCAGTCCTGTGAGGGAGTAACAGACAGGATTGCTGAGCAAAGGGATGATGTGAAGGGAAGGAATCACAAAATCAACAAAATGGGACTTAAGCAGCGTCACCTCCAGTACTTGCATGTAAGCAAGGAAGTGTCTACATGGCACCATTATGGAGAAATCCCCAAACCCTCTCCAGGAACTCAACATCCTGGGATGCCTTTCTAAAGTGCCAGTACACTAAAGCAGGCAGTATGGGGAATAAACATGATGAGTTAGAGATCTGTGTCCAGTTGCAGGGCTATGAACTTGCTAGGATCACAGAGACGTGGTAGGATGGCTCTCATGACTGGAGTGTTGCAATGGAGCGATAGAGGTTCTTTAGGAAAGACCAGATGGGAAGACGAAGAAGGGGGGATGCCCTTTATGTGAGAGAACACTTGGAGTGCATATAGGTCTGCCTGGGGATGGATGATGAGCCAACTGAGAGTTTATGGGTTACGATTAAAGAGAGGACAGGTAAAGGTGACATTATAGTGGGTGTCTGCTATAGGCCACCCGAGCAGGAAGAACAAATAGAACAATACAGACAGGTAAAAGCAGCCTCCCATTGGCAGGACCTGGTCCTTGTGGTGGTGGTTCAACCACCCCAAGACATACCACATAAACAATCCAGGAAGTTCCTGGAGTGCATTGATGATAACTTCTTCCTCCAAGTGATAGAGAATCAGATGAGGAGAAGTGTTCTACTGGACCTCATACTCGCCAACAAGGAGGGGCTGTGAAGGTCAAAGGCAGTCTTGGCTGCAGTGACCATGAGATAGTAGAGTTCAGGACCCTGAGGGCAAGGAGGAGGGTGAAAAGTAAGCTCATAACCTTGGACTTCAGAAGAGCAGACTTTGGCCTCTTCAAAGATCTTCTTGGAAGAGTCCCGTGGGATAAGGCCTTGGAGGGAAGGAGGGCCCAAGAAGCTGGTTAATATTGAAGAATGACCTCCTCCAAGATCAAGAGAGTTCCATACCAACAAATACAAAATCAGTCAAAAGTGCCAGGAGGCCTATGTGGATGAGCAATAGCAAAACTCAAACACAAAAAAGAGGTATACAGAGGGTGGAAGGACAAATAACCTCGAAGGAATACTGAAAAATTGTCCGAGCATGCAGGGATGACATTAGGAAAGCTTAAGCCAAATGGAATTGAATCTGGCCAGGGATGTCAAAGAAAACAAGAAGGGCTTCTGTAAGTACACGGGCGACATAGGGAAGTGTCGTGGTTTAACCTGGCAGGCAGCCAAATACCACGCAGCCGCTCACTCACTCCCCCCGACCCCCCAGTCGGACGGGGAGAGAATCGGAAGGGTAAGAGTGAGAAAAACTCGTGGGTTGAGATAAAGACAGTTTAATAGAACAGAAAAGGGAGAATAATGATAATAAATAATGATAGAATATACAAAATGAGTGATGCACAATGCAATTGCTCACCACCCGCGCTGACCGATAACCAAGCAGCGATCGGCACTTCCTGGATCACGCCTACCCTTCATATACTGAGCATGACGTCACATGGTATGGAATACCCCATTGGCCAGCTGGGCTGGCTGTCCTGATTATGTTCCCTCCCATCTTGTGTACCTAGCTCAGTCAGTAGGCATGGGAGCTCTCCTTGGACTAGGAGGGCACTTAGCAACAACTGAAAACATCAGTGTGTTATCAACATTCTCCTCATACTGAATCCAAAACACAGCACTAGGAAGAAATTTAACCCTATCCCTGCCAAAACTAGGACAGTATCCACCCCTTATTCCATACCATTTACGTTATGCTTAGGTCTCACATTTTTCGATACCTTTCAATTAATCACCACTATCTTTTTTATATATATACATATATAATACATATACATACATATATACATGTAATACATATACATACATATATATACATAAATATATATAAATGTCCATTGAGTTCTTTTAGTCCACAACTTTGGGCTCCATCTGTCATAACAGTCTTTCAGGGCCAGAAAGATGGTGTGTGGTGTTGGGCTGTTGCATCCTGAAGCCAGTTCTCATTTCGGTACTGCTGCACTCATCCAGTTCTATCATCGTTGCACTTTGCTCGGTTTCATCGGAGTTAGTTCATTCTTCATTAATCTGCGTGATTTTCACTGCTATACCATTGATAGCAACCATAGAAATAATGATATACAATATCATATAACAATTGACATCATAAAATTCAGTTCATTGGCTATTTTCACCCAAAATCAAATCCCCTTGAGGTACACACCGGACTTGCCCATCCTTTCGCATCACCCACCAAGTGTACCCAGGTCCTTGAGCAAAAGCAATCCCATGGATGGGTTTTCCCTTGCCAGAGGCAGGAGTAACCCAGACTGTCTTCCCCAGCATATTTCTTATGTGCACGACAGGGACTTTATCTCCATCTACAGTATGTAAAAGTCTTGATTGGGCAGGGCCAGCTCGATTGGCAGATCCCCTGGTATTGACTAACCAGGTGGCTTTTGCTAAATGTGTATCCCAATGCTTGAATGTCCCACCATCCATTGCCCTCAGTGTTGTCTTTAGCAGTCCATTGTATCGTTCGATTTTCCCGGAGGCTGGTGCATGGTAGGGGATGTGATAGACCCACTCAATGCCGTGCTCTTTGGCCCAGGTGTCTATGAGGGTGTTTCGGAAATGAGTCCCGTTGTCTGACTCAATTCTTTCTGGGGTGCCATGTCGCCATAGGACTTGCTTTTCAAGGCCCAGGATGGTGTTCCAGGCAATGGCATGAGGCACAGGGTATGTTTCTAGCCATCCGGTGGTGGCTTCCACCATGGTGAGCACATAGCGCTTGCCGTGGCGGGTTTGTGGGAGTGTGATATAATCAATCTGCCAGGCCTCCCCATATTTGTATTTCAACCATCGTCCCCCATACCAAAGAGGCTTTACTCGCTCGGCTTGTTTGATTGCAGCGCACGTTTCACATTCATGGACAACCTGTGCAATAGCGTCCATGGTTAAGTCCACCCCTCGATCACGAGCCCATCTATATGTTGCATCTCTTCCTTGATGGCCTGAGGCATCATGGGCCCACCGAGCTATAAATAATTCACCCTTATGTTGCCAGTCCAGATCCACCTGAGCCACTTCAATCTTAGCAGCCTGGTCCACCTGCTGGTTGTTTTGATGTTCTTCAGTGGCCCGACTCTTGGGTACGTGAGCATCTACGTGACGTACTTTTACAACCAGGTTCTTTACTCGGGCAGCAATATCTTGCCACAATGTGGCAGCCCAGATGGGTTTACCTCTGCGCTGCCAGTTGTTCTGCTTCCACTGCTGCAACCACCCCCACAGGGCATTTGCCACCATCCATGAGTCAGTATAGAGATAGAGTACTGGCCATTTTTCTCGTTCAGCAATGTCCAAGGCCAGCTGGATGGCTTTCACCTCTGCAAACTGGCTCGATTCACCTTCTCCTTCAGCAGTTTCTGCAACTTGGCGTATAGGACTCCATACAGCAGCTTTCCACCTCCGATGCTTTCCCACAAGGCGACAGGATCCATCCGTGAACAGGGCATATTGCTTCTCGTTTTCTGGTAGTTTATTATACAGTGGGGCTTCTTCAGCACCTGTCACCTCCTCCTCTGGGGATATGCCAAAATCTTTGCCTTCTGGCCAGTTCGTGATCACCTCCAAGATTCCTGGGCGACTGGGGTTTCCTATTCGGGCCCGTTGTGTGATCAGTGCGACCCACTTACTCCACGTAGCATCGGTTGCATGATGTGTAGAGGGGACCCTCCCTTTGAACATCCAGCCCAGCACCGGCAGTCGGGGTGCCAGGAGGAGCTGTGCTTCAGTACCAACCACTTCCGAAGCAGCTCAAACCCCTTCATATGCTGCCAATATCTCCTTCTCAGTTGGAGTGTAGCGGGCCTCCGATCCTCTGTATCCCCGACTCCAGAACCCTAAGGGTCGACCTCGAGTCTCCCCTGGTGCTTTCTGCCAGAGGCTCCAGGTAGGGCCATTCTCCCCGGTTGCGGTGTAGAGCACATTCTTCACATCTTGTCCTGCCCGGACTGGCCCAAGGGCTACTGCATGAACTATCGCCTGTTTAATTTGTTCAAAGGCTTGTTGTTGCTCAGGGCCCCATCTGAAGTCGTTCTTCTTCCTGGTCACTTGATAGAGAGGGCTTACAATCAGGCTGTAATCTGGAATATGCATTCTCCAAAAGCCCACAACGCCTAAGAAAGCTTGTGTTTCCCTTTTGCTAGTTGGTGGGGACATGGCTGTTATTTTGTTGATCACATCCATTGGGATCTGACGACGTCCGTCTTGCCATTTTATTCCTAAAAATTGGATCTCCTGTGCAGGTCCCTTGACCTTACTTTGTTTTATGGCAAAACCGGCTTTCAGAAGGATTTGAATTATTCTCTCCCCTTTCTCAAAAACTTCTTCTGCTGTGTTGCCCCACACGATGATGTCATCAATGTATTGCAGGTGCTCTGGAGCCTCACCCTGTTCCAGTGTGGTGTGAATTAGTCCATGGCAAATGGTAGGGCTGTGTTTCCACCCGTGGGGCAGTCGGTTCCAGGTGTACTGGACGCCCCTCCAAGTGAAAGCAAACTGTGGCCTGCACTCTGCCGCCAAAGGGATGGAGAAGAAGGCATTAGCAATGTCAATTGTGGCGTACCACTTGGCTGCCTTCGACTCCAGTTCATATTGAAGTTCTAGCATGTCCGGCACGGCAGCACTCAGTGGTGGCGTGACTTCGTTCAGGCCACGGTAGTCTACTGTTAGTCTCCACTCTCCATTAGACTTTCGCACTGGCCATATGGGACTGTTGAAGGGTGAGCGAGTCTTGCTGATCACTCCTTGGCACTCCAATTGACGAATCAGCTCATGGATAGGGATCAGGGAATCACGGTTGCTGCGGTATTGTCACCGATGCACTGTTGTCCTAGCAATTGGTACCTGTTGTTCTTCAACCCTCAGCAACCCCACAACAGAAGGGTCCTCTGAGAGACCAGGCAAGGTGGACAGCTGTTTAATTTCCTCCGTCTCCAGGGCAGCTATACCAAAAGCCCACCGATACCCTTTTGGGTCCTTGAAACACCCTCTCCTGAGGTAGTCTATGCCAAGGATGCACGGAGCCTCTGGGCCAGTCACAATAGGGTGCTTCTGCCACTCGTTCCCGGTTAGGCTCACTTCGGCCTCCAATACAGTTAACTCTTGGGATCACCCTGTCACTCCAGAAATACAAATGGATTCTGCCCCTTTATAGCTTGATGGCATTAGGGTGCACTGTGCACCAGTGTCTACGAGAGTCTTATACTCCTGTGGGTCTGATGTGCCAGGCCATCGAATCCACACAGTCCAGTAAACCCGGTTGTCCCTTTCCTCCACCTGGCCCGAGGCAGGGCCCCTCTAGTTCTGGTCATAGTATCCGCTTCTCACTTCTTGCAAACGTGAGTCAAGAATTCCTTCATTACAGTCCAAAGTAAGATCAGCCCTTCTACTCTGTTTGGGGAACTGTTCACTGGAAACTGGACCGTTGTGAGACAGGTTTTTTCTGACAACTGGAGCAGCATTTTTCCTGGGAGAACCCCCTTGTGTGATTGTTTTTCCTTGCAACTCACGTACACGTGCCTCTAGGGTCAAGGTAGGTTTTCCATCCCACTGCCTCATGTCCTCTCTGTGGTCACACAGGTAAAACCACAGGGTGCCCCGTGGTGTGTACTTTCGATATCCTCTCTCTTGAGGAGAAAAACGCTGACTCCTAATGGCTGAGATACTGGTCCATACAGGTGGAGAATAGGACCTATCGTCTTTGAGTTGCTGGACCTCTCGGGACAGTTTCTCCACAGCCGAGACAAGGGAGGAGGAGATAGTTTCTTCAAAATCCCGAAGTCTGCTAACCACCTCATCCACCGTTGGTGCTTCTTCCTCTTTCCAGCACAGTACTGCCAATGAACTGGCATACGATGCTGGTGCGCTCCGTACCAACTTCCGCCACATGGGTCGGGTGCACTGGACGTCATCTGGATCTTTGGGTGTTCGGGCGTCATCCAGGTCACTATAAACCACCTCCAGCACACCTAGTTCTCTCAGGTACTGGATACCTGTTTCCATAGTGGTCCATTTGCCTAGGCGATATATAACATCTTCCTTGAAGGGATACCTTTCCTTCACGCCTGACAGCAGTCGCCTCCAGAGGCTGAGGACCTGTGTCCCTTTTCCGATTGCTTTGTCAATACCTGCTTCCCTAGCAAGGGATCCCAGCTGTTTGGCCTCCTTCCCCTCTAATTCCAGGCTACTGGCCCCATTATCCCAGCATCGGAGCAGCCAGGTAACAATATGCTCGCCTGGACGACGGCCGAAATCTTTCCGCATATCTCGCAGCTCACTCAGGGATAGGGATCGGGTGGTTTCCGTCTCGTTTATGAGTTCTTCCTCTTCCTCCTCCTCTCCTCGTGATGTCTCTGCTCTTTCATCATCCCTTTCTAAACGACCTGATCTCCGCTTCCAAGATTTCCTCTTCTGTACAGGGGCAACGGATACCAGCAAGGGTTGGTCCTCTGGTTCAGCTGTAGTGCCTGTTGCTGGGGTTTGGGTAGCTGCAGTGCTTGTCATGGGGGTTGGAGTAACTGTAGTGCCTGTTGCCGGAGCTTGAGTGGCTGCAGTGCTTGTCGCAGGGGTTGGAGAAGCTACGGTGACTGTTGCCGGGGTTTGAGTAGCCACAGGGGTTGTCATGGGGGTTGGAGTAGCCACCGTGTCTGTAGCTGCCCCCGAGACTCGCCGCTCCACCCGCCCTGATGAGGCACCGCTGCTTGCCCTCCCTCTTTTCTTGTTCCTGAGGGTTGATCTCTGGACAGTATTCCTGAATAGTTGTTTAACCCTAAACAAGGCCTGAACCACATTCAGGAGACATAGTAGCAATATGAACATGCTTGTTTGAACATCCCAAGGATATTCAAAATTCTCAGGGTATATTGTGGACATCTTTGTGAAGAGGATAGAAGAAAAAGGAGTTTCTGAGGATATGGAAGGGAAGATGAACAAGTGGGAGAAAGTGTCCCATCCCGTCTCCCCCTTAAATTCATTCTCCGAGGAGGAACAAGTGCAATTACCAATAATTTCTAAGAGGTGGTTCCCGAGGTACAGAAATGACGGCAGTGCCGAATACAGATACCAGATTAGACTTACGACCAACGATTTTATCACCTCATAAAACAGCAACAAAATTATAATCTTGGCCCAGTTCCGAATAATGATAAACAGCACAAACGGGAACATATACTGCAAGCAAGGTATTACATGACCCAACATTGAGAGCCAGCCCCACAACTTTGACAGCCAATACATCAACATTGTGACCAATCAATATAATGGATGCTTATAACAATTTTGCCTTAACACACTTTGGTCAGATCTATCGTTATCTCAGCCCTTCGGGCCCCATGTTGGGCGCCAAAAAGGACTGTCGTGGTTTAACCTGGCAGGCAGCCAAATACCACGCAGCCGCTCACTCACTCCCCCCACCCCCCCAGTCGGACGGGGAGAGAATCGGAAGGGTAAGAGTGAGAAAAACTCGTGGGTTGAGATAAAGACAGTTTAATAGAACAGAAAAGGGAGAATAATGATAATAAATAATGATAGAATCTACAAAATGAGTGATGCACAATGCAATTGCTCACCACCCGCGCTGACCGATAACCAAGCAGCGATCGGCACTTCCTGGATCACGCCTACCCTTCATATACTGAGCATGACGTCACATGGTATGGAATACCCCATTGGCCAGCTGGGCTGACTGTCCTGATTATGTTCCCTCCCATCTTGTGTACCTAGCTCAGTCAGTAGGCATGGGAGCTGTCCTTGGACTAGGAGGGTACTTAGCAACAACTGAAAACATCAGTGTGTTATCAACATTCTCCTCATACTAAATCCAAAACACAGCACTAGGAAGAAATTTAACCCTATCCCTGCCGAAACTAGGACAGGAAGACTAGGGAAAATGTAGGTCTCTTGCTCAATGAGATGGGAGACCTGGTTACACAGGACATGGGAAAGGCTGAGGTACTGAAGTCCTCCTTTGTCTCAGTCTTTACTAGCAAGATCAATCTTCAGGAATCCCAAATCCCAGAGACCAGGGGGGGAAGGCTGGAGCAAGGAATATGTACGCTTGGTGGAAGAGGATCAGGTCAAGAAATACTTAAGCAAGGTGGGCATACTTAAGTCTGTGTGCTCTGATGGGCACCCACAAGTGTTGAGTGAGCTGGCAGATGTCATTGTGAGGCCACTCTTGATAATCTTTGATTGATCATGGTGACTGAGAGAAGTGCTCAAAGACTGGAGGAAAGCAAATGTCATGCCTATCTTTAAGAAGGAAGGAGGATCCATTCTACTTATTGAAAGTAACTGCGTAATCTCTGCTTGATATTTTAATAACATTGATTTTTCTGAATAAAAAAATCTGAAGAAACTGCCACAGCAATGCTGACATCTTCAAACAGGTCTGAAAAACTGTATATAGAAGCAATCCTGGATTATCACATAAGGAATGTGGAGTATAAATATATATGGATGCCTAGAAAGCAGATAGCTGATTTGTAAGGATATCTGGTTCATGACTCTTCAGCATAAAACCCAAAACCATGAGACAGAAAAAGTGATAAATTAAGCATGCAGGTACACAAACCATAAGGAGCAGGAGGAAACTGAGACACTAATGAAGACAAGAGCTCTGAGATGTTGAGGAGCCTCAACCAGGTCTTTGCAACAGATTAGAAAGGGGGGAGGTGAAATAGAATTATATTAAATCTTATGGGAAAAAGCAAATTTATTATGGAACATTTGAAGGGGTTTTTGAGATATGTAAAATTTATTATTGAATTATTTAAAAGGATTGCAGAAGGTACAAAACTCATTATGGGATGTTTTGAGGAAAGTCCAAAAGCAGGGAAAGGGAGGGATCAGTGTGGATTAGGGAGGACAAGTTATGGGAAATCAGAAAGGAGGGGGAAAAAAGGGGCTGACAACATGTAAGCAGGGGCTGTCAGTGCACATGCCTGAATGAGTCCCTGCATGATCACAACTGTTGGACCCATCTTCTTATTAAACTCTATTTGTGCTTGCTCTGTTTTTATATTCTTGTCTACATAATAATTTCTGGCCATTGTCAAAAGCAAATGCAGTGTCAGCTGGACCTTTACCCAGTAAAACTGTACTTATATCTCATGCTCTGATGATGAACTACTGAATACAATTGCTCTGTGTGGTGCTGTAGTGAAGTGATTTTATGCAATTCTTGACTAACTAAACAGTGGAGGACTGCAATGAGGTCAGGACAGCAGGGATTCTGCCCTTGACTCCAAGCACTATTGGGCAATTGCAGGAACACTATATATCCTTTTGGTCAGTTCTACAATAAAAATGTATTGCGAAAATGAAAAGTGGTCAGAAAAAGCTGTATGAAAACCTTTATGGGGAGGGATTAAAGGAACTCAAGTGATCCAAGAAAAAGCTAAAGCAGTCTTCTGATCACGGTCAGCAGGTATACATACTGAAGGGAAGAGATTTTTGATCAGTACTAATCTGTCAGTGGATTATAGTCCTCGACTGAAGCACAGCGCAGCACAAAGCACTAGCTAGCTGCCTTCCTAGCTACTGTTTTGATGCATGAAATATGATCTGTACAGTGACTCTGCAATTACTATATTAAAAAGTTACAATGTAATCAAGGCAATTAGTTAATTTTACTTTTTTATAAATCTCTATTTAAATCATAGATACTCTTAGGGAAATAATATATTTCCAGTCAAATGGCTTTAGTCAGGCATCAAGAAAATCTTGATATGTGATATTTTAATTAAATATATTTATGTATTCCCATTGTAACAGAACAGGAAAAGGCAAACTTCAAAACCGTGAGAAGCACACAAGTGAATTCTCAGAATTCTGGTACAGGCTTTAACCATATATTTGTAGTTTCAAAGAACAACCTATGATTTTAAAAAAAAGTTGACAATGGAATTATATGATATGTTTAGTTTCTTTCACTTTCTAGTCTGTTTGTAAATGTTGTATGTGGGTTGCTATAAACAAAGTATGGGGTATGTAATCCTCTGCAGGATAATTAACTTTTACTCGTTAATGTTCTTGTGATTGGGAAAAAGTGAAATTTAAAAAAAATCAGCAATCAGTGGAAAAGATGTCCACTAGCATGACTTGTAGGAAATAAAAATCTATACTTACTTATAGTGAAAACATTGTATTTCTTCATTCCCAGCAATGAAGACACTGCATTTTGAGTCCTAATGTAATTCAGAGCTCCTATCTACACATTGAAACTACCTATTTATGGATAGAAGAAGTACTAGAGAAACATATATTTAGAAAGGAACAAACATTTTAAAAAATGTATCATAAACTATGCTGATCCTTATACCAGAACATCAAGGAAATAAATGGTTAAAATAAACATTTATCTTTTGTTCCAAAACACAACCAAACTTTCCCTGTTCAAGAATGTTGTTCTTGATGAGAATAATAAATCTCTTTAGATGGGAGCCAAACTTCATGCTAAGAGCTATAGAGCACAATCTGGAGCTACCATTTAAATTAGTTGTCTGGCAGAATTGGCAATGATTGATTAAGACATTTAATGTAAATATACTAGAAACATGAGGAGAGAATTAATGAAAACACCACTTTGAGATATTTGATGACATAGCTTGTGTTTCACATAATTTACAGCCTGTACCTGATGGTAACTTGGAAATGAAGAATGCATTTAGCTGTCGAAGGTATCAATTGTAGAACTGTTCCCCTACTTGGAAAGGAAAATCTATACCCTGAGACACACTACAGGAGGAAAATGCTGATGATGCAGTGCACTGTATTCGTATTCAATCAACATTCAAATATATTTCATAATGAAAAGCACATTTATTTTAGCTGTAGAAACCAAAGGATAACAGGCTGCAGTGGGATGTCCTGCCCATCATAATTTCCATTTGGAAGAGGCAGAGGTATACATATGACTTACAGAGGCAATTCAAAGCTTAGATTTAGGGCATAATCATGGTCACCTTTTTATTTCAGCAAAACCTCTCATCCTCGATGATACAAACCAGCATTATAGCATACGGTCTAAGAATAAATTTTTTTAAAGGTTGTCTTCAAACGTTATTTTACCTTGTGCTGTGAAGCTGGCATACTCTTTGGAAAATTTACTGAGGTGGAGGGAATTAGAAGGGTAAGATTGTTGTTTATTCATTTTTTCCTTACCCATTAAAGTTGTGGATCTGTGGTTAAAAGCAAGCATCCTAACTAGAAGCCTTGTCAGTTTGCATGGGAGTACATAAATATGTCACAAACACATTGATGTTTGTTTACATCTTTACTTGTACTTTATTTTCTAAGTGTCATGTTTTAAGCCTAGTTAGCTCAGCCCCACACAGCTGTTCAATCACTCCCCCTCAGTGGGTTGGGGGAGAGGATTGGAAGGGTAAAAGTGCAAAAACTTCTGGGTTGAGATAAAAACTGTTTAATAGGTAAAGCAAAAGTTGTGTGTGCAAGCAAAGGAATTCATTCATTACTTCCCACTGGCTGGCAGATGTTCAGCCATGTCCAGAAAAACAGGGCTCCATCACGCTTAACAGTTCCTTGAGAAGACAAATGCCATAACTCCAAAGGTGCTCGTCCTTCCTTCTTCTTCCCTCAGCTTTTATGTCTGAGCATGATGTCATATGGTATGGAATATCCCTTTGGTCAGTTGGGCTCAGCTGTCCCAGCCGTATCCCCTCCCAACTTCTTGTGCACCTCCAGCCTACTCGCTGGTGGGGCAGCATGAGAAGTAGAAAAAGCCTTGACTCTGTGTAAGCACAGTTCAGCAATAACTAAAACATCCCTGTGTTATCAACACTGTTTTCAGCATAAATCCGAAACTTAACACCATACAAGCTACTATGAAGAAAAATAACTCTATCCCAGCCAAAATCAGTACAGTAAGCTATGCATTTTTTTCCTTCCTTCCCTCCTCCAGATGTCCTTGGGAGAATTAGAAACGTATCTCCTACTAGCTGTAAGTATCTTTCATACAAGGCTGAGTTTAGAGAACCTGTTTTTCAATATGAGAGAGATTTGTGTTTTGTAGCATTTCCTATTGCACATCAGGCTCTCTAGTAATTGACTTGTTGCTTCCACCAACTGTATTCACCAAATCTTTTGAAGTTTATACCTCTGTTAGGGCTTGACTTATGTAACATATCATTGAGAAAGACATGATGCAGAATGTTTATTATTCTTAAAGGCCATCTGTATCTTTTGGTCTTTTGTCCCTTACAGTAGATTTTGATACTGCACTAGATACATTAAAGACCAGATAACTGTAGCATAAATTCAGGGTATGGGCAGACAACTTTTAAAGAGACTATCTTTGTAATATCAATAAAGACCATTTATGCTTATCATGATAATAAAAGACTAATTCAGCTTCCCTGAAAGTTGATGTGAATCTTTTCACTGACTCCCACAAGAACTGAGTTACATCTTCAACTATCATAGATCTTACTCATGATAGTAAGATTCTCTGGAAAGAAAAGAAAAAGATTACTCATGAGTAGGATTTTCAGGACTGAGTTCACTAAAACAGATAACAATCTTCTAGATTACACCATTATCTAAATGCAACAATCTGGAAAAATAGTGTCATGATAATGTTATTGTAAGCTGGCATTAAATTAATCTAGTTGAAATTTTATGCAGCAGGAACAAATTTAGAGAGAGCATGAAGAAGCTTGTCTTGCATACCAGTACAATACAAAAATAAATTGAGAGTGACTTAACCTGTCCGAAAGGTATTAGTCAAGAGTATCATGGAAAAACTATTCTCCAGTAAGTGTTATTGTTCAGGATTTTACAGGAGAAAAATAACTTAGGTTGTGCATGGGAGGTTTTTTAAAATTCTTTTTTATTTTATGGTTTGGGTTTTGTGGTTGTTTGGTTTCTTTTTTTTAATTTTGGAACACGTAGCTCTTGGTGTCTGTGCTCACTGAAACTCAGCTACTGTCAGGAACAACATTTGTACCCAAGAATTTTCTCATGAAAGTGGTATAGAGAAAGCTTGGTGCAGGAAGTGGAAGGAGACAGGGATAGGGATTTTGACTTACTGGGAAAAAAAAAACAAACCCAAACTATTTTGTGTCTAAGATCATTAGGTGTTCAATTGTGCATTAACAGTTCTTAATACAGATTCATCAGCCTAACTTTAGGTTTCTAATGAATAATTCTTTCATCAATTGTTTTGAATTCAGTATTAGACATGAAGGGTACATACAATCAGTGTGGAAGACAAGGAGGGTTATCTTAAATTTAACTAGAAGATGGTTTGGGGCAGTGTTCCTCTGTGAGGACAGGGCAGGGGCTGCCCAGACGCAGCTGGTCCCAGATGGCTCCACAATGGACCCATGACAAACACAGCTGAGCTCATCAGCCAAGCTGGTGGTGCCTCTGTGAAAACATAATTTAAAAAGACCAAAATGCCAGAGAGCAGAGAGGAATGAGGAGGGAAAAAACATGAGAAACCATCCTGCAACACCAAGGTCAGAGAGTAAACTGGGGGAGGAGGTGCTCCACACACTGGAGCAGTGGTTCCCCTGCAGCCTGTGGTGAGGATCACGACTGAACTATCGACACCGCAGCCCATGGAGGTCCTCACACCTGAGCAGGTGGATATTTCCTGAAGGAATTGAACCCCATGGAGAACCCATGCTGGAGCAGAATTTCTTGAAGGACTGCAGCTCATGGAGGACCCACATTGCAGCAGGTTTGTCCTGAAGAAGGGACCCCACACTGGAGCAGAACAGCCTGAGAAAGGACAAAGCGGCAGAGATGAACTGTTAAGAACTGACTGTAACACCCGTTCGCCATCCACCCTGTGCTGCTCAGGGAAGGGGGAGGCAGTAGAGAGTTGGAAATGCAGAGGTGAAGATAAGCCTGGGAAAAAAAAGTGTGTGGGGAAGACACTGTTACAGTTTTGTCCTTGTTTTTCTCCTTCCAAATCTGTTTTAATTGGCAATAAATGAGGTCCAGACTGTTTTGCCCTTGATGGTAGAACTGTTAAGTGATCTCCATGTCTTTATCTCAACCCATGAGCTTTTTCGTCTTATTTTCTCCTCTTGTCCTGTTGCAGAGGTGGAGTAAGAGAGCAGCTGGGTGGGTGAATGACAGCCAGTCAAGGTCAACCCAGCACAGCAGCATAACAAGTCACTCAGAAGAACTGGAATTTTCATTCTTGGAGATAATCAACACTTAGACAAGACTCTGAAAAACCTGATCCAACTTTGAAGTTAGCTCTGCTTTCTATCCTCCAGAATTTCCTTCAACTTAAATAATATTGTGGTCCTAATTACAGAAGGATTTGTTTGGAATTCACATTTTCATTACATTGTACAAAACTATTTGAACATAGTCACACCCTTTGATTCAAGAAAAAATCAGGTTTTCCTGTCTCAGGAGAGGGAATCTATAGGTATTAACCATGAAATAAACCTGCTTTGAGATAAGCACTAGAAGTATAATCTTGATGGAGTTCTAGTTTTTTATTCTTTAACCCAGATTTGAGGATAGTAGTTCCTCTCTCACTTCTGCCCACCAGAAGAGAAAATATGAATATCATTTTTTTAGCTTTAGTTCCAACGCATAATCAGATCAAGGTTTTTATGTTGTTATCCCCAGGCTTAGCACAGGACTAGGAATAAATCTCATCTAGTTATTCTTCAAAACCCACACAGACTGAGAAGGCAGAGTAATAATTTATTTAAATTTACTTATAATTTACTTAACTATAAAAATAAAAATAAAACCATGACTGGTAGCGTAAGTTGTCCCTAAGAGTCTTTGGACAAAATGCAATAAAAACGGAGACATTATTTTTTAAACAATTTATATATAGACTTCACTGGTGAATAGTTTGTGTAGGACTTGCAGATCCCTTTTCCACCCTCACAAGGTCTTTTCTGCCCTAATGTTTCTTAGTTTACCTGTTGCTCTATTAAATATTCTGTATAGTTTTAAGCTCCAACACAGCATATTCAATTAATTATCATTTAAATGTCCACTTGTGGGGTATCAGCAATGGGTAGAAAACAAGCTTGAGTGACCTATAGCAACTAACTCCTCACTAGAGGAAGATAGCTCAAGGCAGAATGGTGACCTGTGCCCTAAGGATTGTTTTAATTCCCGGACAAACTAATTGTGTTCTCCTCCAGTTAAAACATATATGTACACTACCTTATTTGTTCACATATGTGTTCAAGATACATGTAAAAAAATATTATCGTACTCTACAAGGTCTTGCATGTCTGAATGTAAAATTACTTGACACAGGAGAATAAATTACCTGTTTTTCATGGAAATCTACTATTCGTAGAGTGTGCTATTCAATAGGGAATTGCTAAATAGATTACAAAGACAATAGGAAGTCTTCTGCCAACATCTTTATTAAAGGAAAGAGAATTCATATGGCTTAATCCAATTACTTAAACTACTCAAAGCATTGTGCAGTGAACAAAGGAATGTACCCAGAGATACAATTTTCGCTGCATTACTTCATTTTTTCTTCCTTTAATTAGTTTTTGAGTAAATTTAGAGATTATAAAAAGGATTCTTAATTACAATCCTATATACAGAAGTCTAGGATATAGATATATAAAATAGGACCTAGCTGCCTTAATAATAAATAAATTAATAAACAAGATCCTTAAAATAACACCTCATCGGTTGGTTAACCCAAGGTGTCTAACATCTATAGGATTTAACATCTATAGGATTTAACAATGAAAGATTATACATTCCTTTTTTTCCTGAACATTAGTTAACTTTCATGGGATATTAGCAAGAAAGAGAAGCATGTATCAGTGAAGGAAGTTTCCAGAACATGGTTCTATTATTTTTATATTTTGTACAAAAGTAATCTTCCAGTTTTCCTACATGTAAGTGGAAGAGCAAGACGGGGGGGGGGGGGGGGAAATACAACAAAAAGCTCGTGGATTGAGATAAGGACAGGGACATCACTCACCAATTACTGTCACGGGCACTGAAATCCAGACATATTTGGTTTGGGGAATTTGAAATGTAGAAGAAGAAATAAGCGATGTTAATGCACTTAATGCAAACGTACATTTTGCACATATATATGTGTGTGTGTGTATATTTCTTGAATTGTTCTTGATTTTAAAATCTTCTTCCATATCTCAGTAAAAGACAAAAATGAGACACAGTCCGCTATATTAGCTAAAATCAAACAAAATATTCTCCTCCAAGAGCTCATTCTTGACTTTTCATATTTCTAAGTACATATAGACTGCCATACCTATTGTTTTATGTGATGTACATTCACCTAGTGGGTGACATGCTTTGACTCAGAGATCTTGAATTCTAAAGAGGAAAGACAAGAAGTTTCAACTATTGTCTAGTAGAAATGGAGCTACAGCTCCAGTCTTCTTCCTTTTCACTTTACTCCCTGTCCACTAGTTAGTTCATGATGCAAAAAGTCATTCTCTAAAGTATTAATCTATTTTAAATATAGGTGTACCAAATGGGTATAAGATTTGTCAGAAATGCCATTTCCCCTACTAACATGAAGTAACAGATATCAATTTAAGAGTATTGATTAGTATGGGTTTCTTTCTTATTGCATGATTTTGCCTACAGATGAGTAAAGTTCTGTCTGAAAATGCTGCAGAGGTACCTTCAAACCTCAACAATTCAGTAACTCTGTGAATGTAGAAACTAGTATTTTGATAAATGTATAACCTTTTTCCAAACAGTTTAAAAATCACATAATTACCTGAAAAATCAAATAAGTAGGATGGATTACAAAATGGCTTTAATACTGCTGTGTCTTTCATTTTACATGAAGTTAGCAGAGTAGTCATACAATTTTTTTCTTCTGTATTTGGAAATCAACTGTAACTTCAAAGCTGTTTTAGGGTACTATAAATGAATATATTAGAGCAAACAATTTTGTACTTTCAGGCTTGCTGCTTTATCTCTTTTGTAACATTATTGTTCATGTACTGTCGCGAATGAGTGGTTTAGAGGCCGCTTAAAGAATCACCGTCAAAGAAATCAGCAGAAACTGATTTTAATAGAGATTTATAAAGGTGCGACCTAATAGGATTTGATGGCAAAGTTCACTCTATTACTTATTACACGGGTGAAATATATAAAGAAAATCGTCTAAGGGTTTATATTTTAGGAACAGTCTAGGTTTCATTCACAATTTAGCAACACTTAATTATCAACTAATCATTAACAAACTTTAGTAACACTTAATCATCAACTATTCACTATTTGCAAAGTAGGTTAGTAAGTCTACTACAATCACAACTTAATTACAGATTATGCTTACTATTAGTGCACACACAGAGAAATATATATATATTATGTACAGAAGGTATACCTGTTAAAAATTCCCCTCGATTTCAGTGAAGAAATACTCACGTCGAATGTCTAGGCATTCCCTCTCAACGGGCGAACGGTTGAGCTTCGAAAGGGACTCACCCAGGACCCAGCGGTCCTCCGAATATCGTAGGCCTGAAAGATCGCAAGCTCTGAGAGGCGTCCCACTCAGAGGGAGATGCTGGGTGCAGCCCGCTGCGGTCCAGGAGAGCTCAAAGGGCCTCACTTAGGACCACCGTTTATAGGCTCACAAGATGGTTGGCTTTTAGTCATCTGTAAATTTCCACTCTGGCCACAGTCCCAGGTGGTAATTACTAAAGAATTCTCAAGGTTTCGGTGTTGTTCTGCTGGACACCTGGGCCGGACAGTGGGAGTATGTTCCCAGCCTCAGCTATGCAGAGCCTCTGATACAGTCAAGGAGCGCTCAACTGCCAGACTCAATACACCAAGGCCGAGGTTTCATGGAAATTTCTGAGATCAACAAGCGGCCCAGATCAACAAGTGGCCCAGGGAAGAAGGGGAGTATGAATGCACCACCACATGTACACAATCTTTTTTTCTTTAAATGACAACTTGTTTATAAAAATTCTAACTGAGCTGCCAGTTTGTGTTCTACAAAACTGACCTTTACATGGTTATTGTTACTGCTTAAAGAATAAAACTGGGTTTGACTAGTATTTTTTCTGGCAAGGAGATTCAGACAGCAGTTAAAAGAAACTGATTGAGTATGTGTGCAGGAATATATAACACAAGACAAACCACTTTTCTTTAGAGTAAACAATAGGACTTTATTGGCACTGGTCTGGTGCAGCTCCCATTAATGGACCTGTCGATTTCCTGCCATTTTTTTTCAGTCCATCCTTATTTTAACAAAAAAGTGAAATCACTTGGCAGTTTCTATGGTCAGAATAAAATGGTCTACATTTTGTGTAAGATGTGACATTGAATTACTTAAAACAATAAATCACTGACGAAGAAAATCTATCCATAAGAATAGATTCTAAAGATACAACAAATGCAATAGCATATCTAATATCTGCTCTGAAAAATAATAAATTATTAGCAAATTATAATGGAGTAAAGGATGTTGTTGGGTTCTTTCAGATATTTAGTGAAGACATCAGCTTCAACTTGATGTACAGAAAATTTTCAGAAAAGGGTGTGAATAGACATATTTTCTATAAAACTTAAAAGCTAGAAACAAAAGGAAAACTGTTTTTGAAGTCTTAAGAATGCAAAAGCATCACTCACAGGTTCAGTAAGAAATTGTTAAAGTCCTACACTGTCCAACAAAACATGAAGGATGATGCTAAAGATGCAGGATAAATGGCTTGTAACGAATTAGTTTGGAGCTGAAGGATGAGACTCAAAAAATGTGACTTTGATGAGATACCAAATATTGTAGGGCTTCTGCCTGTAACTATGCACTGAAAAGTTGATCACAGGGGGAAAATATATGAAAGAAACAGCAGGTACTGATCACTATCAAAAAGGGAGATGTTATGGATAGCATAACATATTTGAAGATCATGGAGTTTTATAGGTGCAGGATCACATGATGGTAACCCTTTAGATGCTTTGAAATTTTATTTCCTTTAAAAATACAGTACCAGAAACTCCAGGCAAACACAGAATAGCTGAATTTTCACTTTTCGATGCTGCACAATTGTTTACTACATACTCATAATACCAAGAAGATTGTTCATATTGCTCAGCCAGTTTAACCCTGTTTGCACCTTGTCTCATTAAGTAGTCTCTGTGATGACTGTAAATCATTCTTGTAGCATGTAGAAAGTCAGTTAAGCAGACAGTTTCTGAAGAAACGTACATACATTTCACATCTGAGGAAAGAATGCTAGGAAAAGCTGTTTTCCACCACTTTCTTTTTTCCCTGTGCTGCTGCTATCTTGTAATGACTCTTAGAGCACACGTAGCTTTGCAGATGGGAAAGGGGGAGCATTTCACTAGGCAAAATGCCTGTCTTGATAAACATTTTCCAGCTATAACATGTTATCTTTACATTTTCTAGAATGTTTTTCATATACATATGTACATGGACATACACTCATATATCTGTATATTCGTCTCACATTCTCAAAGCAGAAGCAATTCAGATATTGTTTCTATCCTGTCTTAACAATAGGAACCCAGAATGATTTCTTCTTGGAAAAAGCAAATGGCTCTAGTAGTACTTAAACTGTGTTGGTTTTATCTATCTCTAAATGGATTATGCGCTCTCAGGATAAATACCTGCCTTAGTGATCATATAAATCATTTTTATTGCCAAATTTTATTAAAACAGAAGCAACTAACAAGGATAGTATTTTTAAAAATGTTTTATAAATAAAAGGTATTCCTGATCGTTATTTGTAAATAACCATCATACTGTCAATGAAAATAAATAAATACAACAAAGATATGTCATCATCTTGTGAATTGTTCTATGCCAAGGTATGGCAAATGCATATCTTTTTTCCTGACTCGTGGTTATCCAACAAGTTTTCCTATGACAGGACTTGGATAGGTGTCAAATGAAGATGTATAACTATTTTCAACTAATTCAAAGTGAAATACTATTGCTTTTAGGACAGTTCATAATTTAAATTTGTAGATCTGTATCCAGCTTTTTCCCCTAAATCTTTTCTAATTTAGTAATAAATATTCCCCCCTATACATTCTCTCCTGCTGTTTTTTTTTTTTTAAAAAACATTGGAATCCTGTGCACCACCTGTTTAATTTGCATCCAAGAACACCTTGGAATATCTTATAAAGCCAGAAGATTTCTGGTTTTGCTATAATTTGCCCATCTTTCAATTTTTTCAGCAGTTCCTCAGCTGAAAGTAATATGCCTGAGAAGTCAAATTTGCCACCAGTAACAAAAGTTGCAAAGGAGTGAATGATATCTATTTTTTTAAAAAAGGATTTCAACTTCTCTCTGCAAATCTTCTGGGTTTTTTGAGAGAAGTTTTCATGTCAGAAACCACTGAAAAAGATAAAATGAAAGGCATTTTTAGCTACTATAAAACATAATTTTTATTATTCTTATTTTGTTTTTTAAGCCAACAGAAAAAACAACTTTCCCATATTCTTGCTTTTTTTGGATCATGTGAGAATGTGTTTATCTGTGCATGAGCTGTAAAATATGATAAATACTGAACCACAAAAGCTTACAGGTGATCCAAAATGTCAATGTTGACTGTGAAGAGCTAAAAAAAAAAGTTAAAAAATCACAGTATTAAGTGATTAACAGATTAAACTGAATAGCAAAGTTTTTCATAAAATACAACTTCTATACCTATAGAAAAGGGCTTAATTTAGAATATTCCCATTTAGGAAAGAAATCTTGGAAACATTACAGTTAGTTTTCAAAAAAAATCAGTTTAATATACAGAAATGATAAACATGACAAAAAATGAAAAAATTGTTATCCTACAGTCTTCAGAATTAAAGAATGCTTGGAGAAGGACAAGAAAGTATGCAATATTTTCCATGTGAAGATAGATTAATAGTCTAGATTTTTATACATTGGTAAACATAACGAACAGAGGATATGCAGAGGTCCATATGTTCAAGGAAAGAATAGGCAACGATGATCAATTTTTTCCTAATTCAAGAACTATGGGACAGCCAGTGAAATCAGGAATCAGACTGGCACAAAAGGAGACATTTTCCATAAAACACAGAATTAAACTACGGAATTCATTTGGCACACAATGATCTGGAGATCAAAAATATAAGTGTGTCCACAATCAATCAAAAGTTTAAGTGAAAAAGGTTTGTCTCTTGCTATTAAACAGGATGGCCCAAGTCGTGCTATTGTTGAAACCTTTGAGAAAATGAGGAAAGGTTTAATCTTTACATATTCTTCTATTGTATTTTTCCCTAAATATCTTCAAATGTAACTTGAAAGTGAAGCATAAGGTTTGAATGACCTTTGGCTTGACCCATGAAGCAAGTTCAAAGCCATTCAATTCTTATTTTCATTTTTGCCCTTCAAAGGTATGTCATGAAGATTTCTCAACAATTTTGGAAGCTGCATTTCAGTGTCCCAGAGTACCTATCAAAATTTAATAATTATTATAATAATAATATAATATAATAATAATTTGTCTAATTTTTTTCCATTAAACACATTATCTTACTATTATATTTTTTAAATTAAAAAAAAAAGTAAACCCACAGCACCTCAAAAAGATAAATTAAATTGAGCCTTGGGAGCAAATAAATGTTTGCTGCATTTTCTTTCTCAATGAAAGGTGAATAAAAATTTCTTAATTTATAGCTACATCGATAAATCTGGCCTAGCAGTGACTGAAAATAGCTACTTTTAAGCCCAAAAATATAAGGGAATTTTTTAATTATAGCTGTTACTTGGTATTTCCTCGTCCAGAAAGCATGACTAACTTTAAAATTCATTTTATCTCTCAAATCAATTGAATTTGAGAATTTTCATAAAAAAATACATGAGGTAACCAAAGTGTTTGGTATTCCACTTCACTCCTTAACGATATTTCCTTGCCACAAACAGGAGTGTCACACTCTTCATGCTGAAACACAGGACAAAGTGTTTATGGGGTTTTATAATGTAGGCTCACTCAGTGCGACAGCAGTAACTTCAAGAAAGGGCCATATTTACTAAGGTGTTGAAGTTTCCAGAATATTATTCAATGTAAAATTGCAAATTGTCTTTGGCTTCCAACTCTATGCAATTTAAATGTAAGAAAAAGGAACAACAAACGTGACAGTGGGAAGAAGCTTTTCAGTTTAATTTAGTTTACGCATATTTATTTTATACCCCACTGCCTTGTCTTCTGCATGTAGTACACGAATATCTCAGAAGTCAGTCATAAATATGAGACCAAAAAGTAGTGGAAAATCCAGGATAAGTCAGTTTGTCTTGTATATAGAACCAACATGAATCTACCCTGCAGTTAATACCTGTCTGGAAACTTTTAAAAGTTGCTGAGATCTCGAGTATGCAGAATGAACTTTTCACTTCACAAAAGTCAATATTTCAATTAAAGTACAAAATGTCTTTCAGAGAAATCCACTGTGACCAATTACTTAGGTTCAGTCAAAAATTAAAGAAGTCTAATACTTACCTATTTCTTGCTAGCAGGGAGAATGATGAGATAGCATCACTGAATAAAGGGGAGAGTGTAAGATAGGAATGACATAGGTGTTAAGTGAACTCACTGCAAGAAATAAACCTTTCCAGGGATATAAACTCTACTATAATGAATTCATTTGCAATTGCGTTAGTATCCTAAAATGCTATCAGAGAAAAAAGAAAAAAAAAAAAAAAAAAGGGGGAAAAAAAAAGTTTCATTTCCAAAAAGTAAACTTTCTACAAAAACAGAAAAGCAAAATCAGGAATAAATGATTTAAAACATGATGAGAAAAAAAATTGCCAATCAAACTTTATCAAATGAACCTATATAAATGATAAACTAAACCACCATGCTTGTGTATATGTATCCCTCTTTTTCCCATATATTGATATATATATAGGTTTGGTAAAATTTGTTACAGTTATATGTTCAGAAGGGCATTATAGAAACTTATATGTATAGATTGGCAATGTATTTGTAAGAATACATTTTCTTCTTAGTACTGAGCACAATAAGGGTGTCACTGCTTCAGTAACCATAAAAACAGCCAGTGTAACATTTCAGAATGATTTGGCACACAATGTGAAGAAATTAAACCTGAAAGTAATCTTCATATATATGCCAAATGGCAGCAATATGAACCTGCCTTTGTGCCCCACATTGGGCGCCAAAAAGGACTGTCGTGGTTTAACCTCGTAGGCAGCCAAATACCACGCAGCCGCTCACTCACTCCCCCCTTCCCCGCAGTGGGACGGGGAGAGAATCAGAAGGGTAAGAGTGAGAAAAACTCGTGGGTTTCCCTGAATAGAACAGGGAAAAAAAAGGGAAAATAATAATGATAATGATAAAACATACAAAATGAGTGATGCACAATGCAATTGCTCACCACCCGCGCTGACCGATAACCAAGTAGCGATCGGTACTTCCTGGATCACGCCTACCCTTCATATACTGAGCATGATGTCACATGGTATGGAATACCCCATTAGCCAGCTGGGCTGGCTGTCCTGATTATGTTCCCTCCCACCTTGTGTACCTAGCTCAGTCAGTAGGCACGGGAGCTGTCCTTGGACTAGGAGGGTACTTAGCAACAACTGAAAACATCAGTGTGTTATCAACATTCTCCTCATACTAAATCCAAAACACAGCACTAGGAAGAAATTTAACCCTATCCCAGCCGAAACCAGGACAGAACCTTCTCTCACATCTTCTGGAGCAGAAAACCTGTGAGGTTGTCTTTGCTTGTCTGGAAAACACATGTAAATCCATAGAAGAGAAAAACAAACTGTCAGGGCACCCTAAAACCCTGAAGATCTTGTTATTTAAATGTTATCAATTATGTACCCGTACGAAAAGATGGAGAACATATATTTCCAGTAATTAATTTAAAATACTGGTGAAAAGTGAGAAATCCTTCCTTGGTAATCTATCATTGATAAGGTAGCAGAACGGGGCCTTTTAACATTAACGTCGGGCGGGGGGGTGGGAGGCAGTAGAAATGGGCCTTAAGGCTATTTTCTGGACTCTGGAGACTGCATTGCTCTAAGAAAGCTTTCCTTCTTGTAACAGATTGAGCCTCCCGGTTAATGTTAGCTGTGTTTGGCTCTACAAGGAGAAGACAAGGGTAAGTACACAAGCACTTTTAAAAAACCCTTCATGTATTCTCAGTTGTGGGGATTTTTAGGTTGAAATAATACACAAACTAAAATTATCTCCCATTTATAGCTAAATCCACCTATCCTTTCTCTGGAAAATCTTGCCCAGGGGAGTTGAGGCAGAACTGAGCTGATTCTCTCATGTTACAGTTCAATCACTGACAGGGAAAAGAACGACAAACTCATATCACAACCTCTTTACACTATCAGGAAAAAAGTCACAGAAAGTCTGCAATAAAGCTGTGGATCTGGATCTGAAATTCTCAAAGCCCGCTTAAATATTTTATAAACATTTACATAATGATGTGGTCAGCCATATGTTAGTGATAAAACCATAGCAACTCATCAGTAACGCTTGATAAACTAATTTTGTTTGCACATCCATTTATTTATTTGTTTTGGTCCTCAGTACTACACCAGCAGTAAAATGATTTAAGTCATCTGGAAATACCAATTTCTTCCTAATAGCAGCAGTAAAATATCTTAATAAGTATTGCCAAGTATCAGAAAGTCTGAGTCATTTCTGAGAATAACTTTATGTGACCTATGATTGCAACTTTTAATTAAAGTCTCTCCGTATTAACAACATTATCTTTCACCATATCTTTCCCAATATCTTATTTTAATGACTCATATGAATCATGTTATGTACATTTATTAGAGGTAAAACTAGTAAAGACCAATGAAATGTTCTAATCAAAACTGTTATCCTCAGCCAACTTTCTCCTTTCGTTCAGTTTCAGGGTCAGCTTCGTTAACCTTCTTAATCCACATCTCTTTTTCCCGTCATGTCTGAAAAGTTACTTTCTATCATAAAATATCTGATAAACTTTCCATATTATGTCTTGAAACTTGGTTTAGTATTTCTTAGGACTATTTTGTACCAGATTTCTCTGTATTTTATCAGCTACATATTTTTATACAAAAATACTTAATGGTTTATCTTCTGTAGTAGTGCAAAGCTCAAGAAACTTTTTCTCCAAGGGAAACATTTACTGATATTATCTTCCAAGACATTAATTGATAAAATTTGACTCAATAATATACTATTGAAAATTGATCAGTTACAAAACTAATAACATATTTAATCCAAGCAATAATAGTTTAAGTTTGTAAAACTGGTAATAACTATAGTTAGAAAACTTTTTTTTTTTTCTGAAAGCAAAAGTTCTGCAATACATAATTCTTTTCTATTTGGTAACATATTGCTTAGCCTTTTACAGTGAAAGGAGATGTTACTGACAATTTCATCCATCACGTGTGTGCATAGCACATTAATTTTGTGCACAATACACATCATACCAAATTCTGAGCTGGCACAAATTGGGATGGCTCTGCTGATTTCAGCCAATATCGTGCATATTATTCTGCACCCAACTCTATAACTGAATATTGTCTTAAAACTCTACTTTAAAAATAAATTAACATATGCTTGGTTATTTTATAATAAATTGGACCCTTGTCTCTATTAATGAACTGATTCTTTCTTGAAATTATTTTAGCTTTTTTTAAATTTGAAAGGTACTTTGAAAATTAATTTGGGCTATCTGGATACATTTTTGAGGGCAAATTAATTTGCTATTGATAATATAGAGAATTGACGTTTAGGAGTTTTTCTCATTAGGAACTTATCTTTTCAGGTGTAAATTCCATATCTTTGTCAGGCTAAGCAAATGTTACTCTAAGTTCAATTTTTAGAACCTTTTCATGCCCAGAATTTAAATAAGAAATATTTTATTTATTTACTTTTTTAAATGCAATTCTCCTATCTCAAGCAATAACATACCTGTACATACCACAGCAGTGATATGTTGGATAGGTAGGAAGTACTGTGTAATTAATGAAAGAGGTTGTTTGGGATTTATCTGAATTGCCAAAAATACTGATCCTCTTGGACAACCCTTCAAAAAAACCCAAACTCATAGAATTGGCATGAATTTTAAAAAATGCAAACAACCCCCGTCAAAAAAAAAAACCTAAAATATTTTAACAGCCTTAGTATGAAGCCACCTCAAAAACTTTTTACTCTGCACAACGATCTGAAACAGGCAAGATTTGCAGGAAGATGTAATTTGTCATTATAAAAATTGCTATAGTAGAGAAAAAAGAACAAGCTCTTGAACACATAAAAGAATGGTCTGTTTGCCTGGAAGGTTGCCTGTTCTCAACTCCAACAGTATTTTCTATTAGATGAATTGATATTATCTTTCTCACAAACATTGCTCACAAATATCCTTAACCCATCACAGCTAGAGCAATGTCATGACAAGAACAAAGATTGTTATAAAAGAAAACACCCTAAGCCTTTTGAAAGACTCAGGCGTTGAGTGCATGCAGTGAGAAATCTTTGCTATCAGATGCTTTCAACCTGTTTGGTTCTGATCCTTCCTCAGACACTAAGGAAAAGTCCATATTTTTGGACTGAAAGTCAAAGTCTTTTACCTTGTCTTTTTTGCAATATCTGTTACACCAAACTACGTTGTACGCACTCAAAGAGATCTCCTTGTTCTCTGTGGGGAAGAACAGTTTCACAAAATGCTTGACATGAAATATCGGTGTAAGAGGATTATAAGGCTTCCATTCAATGAAAGGGAAAAAAAATGAGAAAAAAACTGCACAATGCAGGATTGTATTTTGCCAATAAGGAGAGCTCAAGGAAATGGATTTTTCAGAGTGCTTGGATCCAAACACTGATGTCATGAGGAGATGATCAGAATTTTCCCACGACACTATCCTTGAACCTTGGTTTATGAGCCACCAAGTCAACAGAAGTCAGCAGAAATTGGAGAGTAGGCATGACCATTTTTCAGGTGTAGCATACAGTACTTAGCAGTGCAAATGTATACCCCACATATTTGTAATGTAACCTTAGCAGCAGTAACTTTCATTTCAAGAAACATGAAAATAGTAAGTTTTATACATATGGAAAAGGAGAAGTAAATAAATAAAGTAAAAAAAAAAAATATGGAAATGAGGAAATGAAGCTCTGAGGTGGCATAGCATCTTTCCCTATGATATGTACATTGGCCACACTGAACCTCTTCTGGTAAACTACTGAGAGACTTTGGGAAAGGGTGGACCAAGCGTACAGAGGAGTGGAGAAGGAAAAAAGGCAAAAGGGAAAGATCTGTTCTTTCTTGTCTGAAGAATATGTTGTCTTCACTAGCAATGGTGAAACACTTTCATTAACTTTTTTTTTAATAATAATTTCTGTTCTTTGGCATAGCAAGACAATCTCATGGCTCCTGTTGTAGTCCTATGTGTATCGCTCTGCCAATAATTTCTGACTATGGGATCTTCCCCAGGGAACTAAAAATAACTTTCATTTTTAACTAACTTTCTCAAGGTTACCAAGCAACACTTCTTCAGCAAGAATTTAAAAAAAAAAAAAAAAAAAAAGACAAAAATAATCATTTTTAATGCATTATTTAAATGGATAATGTTGACCTTTTTGCATTGTCAAATGCACTGTTGGAAGTAATTCAGTATTGTCTCCAGTCATTTTGAAGCTTCATATTTTCATACACTATCATTTGCAAAAATGAATAATTGTTCTATACAATTGTGATTTTTTTTCTAAAAGCTTCTTTTTAAAATGCTCCATATGATCACAGTTTCTAAAGTGCAGTCGTTCTAAGAGCTGTCAAGAGGTGAAGTTTTAAACATAATATTATAAAGAACATAAATGTACCCAAATCAGTGAAAACAATTCTCACATTTAAAATTCTTTTTAAATAAAAAAAAACTTTTTTTAAACATAAGCATACTATATATAAAAACCCATAAGCTTAAAATATTCCATAGAATATCCTTGAAATGTTAATGATACATTTGACTCCAACAATTCCTGAAATTTTCATGAGATATTCACAAAATCTACACAAGACATAAGGAAAATAATATCCAAGAAAATTTGATTTCCTGTTAAAAAAAAAAAAAGAAAAAAAGAAAAAAAAGAGTACATAAGAATGCATAAGTAAAGGGTCATTTGCCCCAGTAAACAACATTTAGAAGAAGGTATCTCACTCTTCATCATAGTCAAACTTAGTCTTCCAGCCCCCAAGCCAGGCACACCTTGCTCTCAGAGATGTCCTCTAATGCGGAGTATGTAGTTATAACCCAGGAAAGGTAATAGTTGTCTTTAACCTACTCACAAGCCAATGAGCTTTCAATTTTCCAAAAGCACACTTCAGAGTCCTTTAAAAAACTCCTTCAGCCAAAGTGGAAGAAAAAAGAGGGGTGGGAGAACAGTGAAACTACAAACACCCATGAGAGATGACCGTAGGAACAAGCCCATCACTCTCCAGTTAGTGAAAACAAGCACAGGTCCCCAAACCTTCCCACCTTCCCACCTGAGCCTTCCCACTGCAGCTGCGCGCACACTGGTGGATCAAACATGATAACCGCCTGTCATTACCGCACAACCCTCTTTTAGTAAACTCAGACCTGTACCATTTAATACTGAAAGCCAATAAACCTCAGCCCAGTGTGCACTAAACCCTCTCACCAGCAAACACATCCAAACTCACCTTTGAAGTTACCAAAAGAAAGGAAACAGCACTCCAGTTAAATTTAACTTTTTACACCTGAATGCCTTACTACCAAGTAACTTATGAGTGGCTCATTGAGCTCATCCCTCTCCATAGGAGGGTCCAGCCTCTGGAGTGATCATGGCACCGCAGGAGCAGAAACGTGCTCCCATTGAAATGGGGGCTCTGCCTTTGATTTTACATAACATCAAAAAAATGCTCTCACTAGAGAATCATGGTGTCTGCAATTTAATAAAACCATCTGGATAAACTGTAGCTGAAGATATCCATGTTTTCCAGATCAGTTCCTCTCTATCAATTCAGCAGCAATTGCCTAATTTCAAGGCATCACAGGTAAAACAATGTAAGTTTTTACGTGGAAGTATTTGACGTGTTTTCACCAATGCAAGTAGCATGGTTTGATGAATAATCAAATATTTCTTTAATGTTTTATTATCGACTCTATATAGCAAGGCCCAGGAATTCAAAACCCAAAGCTCAAATAAAACAGAATTTGAATCATCCCTCATGGTGGACATTCAGCTGTTTATTTAACTCTATACTGAGGTCATAACTTTAGGAAATATACTCAGCTAGAATATAAATTAAGATAAATTTATGAGCTGCAGCTTTCCCAATGAAAATGGTGGTTGCTATTTAATTTTAGTAGCTGTTCAAAGAATTACCTCTCTGTAGAAATGTTTGGCTGTCAAAATTCATAAAATCATAGAATCATAGAATCATTTAGGTTGGAAAAGACCTTTAAGATCATCAAGTCCAGCCATTAACCTAGCACTGTCAAGTCCACCAACAAAGCATGTCCCTAAGTGCCACATCCACACGTCTTTTAAATACCTCCAGGGGTGTTGACTCAACCGTTTCCCTGGGAAGCCTCTTCCAACACTTGATAACCCTTTCAGTGAAGAAATTTTTCTTAATATCCAATCTAAACCTCCCCTGGTGCAACTTGATGCCATTTCCTCTTGTCTTGTTATTTGGGAGAATAGACAGACACCCATCTTGCTACAACCTCCTTTCAGGTAGTTGTAGTGAGCCATAAGGTCTCCCCTCAGCCTCCTTTTCTCCAGACTAAACAGTCTCAGTTCCCTCAGCCGCTCCTCATAGGACTTGTTCTCTAGACCCTTCACCAGCTTCGTTGCCCTTCTTTGGACGTGCTCCAGCACCTTAATATCTGCTTCTGTTATAAACAAGGATTATAAAAAGACATGAGATAGATCTAAATAAAATCAGCTTTGCATACGTGGATTTGAGAGTGTCTGAACAATCCTATTTTCCATTTGTTTACTGTACCTAAATAAAGGTGATAATTAACTAGGGAATATGCAGAAATAAAACTAAAACAGGAAAAGCTGCCACACATAAGGAACACATTGTATCAGGCTTTGTCAATGTCACTCATTGTGGTCAGGTATTGAGCTGCAAAATGCCAGATTCTATAAAACATAAATGACTTTGAACAAACTCTCTTGTCTAGACTTGGCACCCTGAAAGGATGCTGCTGCAGCTAGAAAAAATATATGGCCCAAATACGTATATTGGTAATGTGGATCAGGCACTAATCTCTCAAAAATATATTAACTTAGGTTAAAAATATCATTTAAATTTCACTGATGGTTCCTTCATCAGCTGCTAACAAAATAAAAATATTAAAGGAAAAATAGCCAGTTAAAAATACCTACAAATAATGTGACACTTTAATGATGTATAGAAACATAACTAGTCATTAAGATGGGCAGCTAAGAGTGGGATCCTAGTGGGATAGCATAGATACCTCTCCTAAGCTTTATAATTGGTGCCTACTTGTTGCAGTGGTGGGTAGACTGGAAATAATGATAGACAGATGACTCTCTTTGGATGTCTTCTGTGACCAATTTTAATTGTGTCACAGAATTGAAACTTATAGCTCATTTTTAACCTGTTTGAGGGCAAGTCAATTAGCAAAAGCATGTTTAAGATGAGAATGCTGTATAGCTGTCATAGTAAGCATACATTATACGTGTATACACAGACATAGCTGTACACACACACACACACATATAATTGAAGTAACTAATAAAACTGAGTTTAATCAGTTGAAAGGAAAAAGATTATTCCCTCCGTACAGCTTAAACTTATTGGGACTAAGTTCAGGTTTTGTGCAGAAAGCTATCACTGTCAGAATAAGGTGGGTTTTATATAGATTCTCTTCAAGATTTTCTAGTATGTTTGACCTCAATTATAGCTTCTTTTGGAATACCTAGCCATTTTCTCAATTAAAGCCAATAGCTAATGATTCACATGAAAACACAGTACTATTAAAGAAAAAGCTAATTTCTATGGTAATAAATAATAATTTTTCCTAGAACTTTTCAAAATCTATTCTAATAAAAACCAATTGATTGCACTTAAAAGCATTTTTGTACCAGTGTGATGGTTTACATTACATTTTAAGAATAATTGTCTTCCTGAACGAGAAAACATCTATTCAGAAACATTTCTTCTTGGTTTGCTTGACTCTCTTTGCTAGCAGATAATCAGTTAGTTACATTGTATACAGTTAATTTCAGGTTAGCTGAAGAAAAAATTGCCCTTCTGCAGTTCTGTTTTTTCTTTTCTTCGTATTAAACCAAAGAATTTCCAGTGAGATTCCATAATTTTTATTTGTCACCCCTTTCTGATATATGCCATCTTTATAATATAGTTGCTTTTGTAATGCTTTTTACAAAGATTTTTATGTCTACATACTGACGATCTATTTATGCAAAACTATCACAAAGTTATTATTCATGCTAGAACAGGTCCATGATATAATGCAGTTTCTTGATCTTGTTTTTCTCTTCATCTAGACATTTTATAATATTAATATTCATCTTTTTGTTCTGAAACAAAAAGATAGTTAATGCATTCAACATTTGCTTATTTTGTGGGTTGGGAGATCACGTCAGTTGTTTGTGCTATGTGACAGTTCCCTTTCCCTCTTTTATCCTTAATTTAAAACCCACTTAACAACACATGGCAGTCTTACAAGCTTGAGGTCAGTGACCTTTTTTAAATGCAGTGAAAGTATTCATAAGAAGTTTTCATCCAATGCTCCAGAACCTGGGTCTGAAGGTTGCCATTGAATCACTTGCACTTGGCAATAGGAATAAGGCCTATATTTTTCTAATTTAATTTTCATTTCATGTATTAAAATTATTTGTAGATTTTAAAATCATTTCAATATTTGACTACTTGAGAATCTTGGTGCATTCCTTTGATGTTATTTTTATGGTCTATCTTTTAAAATCCTTATCTGCAAAGATTGCTAAAACCCTTATTGTTTGTTAAATTGTCTGATTTTGTTATGAAATTGGAAAGGTATGTTTGTGTATTTAAGTACATTGCACCAGGATTTCCCAAATCCGTTAGGAAATGAGGAAAAAAAAATTCTGTCTGGAATTATTAGAAGCTAGTATTTGTAAACTTGTTATGTATCTCACTTCAGTATAGCTGCAATTGGAATACTGGAGCTTGTTTGATCTTTCTGCCTTAAATGGATCTTTCATGAAAGAATGCATTAGATTGAAGTAATTAAAATTTTCTTAACCCAAACCAGCTCTATGAATGTGAAACACAAGAATTGTGGCAGACAGCACTATAGCCACAGACAAAAGCACTTAAACATGATTTCAGAGAAATCTGTGTTGTGTTCCGTGTGTCAAAGTCCTCCTCAAGTGAGCATGACAGCTTGCTATTTCAAAAGTATCACTAAAAAAAGCTGAAAACAGAAAGTCATGTAAGAGTGCCAAAATAAAAATAATACTCAATTGTCCTCAAAATTGACCATATAAAGCCTAAGTAAATCATACTGAAATTAAAACAAACAAAAAAACCTCTCATGGATAGAACACTTCCAGCAGTCTGAATTTTTTCTTTCAGTGACTGTGTGAAGGAAAAATGAGGAATAACCTAAACTGTAAGAATTATTCTAGAGTTTCATCTAATCAGTGACCATAAAAGATAAATGACTTAAACATTATGTATTATAATACCTAATTACAGGTCAGAATGAAGGTCGTTTGGTTTCCTAAGTGCAAATGAGAGCTGTATGATGACAGTTACATCTTTAGCCATCAATCAGAATGACCAAGCACAGTCCTTACAAGGTTCTCCAGAGGATCCCACGGCAGTGCTTATGTACCTCCAGGTACCTCAAGTGACTCAAGGCTGGACATCTAGCAATAGGAAATAAAAAATAACTTGTCAAGATGAAGTAAGAAAAACCAAAACAAAGATGCAAGAGCTGACACAGTGGCAAAATCACCGCATAAAACAGTAGTGGCAATACCAGCAGGAATTGTTCCTGCCTGTGTCCAGACACAAAAATAAAATAAAATAAAATAAAATAAAATAAAATAATAAAATAAAATAAAATAAAATAAAATAAAATAAAATAAAATAAAATAAATTGAATTACATTTAAAAAAAATCTCTAGCAATCAGATTAGGGAAGAGTCCGGGCAGCAGTTCTGCAGATAAGGCAGAAACTATCATGTTTAGTTTAGTGTTTAGAACCATATTTTCAATAAGAGCAGATACAGAGATATGTGCATCTTGCCATCTTTGTGGCTAGAATTCCTTTCTCTGTTAAGTGTCTGCGCTTTACTGGGGAAAAAAGGCTCAGAATCATATAATTAGACAGGGACAGTTTTCTTCTTGACCATACCCAGTTTAAAGCAGCCTTAACTTTAATCAAATCATGAACCACAAAGGAAAAAAATTATATCGAAGGGTTCAAAAATAAAAAGCATGAATTACAGGACAGATAGAAATCCAGCTGGGGAAATAACTCTAGCAGACTGTCAAAACCACAATCACTAATGGAGTGTCATATAAGGCACCTACCCCTATGGGGCTTCAGTTGTATAATGTTCAGTTTTTAAAGATTAGTATTCTTGATGCATATTGCATTTTAAAGTTATTATTAGAAGTTATAAAATATATAATTAACATTAATCATGCAATAATTTATTTTGGAAGTAAGGATGGTTTTCTTTGTACGTAACTTTATAGTGGCTGACTTCTAAAGTGGATGTGATGATAGGAAACCTTTTGTAGCTTATATATTTGAATTATTTTAGTAGAATATTTGGTGAAGTTTTTCTCACTTTTCAGAAACCCGCCTATCATTAAGCATACTTTGGATAAATGCTAGCTGGAACTATGTACTATTCATACCTGCAGACCTGTAAAAAAATCGAGGGTTATCTTTTATGTCTTTATCCCCTGACAGAATAACTGTTAAGTCTACTTACCACATGCCAACAACAAGAGATCAGTTAGATATTGCAGCTTGAAATAGTCCCAGAGTTCCTTTTAAGCAGATCACAGCTGCAAAGGATAACAACTTTTACTATGGGTGTAAGGAATGAGTAGGTCTAAGTCCTGACTAGTTTGAACACCTCTTCAGAAGAGCAGATAGCTCTGCATTATAAACCCAGATGAAAACACAGATAAAACTTAACTTGACCGCAATTTCATATGTAGTCTTCATTAATTTTAAGAGGTCCAGTCTAAAAAAATTAAAAGCATCTAACAAATTTCATGTGACACATGCATAAAGAGCTAGTGCTGGCACACGAACCAGCAATATCACACATGCTTGGCTAAAATGTAAATTTTCATTAAGTATATAAAATATACCCCTTATTGCTCCTCTTAAGGATCTGGGTTTTTGTGTCAAATTACAACATCTGGTGACCTTTTTTTTTACAAAAAAACCTCTTGGATAGATCTTGATCTGATGGAAAATGGCCTTATTCAAATAAAACCGAGGATCCCTTGTTTTTCTCAGGTAATTTTCAGCCACTCAAAAGAAAGGAAAATGTATTTTACTAAATTAAAGTAAAGACTTTTGATTTCTGTGTGTGATTTATCTAGCAAATTTGTGTTCTGAAAAATTAGTACTGTTAAAAACTTATTTTTTGTTAAAATTTAATTTATTCTTATTTTTTCCACAACAATTTCAGAAACTTCAAAACCAATTAAAGCCAAGTAATAGCAGTAAAGTTGTACAGCTTCTTTCAAAGTTCTTCATCCATTCTGGGTACTGTAAGAAAAAATCCACAAGTAAACTTTATATCAATTAAATTTTGAAGAGTATTTAAATCTGTTGATTGACTATTTAACAGTTAATTTGTTTTTTGACACAGCTCACTTTCAGAAGGAAAGGAAAACATACCAAATTTTAGTCAGGAAATAAGATAGTTGACTAAGATAAATCAGTTCTGTTCCCCTGTAGCTAATGTAGCTAATGGTAGTAACGTCAAGGGATAATCTGCCCCATTATGTTGTTCCCTCAAATTATTGTTGAATTTTGAGACATATTAAGACCAATATAAGAGTGTCTAGCATGGGAGGGGTATTTTTGGACACTTGTGAGAACATCATAGTACTGTACAATTACAATTCAATTGTTTAATTTAATTTTAAAAAAATAGATTAGAAGGAACCTCCAGAGGTCATCTAATCTAATCCCTATCTTTAAGCAGGTCCACTTAGATGATTTTGCTCAGGTTTTGACTGTCTTCAAGGATTGAGATTTCACAGCCTCTCTGTGCAACTCATTCCAGTGTTTGACCACCCTCATGGTAAAAGGTTAATTTTAATATCTAATCATAATTTCTCATGTTGCTGCTTGTGCCCATTGCCACTTGTCATATGACTGTGCACCTCTGAGAACAGTCTAGCTTTGTCTTCACTACAGCCTCCCATTCAGTAACTGCAGACAGCAAGATCTCCCTTAGCCTTCACTATTTAAAACTGGATAAGATCAGTTCTCTCAGCTTTAGCCTTTGCCAATGTACTTCCAAAAGCCTTCACTTCACATATCTTGTGAGTGCCACCTTCTGCTCAACTTTTGCTTTCTGATCTCCACCCAAGCACACATGAGCAATGTCTCTGTGGTCCCCTCAGGTGGCCTGTCCTTGCCTCTACCTGCCCTGCACTTCCTTCCTGCATTGGAGCTCAGCTGGGGACTTCCTGTTTATCTGTGCTGGCCTTCTGTCTCGCCTGATCAACTTTCTGTATGTCAGCATGAACCATTCTGTGCTTTGAGGACATTGCCCTTGAAGATCAACCAGGTCTTCAGGGCCCTTGTACTCTTCAGGCCAGTCTCTCATGAGATCTCAACAAGCAGATCCCTAAACAAGCCAAAATCTGTTCTCCAGAAGTTCATAGCTTTAATTCTACTATATTTTTTTACTTATTTTTCTCAGGATCTCAAACTCTTCTGTCTCATAGTTGTTATAGTCAAGGCTGCCACCAGTAAGCGCATCACCAATAAGTTCTTCCTTATTCATGAGCAACGGGTCCAGCACACCCTCTCCTGTAGATTGTATGCATCAAGAAACCATCCTCAGTACTCTCTAGAAGTCCCCTAGAGTGTTTGCACCTGTCACGTCCTTCCAGCAGATATTGGGATGGTTGGTGTACCCTATGTGAATGATGTCTTGTGAGGATGAAGTTTTCTCCAGCTGTTTAAAATGGCTTCATCTAATTCCTCAGCTTTAACAGGTAGTGTGCAGCAAACACTTACCACAGTGTCATCATTGTTGGTCTCTTCTCTGATCCTTGAGCTCTCAATTGACTTGTGACCCTTTCTGAGGCAAAGGACAGGATAAGAAGAACCAACAAAAAAAATCTCTTTGTTAAGAAGTACTTAGGGAATTCTTACAGAAATGGCTACCAGTTAAATATGTCTCATAATATAAAAACTATATATTTCTTGCTCAATAAGATAATTTGAATTAACCATTCAAATTAGAGTCTATATAGAACATCATTTCGACTTGTATTGGGTTTACACAGCAAGGTTTTGATAGCGGGGGGGCTTCAGGGATGGCTTCTGTGAGAAGACACCAAGACCTGTCCCTGTATTGGACAGAGCCAGTTTCAGCCAGTTCCAAAATGGACCCACTGCTGCCCAAAACTGAGCCAATCAGTGAAGCTGGTGACACCTCTGTGATAACATATTTCAGAAAGGGTAAAGAATGCTGTGCAGCAGCTCTCAGAGAGAGGAGTCAACAAAATGTGAGAGAAACAACCTTGCAGACAACAAGGTCAGAGAAGAAGGAGGGGAAGGAAGTGGTCCAGGTGCCAGAGCGGAGATTCCCCTGCAGCCCGTGGAAAAGACCGTGGTGACACAGGTTGTCCCCCTGCAGCCCATGGAGGACTCCATGCCGGAGCAGGTGGATGTGCCCTGAAGGCAGATGTAGTTCATGGAGAGCCCACGCTGGAGCAAGTTTTCTGGCAGGATCTGTGGCCTACAGGGGACCCGCACCGGAGCAGTCCGTTCCTGAAGGATTGCACCCTGTGGAAAGGACCCAAGCTGGAGCAGTTCTTGAAGAACTGCAGCCTGTGGAATGGACTGACACTGGAGCAGTTCATAAAGGACTGTCTCCTGTGGGAGGAGCCCATGCTGGAATAGGGGAAGAGCATGAGTACGAGGGAGCGGCAGGGACGAAGCATTATGAACTGACTGCAACCCCAGTTCCACATCCCCCTGCACTGCTTGGGGAGAGGAAGCAGAAGAATCAGGAGTAAAATTGAGCCCAGGAAGAAGGGAAGGGTGGGGAGAAGCTGGTTTTAGTTTTGGGCTTTTTTTTGCCTTCCTACTCTCTTAACTGGCAATAAATTAAATTAATTTCCCAAGTTCAGTCTGTTTTGCCTGTGACAGTAATTGGTGAGTGATCTCCCTGTCCTTACCTCAACCCATGAGTTTTTCATCTTATTTTCTCCCCCTGAGGAGGAAGACTGAAGAGAGGCTTGGGGGCACCTGGCAACCAGCCAAGTTCAACCCACCACAGCTGCTAACTCAGCATAGAAAAGGCTGTTTGATTTTTTGGCTTGATGTTCTAATCTAAATTAATTAAATTCAGATTCAGTTAGTGAATCTTAATGAGGACAGTTTATACATGGTAATTTGTGATGTCTACAATATACACTCTTAATGAGGATTGAACCAATCCTACAAACAGTGCTTTAATATAGGTTTTGAGAACAAAATATTTTTCTTCTCTTTTATTTAGTGTGAGCTTTTGAACTACAATTGGTCTTGTTGAATGTTATCAGTTATGTCACCCTGTTTCATGACCTGCGAACAGTTCAATAGCTTATGTCAGGGTATGAAAACACCTTGGCTTAAAAGGTTTGGAAAGGAAGGGTTTTATCCACCCATATCACCCCAAAATCAAGAGGTAAAGTGACAGTTTACAAACTAAAAAATAATAGCTTTGAAATGCCTTTTTATAGAATCTATTCCCTGTAGCAATGGGATGATGTTTCACCCTCAGCTTCTTTGTGTTTTATTACAACATCTGTCACCTGAGAAATGCACATTCATTCCATACCCCTAAAGAAAGACTTCTATAGGCACTTGAAAATCACTACTTCCCCAAACAATAATATTTTCAGACAGGTTTGTTTTTTTTTTTTTTCTTAATTAGGTGAAGCATCTTGAAAAGAGAATGTTTTTCTTATCAGACTGAAGCATTTTTTACTGTGTTCCTTTGAATCATAGGATACAGCTCCTCAGCCAGGAAGGACTTCTTTTCTAGCAGAACTATTTGACTGGTTGGCAAGATTGTTCAGCAGTTTGTGCTAGCAGCTCTGGAGCTACTTTTGGTCAGTCATTTGCTTATGCAGTTAAGAGCACTTTTGTCTTCTCTAGCCTCAAGGAAATACTTTATTATTATTATTATTATTATTATTTTTAATCATTTGTTCTTGTTTCCTAGAAAGCACATTCATTCGATGTGGCAGTTACATTCGTTAAATAGGTGATTTTAAAACAGCTCTAAAAAATCCAAACATCTCTCGGGTTACAAGCAGATGCTTCTCTTTTCCTTAATCCAGGCTACAGAGAAGTTTTTAATTGATTGATTGAGAGCTAAATGGATTAGTCTTCAGTTCAATGTACTGAATTATGGAATGACTTAACTGTGTATGCAGAACAATCTACTGCACTTAACACACTACATAGATCTCATTGTCTCATTGACAATAGATCAGTTTTGCATCAGATTTGCATGTCAAGTTAATGGTTTCCTGTAATGTGTAATTATTTTTATGTATTTGTTCAACAGGCCTACCATAGATTTTTCTTTCAAGTTATCTGTGGAAACATATTTGCAACACTAAGTGAGGAAGGCTCCAGAGTCATAAGAATTCAAACCAAACCAAAACATTTTACTGATCTAATTTGTGTCACACAAGACTACCTCTATCAGATGGGCTTCTGATACATTCTCTGATCTTGGAAACCATTTCCAGGCACATGAACAACAAGAATATATCATCAGGACTAGTCAGCATGGATTCACCAATGGCAAGTCACGCTCAACCAACTTGATAAACTTCTACAGTGAAATGCCTGGCCTGGTAGATGAAGGGAAAGTACTGGGTATTGTCTACCTGGATGTCAGTAAGGCCTATGATGCTGTGTCTGAAAAGATCTTTACAGACAAGTTGTTGATGTATGGGCTGGATGAGCAGACAATGAGGTGGACTGAAAACTGGCTGGATAGCCGAGCCCAGAGGGTGGTGATCAGTGGCACAAAGTTTGAAGGAGGTGACTGAAGGCTTTGCTAAACTTCAGCAATTTAGTGTGCCCATAGCAAATATAATCATAGTTTAAGACTATTTAACTGTGATATAATTATAACTACCATAATGGCAGAGAGTAGCTATAACAACGTTAGCAGCATACAAGCAACGTACAAATATTCTTGTCATAGTGTTATGGTTGTGACAGGCACTACCAAATCCCTGAGTTTTCCCAGTGCACCAAGATCTGCAAGACCCCTTTGTTGGACCTTAGAGTCCCCCATTCATGGGATTGGGGTATGCAGGAGTGTCCTGGTTTCAGCTGGGATAGGGTTAAATTTCTTCCTAGTGCTGTGTTTTGGATTTAGTATGAGGAGAATGTTGATAACACACTGATGTTTTCAGTTGTTGCTAAGTGCCCTCCTAGTCCAAGGACAGCTCCCGTGCCTACTGACTGAGCTAGGTACACAAGGTGGGAGGGAACATAATCAGGACAGCCAGCCCAGCTGGCTAATGGGGTATTACATACCATGTGACGTCATGCTCAGTATATGAAGGGTAGGCGTGATCCAGGAAGTACCGATCGCTACTTGGTTATCGGTCAGCGCGGGTGGTGAGCAATTGCATTGTGCATCACTCATTTTGTATATTTTATCATTATCATTATTATTTTCCCTTTTTTTTCCCTGTTCTATTAAACTGTCTTTATCTCAACCCACGAGTTTTTCTCACTCTTACCCTTCCGATTCTCTCCCCGTCCCGCTGGGGGTGGGGGGAGTGAGTGAGCGACTGCGTGGTATTTGGCTGCCTGCCAGGTTAAACCACGACAGTCCTTTTTGGCGCCCAACGTGGGGCTCAAAGGCTTGAGATAACATCTCAACAACATCTGACCCGAACGGGTTAAAACAAATTTGTTATAAGCATTCATTATATCAGTTTAGTACGCGATGTTCACAATGTTGATTTATTTACTCTCAGATTTTTTGGATCTGTTGTTGCAGTTTTGGTATGTAGCACTTTACTGGCTGTCTATACTGCTGATTATCAGTTTGTATGTGGGGTTGGTCATCTCTGGGAAATGGATTAAGGTCATTGCTTTGCTATACTGTGTGACCTGGCTTTATGTTATAATAAAATTATTGGTCACAAGCCTGTACTCAGCACTGCCATCATTCCTGTTCTTTGGGAGCTATCTTTTGGAAACTATTAATAATTACACTTCTTACGTCTTCACCTCAGAGGATGAATTTAGTGGGGAGATAGGATGGGACACTTTCTCCCACTTGTTCACCTTCCCCTCCATATCTTCAGAAACTCCTTTTTCTTCTATCCTCTTCATGAAGACGTCCACAATATTCCCTGAGAATTTTGAATATCCTTGGGATGTTCAAACAAGCATGATCATATTGCTATGTCTCCTGAATGTGGTTCAGGCCTTGTTTAGAGCTAAACAACTATTCAGGAATACTGTCCAGAGATCAACCCCAGCAACAGACACGGTGACTACTCAAACCCCCACGACAGGCACTGTAGCTACTTCAACCCGCACGACAACCACCGTGGCTACTTCAACCCCCACAACAACCACTATGGCTACTCAGACCCCGGCAACAGTCACTACAGTTACTCCAACCCCCGCAACAGGCACTGCAGCTACCCAAACCCTCGCGATGGGTATTACAGCTGAACCAGAGGACCAACCGTTGCTGGTATCTGTCACCCCTGTACAGAAGAAGAAATCTTTGAAGCGGAAGTCAGGTCGTGTAGAAAAGGATGATGGAAAAGCAGGGACATCACGAGGAGGGGAGGAGGAAGAGGAAGAATTCATAAATAAGACGGAAACCACGATCCTTATCCCTGAATGAGTTGCGAGATATGCAGAAAGATTTCGGCCGTCGTCCAGGCGAGCATATTGTTACCTGGCTGCTCCGATGCTGGGATAATGGGGCCAGTAGCCTGGAATTAGAGGGGAAGGAGGCCAAACAGCTGGGATCCCTTGCTAGGGAAGCAGGTATTGACAAAGCAATTGGAAAAGGGACACAGGTCCTCAGCCTCTGGAGGCGACTGCTGTCAGGCGTAAAGGAAAGGTATCCCTTCAAGGAAGATGTTATATATCGCCTAGGCAAATGGACCACTATGGAGAGAGGTAGCCAGTACCTGAGAGAACTAGGCATGCTGGAGGTGGTTTATAGTGACCTGGACGACACCCGAACACCCAAAGATCCAGATGACGTCCAGTGCACCCGACCCATGTGGCGGAAGTTGGTACGGAGCGCACCAGCATCGTATGCCAGTTTGTTGGCAGTACTGTGCTGGAAAGAGGAAGAAGCACCAACGGTGGATGAGGTGGTTAGCAGACTTCGGGATTTTGAAGAAACTATCTCCTCCTCCCTTGTCTCGGCTGTGGAGAAACTGTCCCGGGAGGTCCAGCAACTCAAAGACGATAGGTCCTATTCTCCACCTGTATGGACCAGTATCTCAGCCATTAGGAGTCAGCGTTTTTCTCCTCAAGAGAGAGAATATCGAAAGTACACACCACGGGGCACCCTGTGGTTTTACCTGCGTGACCACGGAGAGGACATGAGGCAGTGGGATGGAAAACCTACCTTCATCCTAGAGGCACGTGTACATGAGTTGCAAGGAAAAGCAATCACACAAGGGGGTTCTCCCAGGAAAAATGCTGCTCCAGTTGTCAGGAAAAACCTGTCTCACAACGGTCCAGTTTCCAGTGAACAGTTCCCCAGGCAGAGTAGAAGGGCTGATCTTACTTTGGATAGTAATTGCAATGAAGAAATTCTTGACTCACGTTTGCAAGAAGTGAGAAGCAGATACTATGACCAGAACTAGAGGGGCTCTGCCTCCAGCCAGGTGGAAGAAAGGGACAACCGGGTTTACTGGACTGTGTGGATTCGATGGCCTGGTACATCAGACCCACAGGAGTATAAGGCTCTAGTAGACACCGGTGCACAGTGTACCCTGATGCCATCAAACTATAAAGGGGCAGAATCCATTTGTATTTCTGGATTGACAGGGGGATCCCAAGAGTTAACTGTATTGGAGGCCGAAGTGAGCCTGACCGGGAATGAGTGGCAAAAGCACCCCATTGTGACTGGCCCAGAGGCTCCGTGCATCCTTGGCATAGACTACCTCAGGAGAGGGTGTTTCAAGGACCCAAAAGGGTACTGGTGGGCTTTTGGTATAGCTGCCCTGGAGACAGAGGAAATTAAACAGCTGTCCACCTTGCCTGGTCTCTCAGAGGACCCTTCTGTTGTGGGGTTGCTGAGGGTTGAAGAACAACAAGTACCAATCGCTACCACAACAGTGCACTGGCGGCAATACCGCACCAACCGAGACTCTCTGATCCCCATCCATGAGCTGATTCGTCGACTGGAGAGCCAAGGAGTGATCAGCAAGACTCGCTCACCCTTTAACAGTCCCATATGGCCAGTGCGAAAGTCTAATGGAGAGTGGAGACTAACAGTAGACTACCGTGGCCTGAACGAAGTCACGCCACCACTGAGTGCTGCCGTGCGGGACATGCTAGAACTTCAATATGAACTGGAGTCGAAGGCAGCCAAGTGGTACGCCACAATTGACATTGCTAATGCCTTCTTCTCCATCCCTTTGGCGGCAGAGTGCAGGCCACAGTTTGCTTTCACTTGGAGGGGCGTCCAGTACACCTGGAACCGACTGCCCCACGGGTGGAAACACAGCCCTATCATTTGCCATGGATTGATCCACACCGCACTGGAACAGGGTGAGGCTCCAGAACACCTGCAGTACATTGACGACATCATCGTGTGGGGCAACACAGCAGAAGAAGTTTTTGAGAAAGGGAAGAAAATAATTCAAATCCTTCTGAAATCTGGTTTTGCCATAAAACGAAGTAAGGTCAAGGGACCTGCACAGGAGATCCAGTTTTTAGGAATAAAATGGCAAGATGGACGTCGTCAGATCCCAACAGATGTCATCAACAAAATAACAGCCATGTCCCCACCAACTAGCAAAAGGGAAACACAAGCTTTCTTAGGCGTTGTGGGCTTTTGGAGAATGCATATTCCAGATTACAGCCTGATTGTAAGCCCTCTCTATCACGTGACCAGGAAGAAGAACGACTTCAGATGGGGCCCTGAGCAACAACAAGCCTTTGAACAAATTAAACAGGCGATAGTTCATGCAGTAGCCCTTGGGCCAGTCCGGGCAGGACAAGATGTGAAGAATGTGCTCTACACCGCAGCCGGGGAGAATGGCCCTACCTGGAGCCTCTGGCAGAAAGCACCAGGGGAGACTCGAGGTCGACCCTTAGGGTTCTGGAGTCGGGGATACAGAGGATCGGAGGCCCGCTACACTCCAACTGAGAAGGAGATATTGGCAGCATATGAAGGGGTTCGAGCTGCTTCAGAAGTGGTTGGTACTGAAGCACAGCTCCTCCTGGCACCCTGACTGCCGGTGCTGGGCTGGATGTTCAAAGGGAGGGTCCCCTCTACACATCATGCAACCGATGCTACGTGGAGTAAGTGGGTCGCACTGATCACACAACGGGCCCGAATAGGAAACCCCAGTCGCCCAGGAAACTTGGAGGTGATCACGAACTGGCCAGAAGGCAAAGATTTTGGAATATCCCCAGAGGAGGAGGTGATGCATGCTGAAGAAGCCCCACTGTATAATAAACTACCAGAAAACGAGAAGCAATATGCCCTGTTCACTGATGGGTCCTGTCGCCTTGTGGGAAAACATCGGAGGTGGAAAGCTGCTGTATGGAGTCCTATACACCAAGTTGCAGAAACTGCTGAAGGAGAAGGTGAATCGAGCCAGTTTGCAGAGGTGAAAGCCATCCAGCTGGCCTTGGACATTGCTGAACGAGAAAAATGGCCAGTACTTTATCTCTATACTGACTCATGGATGGTGGCAAATGCCCTGTGGGGGTGGTTGCAGCAGTGGAAGCAGAACAACTGGCAGCGCAGAGGTAAACCCATCTGGGCTGCCGCGTTGTGGCAAGATATTGCTGCCCGGGTAGAGAACCTGACTGTAAAAGTACGTCATGTAGATGCTCACGTACCCAAGAGTCGGGCTACTGAGGAACATCAAAATAACGAGCAGGTGGACCAGGCTGCTAAGATTGAAGTGGCCCAGGTGGATTTGGACTGGCAACATAAGGGTGAACTATTTATAGCTCGGTGGGCCCATGACGCGTCAGGCCATCAAGGAAGAGATGCAACATATAGATGGGCTCGTGATCGAGGGGTGGACTTAACCATGGACGCTATTGCACAGGTTATCCATGAGTGTGAAACGTGCGCTGCAATCAAACAAGCCAAGCGAGTAAAGCCTCTTTGGTATGGGGGACGATGGTTGAAATATAAAAATGGGGAGGCCTGGCAGATTGATTATATCACACTCCCACAAACCCGACACGGTAAGCGCTATGTGCTCACCATGGTGGAAGCAACCACCGGCTGGCTAGAAACATACCCTGTGCCTCATGCCACTGCCCGGAACACCATCCTGGGCCTTGAAAAGCAAGTCCTATGGCGACATGGCACCCCAGAAAGAATTGAGTCAGACAACGGGACTCACTTCCGAAACGCCCTCATAGACACCTGGGCCAAAGAGCATGGCATTGAGTGGGTCTATCACATCCCCTACCATGCACCAGCCTCCGGGAAAATCGAACGATACAATGGACTGCTAAAAACTACGCTGAGAGCAATGGGTGGTGGGACATTCAAACATTGGGACACACATTTAGCAAAGGCCACCTGGTTAGTCAATACCAGGGGATCTGCCAATCGAGCTGGCCCTGCCCAATCAAGACTCTTACGTACTGTAGATGGAGATAAAGTCCCTGTCGTGCATATGAGAAATATGCTGGGGAAGACAGTCTGGGTTACTCCTGCCTCTGGCAAGGGAAAACCCATCCGTGGGATTGCTTTTGCTCAAGGACCTGGGTACACTTGGTGGGTGATGCGAAAGGATGGGGAGGTCCGGTGTGTACCTCAAGGGGATTTGATTTTGGGTGAAAATAGCCAATGAACTGAATTTTGATGTCAACTGTTACATGATATTGTATGTCATTATTTCTATGATATAGCAGTGGTATAGCAGTGAAAATCACCCAGATTAGTGAAGAATGAACTAACTCCAATGAAACCGAGCGAAGTGCAACGATGATAGAACTGGACGAGCGCAGCAGTACTGAAATGAGAACTGGCTTCAGGATGCAACAGCCCAACACCGCACACCATCTCTTCGGCCCTGAAAGACTGTTATAACAGATGGAGCCCAAAGTCATGGACTAAATTAATTCAGTGGACATTTTAGAGGGATAGTCCATAGACCGAGGGAATGATATCTGTGTGTGCATATATATATATGTGTGTATATATAAAGAAAGATAATGGTGGTTAATTGAAATGTATTAAAAAAGATGTGAGACCTAAGCACGACGTAAATGGTATGGAATAAGGGGTGGATACTGTCCTGGTTTCGGCTGGGATAGGGTTAAATTTCTTCCTAGTGCTGTGTTTTGGATTTAGTATGAGGAGAATGTTGATAACACACTGATGTTTTCAGTTGTTGCTAAGTGCCCTCCTAGTCCAAGGACAGCTCCCGTGCCTACTGACTGAGCTAGGTACACAAGATGGGAGGGAACATAATCAGGACAGCCAGCCCAGCTGGCTAATGGGGTATTCCATACCATGTGACGTCATGCTCAGTATATGAAGGGTAGGCGTGATCCAGGAAGTACCGATCGCTACTTGGTTATCGGTCAGCGCGGGTGGTGAGCAATTGCATTGTGCATCACTCATTTTGTATATTTTATCATTATCATTATCATTATTATTTTCCCTTCTTTTTTCCCTGTTCTATTAAACTGTCTTTATCTCAACCCACGAGTTTTTCTCACTCTTACCCTTCCTATTCTCTCCCCGTCCCGCTGGGGGTGGGGGGAGCGAGTGAGCGGCTGCGTGGTATTTGGCTGCCTGCCAGGTTAAACCACGACAACCACGCATGTACTCTCTTCACAAAATCACAAGAATCAGTGCTGGTTATCATGTTTACTTCAGTGTGCAGTTAGAAAAAATAAGCACCCAATTCCAAAATGTATAGCCTATTTTCAAATTATCAACTGTGTGAAACTACCAAAACTTGATTTTCCCTAAGAGACATGCATAACATTTCAAAATACACATATTACTAGGTCTCTGCATATCCTTTATTTAGAAACACAGTGTTAATGTATGAAAACCAAAAGCCACACATAAACAGTAGTGGAGAAGTAAATATATGCAGGACTGACTGACTTAAAATATGACCTGATTCATGACTGGCATCCTAGGAGCTAGAAAAAAAAATTAAGGTATGGAGAGAAATACTAAATGAATATTTCTAAAGCAATTCTTCAGAAAGAATTGCACAAAGGTATTTTTGCTTTAAGTTAACATACTTCAAGCATCAAGCTATAAATTCAAATCTGGCCTGTGTTCAGAAATCCATGACATGATAGCTAATACTATCACCATTCATACACTTCTGATTCAAAATTTTTATGACAATATTAAAATGTTATAGATTAATTTCACACTTGTCAGTATTAATCTGTCCGATACCTATATTTATAAGAAAGGTAGGAGGAGAACATAAAGTTAGACCATTTGCTTTCCGAGGAAAAGCAAATCTGCATCTCTTCAAAGTAATAAGTCATGTATGCCAGAGCTTCTCCTTAGTGCTTAGTCAGCAGAATTTTCTAAAAATATAGTTTATCAAAATTCAAGGTTAAATTCATGTCACAGAAGAAAGACATTAGGCTTTCTTCTAATGGCAGTAAAATTACATGAGTGTCTGGAAAAGCTTATTTCGATTACTGGCAGGGGCAAAAATATAGTACCCAAATTTTTATTAATTTACAATACTGCTAACTAAAATACATTTTATTGTTCCAAAATTTTTCAGGCATTTTTCACATACTTGCCTGTGTTGCAATTACCCATTCAGTTTTTCTGGACCTATCAGAATACCCTAAGCCTGTGAGACAACATGTCGCACATGTAATACTTAACAACTGCCTGGGTAAGGTTTATTTTCTAGGTTTTATTGACATGTGCATGGGATAACCTATAAGGCTGACTAAAGGGTTTGTCACTTGTGATTGATGTAGCCATCCCGTGCTTATGCTGATAAAACCTTTATTCAGCTTTGCACTGTCATACATTTTCTCTTATGATGTATAAAACAAATGTATCTGTTTGTCCAGTTGTCACATCGTTTAAGGTAAGGCAATCTTTTTCTGCTTCAGCTTTCCACAAAAAGACAGTAAAAGCAGTCTAGATAAAAGGAATTATTTGTTCTTTAATAATTCCAGCTATCAAGAATGAATGGCACACAGTTACAAGATTTACTTATTGCTGAAACTTGTCAAAGTTCAATATACACTGTTCCTAAGCAGTTTCATGTGAAGTGCTCCATTAAGAAAACTCAGGTTTATAGCTTAAAAGTTCTGCTGAATACCTAAAGGCATGATATACATGGTAATGTATTATTCACATACGTATCTTCGAAACTGTCAGATATTCTTTTAACAATGATATTACCAGCAAACTAAAGCTGCTTGTCTGGGATGAAGACTGTCAGATATAAATAAATTTGACAGGCCAAAGGAGAGTGTCAGCTCTGCAAATTTGTAATGTGAACAATCCAGAAATCTATTTTGTCTCTTTTTCTGGCAACCATCAAAGCTACATAATCTCACAAAAGGATTTCTTTTAAAAATCCATAATGTATGCTCTGAGAGAATTAAGGATTTAAGAATCTATGTATTCCAATCTTTACACATCTATAACCCTTATATAACTTATATTTCTTTCTGAAAATTACTGTCAAAGTAAGAATATACATACTTCAACTAGTATGAATACAATTAATGCAATTTTAGTAAATTCAATAGCTGTTTCATATTTTGTAATGCTAATGGGCCCATTTAAAAACAGCTATTTAACTGCCAAGAATTCAAAAATCTCCATGGACAAAAACCAATTCTGTTGTATGAACCATGCTTTAAAAATAATGGAAGTTACAAATAAATTAGAAAGCTATCTCCACGAAATCATCTGTCAGGCAGAAAACCTTTACTTTAGAGGAGTTAAAAACTCCACTAAGAAAATTGTTGCTTATTCTTCTAAAAATCAGTATCTGCTATCAACATGTTTCACAAATTAGTAATCTCATTCTCCAGAGGTGGATCCTCTCATTGGGCATGACCTAAACAGAAGCAAGTAAAGAATTTTCTACCATTTTTTTTCCTTCGTCTTTGCCATAAGAAGGAAATAACTACCTTTCCAGCAACAAAACCTCTTCCAAGTTGTATATAAAGTGTTATGTCACTATGAAGGAAAAGGAAGACTGATGAGAAAACACAGAAAATCAGAATGCAAATTAATTCCAGTGCTGCACATTTCCTTCACATCAAATAGGAACTATTTATGGTCCTTTTAGTGCTCACTGAAAATTAGCACCTGCATAAGAAGCATTTCATTAGATTAAAGCAAGTCTGGCCTAACTCTAGTGTGATGTCAAAGGAATCAGAAAAAGTTTTATGGAATGACTGAGTTCAAAATGAATTGAAAATTGTGAATGTTATCTGACAATTAAACACAAAGATTTCCCTAAATAGAGATCACTCTTGTGGTTTTTTAAAAATATAGACTGATATTAGAATTAAAAAAAAATAAAATAGTACTGTCATATACATCCAAAGAGAATGGACTGAATATAAGTGATTTTAACTTTGGCAATCCCTATTATTTTTTTTTTTTAAATGTGGGTTTACTTTTACATGTCTTTTATACCAAAAGGGAAAATTCTATATTACCATTTTTTTTCACCAGCCTCATGGTCTCCTAGCTTTCCAAAAAGATTATCATACGCATATCAGTTCCAAGCATCCTGAGGTGTTCTTCTACACTGTATAAAATGACTTATTCCATGTATATTTTTGAGGATCTGAGAAATGAGATGTCAGCATCTGAGCTTAATATTAGAATATAACTTTCACTTTTCTTTCAGGAAAAGTAATATCTTCCATAACTTGCTAGAGTCCTATAACTACTCTTCAGAAAACTGTTCGAGAGTTGTTGAGTTCCTTTGTATCTTAGCAACCACACATTATAATCATGGACTTCTTCACTATAATATGAACTATGAGGAGATATTAGCCATATATATTATATGTGATGTTTTAGTAGAGTACCTTAGGGACATGGTATATACTGACTACACCAATGTACAGAATTTTGAATGGATCACAGCAAAGGTAGATGAAAACCCAGAATTCATACCTTAGTTCTCTTTCACACCATTTCAAATCCGACAGAAACTGCATCATTACTGCAGCAGAGTATGAGAAATACTGATACAAAAAGTAGCATGCTGGGATAACCAGTTTCCAGTCAAATTGTTCTGCATGCACTCCCTCACTCTCTTTTTTATTATTAACTACCCTGCCCAAACTTCCTTTCATGCACCTGCAAGTTTCATTTTTCCTAGCATTAGTCTGACATTGGAATGTTGGAGATTTTTGTAGCTGTAACAATATACATTCTCAACAGTCTGAACAAACTGCTTTTTTCAAACCATCTGAAGGTGTGATTGGAAGCATTTGATTTTTCTGAGTGCATGTTAAACCATCTGTCCTGGTTTCGGCTGGGATGGAGTTGATTTTCTTCCTATTAACTGGTATAGTGCTGTGTTTTGGATGTAGTATGAGAATAATGTTGATAATACACTGATGTTTTAGTTGTTACGAAGTAATGTTTACGCTAGTCAAGGACTTTTCATCTTCCTGTGCCCTGCCAGATGCGTGAGGGGCTGGGAAGGAGCGTGGCTGGGACGGCTGGCCCAGCTGGCCAATGGGCTATCCCATACCATACGACGTCATGCTCAGCATATAAGGCTGGGCGAAAAAGAAGAAGGGGAGGGGCGTTCGGCGTGATGGCGTTTGTCTTCCCAAGTAACCGTTATGCATGATGGAGCCCTGTTTTCCTGGAGATGGCTGAACACCTGCCTGCTGATGGGAAGTAGGGAATGAATTCCTTGTTTTGCTTTGCTTACGCATGCGGTTTTTGCTTTCCCTATTAAACTGTCTTTATCTCAGCCCACGAGTTTTCTCACTTTCACCCTTCTGATTCTCTCCCCCATCCCATTGTGGGGGGAGTGAGCAAGCGGCTGCGTGGTGCTCAGTGGCCAGCTGGGGTTAAACCACGACACCATCAAACCATCCACTTTACCAGTCTACAATGTTCTCACTCATGGGAGCACTGAATTATGAAACCAATAATGACACTGAACTACCTGGCCAAACAGTGAGAAAATATCACAGAAATATTCTCCTGGAAAGAATTGGATGGATGTTCAACACAACTGGAGAAAAAAAAAAATCAGGTAAACATGAAAAAGGCTGTGTGACAACTAATTAAAATGTATTTTGACATTTGCATCACCAGTAAATTGGGAGGGGTGAGGGGGAAACAAACCAACCTTTTTTACTTCAGTGCATGATTGCGATCTATCTTATTTCCCCAGCAAATTTTATCAAGGTGAAACATCCATAGCTCAGCAAACTGAAATGAGGTAAGCCTTGTGTTTGTCTATCCAGGGACTAAGAGTCAGAATAACTAAATCAGTATGAAGAAAAAATCCCACCTCCTTCCCTCCAGTAAGCCTGAGACATCCATTTGTCGACTTTAGAAAACTAACAGAATGGCATGACCAAAATATCTACAGGATTATTTGGAGCTTTAAGATAAGAACACTACATTACATCAACACAACGAGAATTTCTAGACGTGTCTCAGAATAATTCTGTGTATCTACCTAGTACTGTCTTGTGCACAGATATTACCTCCTACAGCTGCATTGCTCCAGTACTGTTGGACAGCTCCCTTTCAGGCCAAGCACAGAATCCTGTTTGTTTAGCTAGATAAATTTGAGATTTAAAATGAAATGCAAAATTGTATCATGCAGTTTAAGCATAGCCATAAGAACAGCTTTCCTGTGAGAGTCAGGAATCCAGACGGACAGCTGAAAAGAATCATAGAATCGTAGAATCATTAAGGTTGGAAAAGACCTCTAAGATCATCGAGTCCAACCATCAACCCAACACTACCATGCCCACTAAACCATGTCCCTCAGCACCTCATCTACACGTCTTTTAAATAATTCCAGGGATGGTGACTCCACCACTTCCCTGGGCAGCCTCTTCCAAGGCCTGACCACTCTTTCAGTAAAGAAATTTCTCCTAACGTCCAACCTAAACCTCCCCTAGTGCGACTTGAGGCCATTTCCTCTCGTCCTATCGCTAGTTACTTTGCAGAAGAGACCAACACCCACCTTGCTACAACCTCCTTTCAGGTAGTTGTAGAGCACGATGAGGTCTCCCATCAACATCCTCTTCTCCAGGCTAAACAGTCCCAGTTCCCTCAGCCGCTCCTCATAAGGCTTGTGCTCCAGGCCCTTCACCAGCTTCGTTGCCCTTCTCTGGACACGCTCCAGCACCTCAACATCCTGAGGGGCCCAAAACTGAACACAGTATTCGAGGTGCGGCCTCACCAGTGCCGAGTACAGGGGCACGATCACCTCCCTACTCCTGCTGACCACACTATTCCTGATACAGGCCAGGATGCCGTTGGCCTTCTTGACCACCTGGGCACACTGCTAGCTCATATTCAGCTGGCTGTCAACCAGCACCCCCAGGTCCTTTTCCTCTGGGCAGCTTTCCAGCCACTCTTCCCCAAGCCTGTAGCGTTGCCTGGGGTTGTTGTGACCCAAGTGCAGGACCTGGCACTTAACCTTGTTGAACCTCATACAGTTGGCCTCAGCCCATTGATCCAGCCTGTCCAGGTCCCTCTGCAGAGCCTTCCTACCCTCGAGCAGATCAACACTCCCGCCCAACTTGGTGTCGTCTGCAAACTTACTGAGGGTGCACTCGATCCCCTCATCCAGATCATTGATAAAGATATTGAACAGAACTGGCCCCAGCACTGAGCCCTGCGGAACACCGCTCGTGACCGGCCGCCAACTGGATTTAACTCCATTCACCACAACTCTCTGCACTCAGCCATCCAGCCAGTTTTTTACCCAGCAAAGAGTGCACCTGTCTAAGCTGTGAGCCGCCAGCTTCTCTAGGAGAATGCTGTGGGAGACAGTGTCAAAGGCTTTACTGAAGTCCAGGTAGACCACATCCACAGCCTTTCCCTCATCCACTAGGCGGGTCACCTGGTCATAGAAGGGGATCAGGTTGGTCAAGCAGGACCTGCCTTTCATGAACCCGAGCTGGCTGGGCCTGATCCCCTGGTTGTCCCGCACATGGCTTGTTAGTGCCCTCAAAATGAACTGCTCCACAATCTGCCCCGGCACCGAGGTCAGGCTGACCGGCCTGTAGTTCTCTGGATCTTCCTTCCGGCCCTTCTTGTAGATGGGCGTCACATTGGCAAGCCTCCAGTCATCTGGGACCTCTCCAGTTAACCAGGACTGCTGGTAAATGATGGAGAGTGGCTTGGCAAGCTCCTCCGCCAGCTCCCTCAGTACCCTCGGGTAGATCCCATCCCGCCCCATAGACTTGTGAGTGTCCAGGTGGCGTAGCAGGTCATTAACTGCTTCCTCTTGGATTATGGGGGGTTTATCCTGCTCGCCGTCCATGTCTTCCAGCTCAGGGGGCTGAGTACCCTGAGGATAACTGGTGTGACTATTAAAGACTGAGGCAAAGAAGGCATTAAGTACCTCAGCCTTATCCTCGTCCTTGGTGGCAACGTTTCCCCCCACATCCAATAGAGGATGGAGATTCTCCTTGGCTCTTCTTTTGTCATTCATATACTTGTAAAAGCATTTTTTGTTGTCTCTCACGACAGTAGCCAGGTTGAGTTCTAGCTGGGCTTTCTAATTTCCTTTCTGCATGACCTAACGAGAAAAGAAAAGAAAACAAAACAGGATATACTGATCTGCCTGGGTCACTGCATTGTCTGAGTCTGAGTTAAAGGAATATAAACTGGTTCTGTTCTGGCAAGTCAAGAAAAAAGCTTGTTTAACAGACTTGCAGTAGAGTAAAACTAAGACATTAAATATACATGGAGGATTATGGCTATTTAGAAATGCATATTCTTATGTGTTTTTTAAATTTTTAATTAAAAAAATAAAATTCAAGAGTGCTGTTTGCCAATATTACTAGTTACTAGCTCTGAGGTGAAAAAACATGAGTCCCAAACCCTAGAAGCATTACATGGTGATACAACTTGTACATTATATGTCATAACTTCCCTGAGGCTTAATTTGTGCTGAGATAAAACCACATGAGTATTCCAATGACAGATGAGGACGAAGAGTGAAGTCTGCAAACAAGGTAGGTTCATTCAGGGAGATAAGGAAACTACCAAAGGACCCAGATGACTCACTTTTGGATGATGACCGTAGGGCTTCAGTGCAGAAATTTTCTGAATTATACAAATAACTTGAAGGAAGAGCATCTTTAACTTGCCAATCTTCTGATAAATCATTTATCATGACACTGAAAAACTGCTTTATCCCATAAACTTATAAACAACCTCCATACCCACATGGTTTCTGTATTGCAGGCAGAATGCCCTGTAAAATATAAAATTTTAAACACTTCCTTTTAATTTTTTTTTTAAATACTGGTTTAAATTCACTTTCCAGCCAGGAGGCATTCTAAAACTAAAACCAAAGAAAGTAGGAATTTTAAACTTCAAACATGGCTTGAGGGATCCTTTTGTCAGAGGAGGAGACAATGCAGAAGAAAACTTTTGAAGCAGGGAGACTACATGTTATTAAATAATGGCATTTTACATCTTACATCTCATGCTGAATGATTTGTACAGGCAGAAGATAAGCAGCTTGGATTAAACAGTGCTCAAACTTAGAAAGCAATCAGGACTCTCCTTTGACTAGCTTAGTTAAAACTTTCTTAAGAAAAAAATTAATAGAATTGTCTGAATTGGTCACCTAGTTAATACCTGAAGGGCACTAGATACTGCAGTTCTAGAAGGAATTTCCATTATCACAACCAACATAAAATATCTCTCTTATACATAGAGACAGGTTGTTATATTAGATCCTGTTAACTTTATGAATCTGTCATAAAACTTGAGAAATAAGAACACAGGAGAAAAGAAGCTTTATGATATTAAATAACTTCCAGGAGAGAAAGAAAGTGGCAGGTGCTCTATGTATGCATATGTTTATTTTAATTCTAAGAGAAATAAGGATACAGTCTGCACTGATTTTGATCCCATATGACCAAGCCTCAGAGATCAAGCCTCAAGCCATTTTGTACCCAAAAAGGCCTCCCAGTTGTGCATGACAGACGGAGAAAGAAATGAAGAATTTTTCTTTAGTGATATTCATTTGTCTCTGGATAATAATAGGGTAGCAAAATTGATGTTTCCATACGTGAAACCAAAATACTGGAAAAGAAACACTTGGAATATGATATAATTTCTTCCTCAATTTATTTTAAACCAACCATTAAACAGCAGCAAGAACAGGGCTGCTTCACAAAGGGGATGAGCTGGGAGCTGAGTGTGACCAGAAGGCAGGCCATATCCAGCTGAGGACTGAAATTTCTGTAGCATTCACCTTATCACACAAATGAGAAAATCAAGCCCCACAGTCCTTAGTTCAGTAGCTACTTGGAGACTGCATTGCTCTCCTGAAACTATGTTCTCTGTAAACAAATACTAGCTATTACTTGTGGTAATGCTTATGTGGTAGGAGTCATATTAAAAGTGAATACAGGAAATAGCAGGGAATAAAGAGTTCTATTTTTTGAGGGGAGGCAAACCTTACTGGATGAAAATGAGGTCCGAACACATTAACAAAAAGATATGATAGTTAATATTTGCATGATACTGGTAGTAAAATACGTGTGTGGGGGGAAATCTTCAGAGTTCTACCTGTAAAAGTTAACCCTAACAAAAGTTTCATCCATTTCATGCAAATGCATGAAAGGGAAGTGCCCCAGGGAAGCTCTGCCATTGACTTCTGCAAGACCAGACTGGTCCTCTGCAACTGGAGCATGAGCCAATGCCCTGTGAAAGTAAATTAAAAGATTCCTATGAAAAAATTCATCTGAATAGGCATCTAGATCTGAGCAAGACACCTTGTCTTTACCGCTTATTGCAAGAGTCAGTAGAGGTTATGATGCAATTCATTGCACTATTCATGGCATATGCTCTATAATACCTACATTTAGTGAGATGAATTAAAGTCTTGACTATATCTATATTGACTATGACAGCATAGACAAACAGATTCAGTTGTAGATGCCTACAGTGTAAGAAAGAAGAGCATTGCAGGCAGGTACGATTAATTCCATTATAAGGTACAAAGTGCACAATGAGTGAATTCCACTTTTCCCAAACCAAAACAATCTATGGTCACAACATCGATGCCAACTTCAGAAACAAAAGAAAAGAGTAAAGTGAAGTATAATTTTGTCGCGGTTTAACCTGGCAGGCAGCCAAATACCACGCAGCCGCTCACTCACTCCCCCCACCCCCAGCGGGACGGGGAGAGAATCGGAAGGGTAAGAGTGAGAAAAAAACTCACGGGTTGAGATAAAGACAGTTTAATAGAACAGGGAAAAAAAAGGAAAATAGTAATGATAATGATAAAATATTCAAAATTAGTGATGCACAATGCAATTGCTCACCACCCGCGCTGACCGATAACCAAGTAGCGATCGGTACTTCCTGGATCACGCCTACCCTTCATATACTGAGCATGACGTCACATGGTATGGAATACCCCATTAGCCAGCTGGGCTGGCTGTCCTGATTATGTTCCCTCCCATCTTGTGTACCTAGCTCAGTCAGTAGGCACGGGAGCTGTCCTTGGACTAGGAGGGCACTTAGCAACAACTGAAAACATCAGTGTGTTATCAACATTCTCCTCGTACTAAATCCAAAACACAGCACTAGGAAGAAATTTAACCCTATCCCAGCCGAAACCAGGACAAATTTATTTCTCTTTGTTGTTCTTTTTTAAAACAATATATTTCAGGATTTTGCTTTCTGGTTTCTGTGTCTTAAGAAAACACGGACTTCACATTTTTTAGGTTTACTTTGCAGTACTGAGGACTAGAAATGAACAACTCTGAAATGAAAGCTGAGGGTTATTTTGCAGGAGCTGACAGTCCTACATGATGAACAAGATGTGTCAGCCACCCACTTCCAGATTCATTAATAACCAAGAAAACTGCAGTTACTTTCCACCACTGTAATCCATTCTTTAGCAAACAATATTATGACTTCTGTTATTCTTTAACTTACTACTTAAAAGTTCCCTTCTAATAAAGAAACTATTCAATAAAAGTTTAAAAGGTGTGCCTATGCTGACAGGTATAGATTGATCTCGGTTCACTTTGTGCAAGTGAAAGCACAAAGTGATGGAAGCAAAACCACAAAGCAATTCAATGCCAACGTTGAACCTCTCAGGCCTCAGTCCTGATGCAATATTAATGTGCATACAAGATAATTCCTGCAAAGATACTCAGCTAATGAGTTAGATTCATATCCGATAAGATAGCAAAGCATTGGTTTGGGCCGTGTAGAACTCCACATTCAAAGCTTCCAGTAAACTGGCACCTCTGCACTGCGCTCATCCAGGCACACACACTGGTAGACTGAAGGACTAATGATTATGTGCTTGTTCCATGTGTACTATTTTGTAATCAATTTATTTTTTCTTCCTCAGAATTATTTACCTTATTCACATGCTGTATTTTTCAGTGTAAGCTCTGTTATTCATAGGTTATTTTTCATAAATTCATGGACCACATAGTACAATGGGGTTCTATCTGGTGGAGTCATCCACTCCAGAGCATATCCGTGATATAAATTTTAAAGCCACTTTGAATAGGAATGATGAAATCGCAGCAAGTAGTGGAAAGAAGTAAGGTCGGTTCTGTTATAATTGCCTGAAAATCACCATTTTCCAAACATCTCAGTCAATGGTCCACGGTCATTTTACAAATGCCATATGCCACATTACTATACTTGGCAGCCTTAAAGTCTAGATTGTGTTTGAAGGCCTCCAATAAAGCTTGTGATGGTATTTTTCTGTGCCCATCTGCCAGCTTTTCAGACCACATCAGTTAAATGCTTATTGAAGACTATACTGGTCACAGGTACCCTGCCAAAGAAATTAATAGCAAAATTTAGATATATCAATAATAGTTTCTTAAAGAAGCAGCTAAATTCAGATCCTTTAATAATGTTAAATTATCATCATCCATTAGCTTCTGCAGATAGAATAAAAAAGTTGGCAGAAACTTTACTACAAGATTTCGATTGGTGTGTTTTTGTTAAGTTTGAAAGAGCACACAGTTTTTTGTTCAAATACTTTCCAAGAGACAGCATACAAGCACTGGAAATTGCAACCTAGCAAGATTTTAGGTAAGATTGGGAAAAAGTTTTTTTCAATGTTATATGTACACACTATTTAAATATATTCATAATATGTCATACAGTTCAAAATGAAAAATGAACTACAAGTTAATAGAAAAAAAGGAAAACGGAAAAAGCATTCCTACAGGATATTATGGACCTGAACTTATGTCAGCCTTAAAGTACAAAAATTTAGGTTTTTTTCAGGAACTACAGTTGCACAAGAGTGTGGGGAAGCTGTCAATTCAGACAAAACTATGAAAATGCAGTCTTTTTAAATGTATATGAATATTATCTCATAAAAGAAGAAATGCATATAGTTTGGCTTTAAAGTTTAATTGCAATAACTGTTGAAAAGAAGAATTAAGACACAGCCAGCAATGGTACCAAATTAGCTCATCAGTTTGATTACAAGTCCTTTTAATAAGAAAACAATCTTAAAACAGTCTGTAAAACAGCACAAGAAACATCACGTGTAAGTGTAGATTTTTAAAATGCTTACTTAGGTATAGTTTTGTTAAGACTGAAAAAGGAAAAGGATGTAGCCAAGGCTCTGAACACCAAAGTACTTGAAGTAGAATTGTCACTGAAATAACTTGAGTAGGAACTTAGCTAGGAAATTATGACTAAATCCAGATAGTGATTAGCTCTTTCAATATGTCTGAAGCACTGACTCTTCCTACCTAAGAGACCCCAGCAAGATTTTGGACTTTTTAATAGAACAAAATGCTCATCAGATTTGAACCACTATGGATCCATTACATATCCATAGTCTCAGCTTAATTCTCACCAGCACAGGACTATAAAGACAGTCATTCTGCACATAAATGTTAAGGATAATTTAATTTCATAGAAAAATTGTTTGGAATTTGAAATAACAAACACAATAGAAAATTAATTAAATTCAATTTATTTATTTTTTAAATCAAATGTGGTCAAGGTTTCTCTTGAAAGCAGTTGGATATTTTTCCTTTCTCACTTATCCTCTAATGACTAGAAACTTTTCTTTTAAATTTATGGCCTGTCCAGTTCATGGCCAATTTATAGCCATCGCACCTGTACCAACATTGTCCTTCAGCTTAAATAACTGTTTTCCCTACCTCCTGTTTGCTTCTGTGATGTATTTACAGAGAACAATCCAATCTCATCTCATTCTTCATTTTGCTGGTTATACAAGCCCAATTCTTTTAATCCTCTCATAAAGCTGACTCTCCACTCCCCAGTAAGAGTTCTCATCTCTGCCCATTCCAATTTTAACTTGTCTTCCGTGATCAAGGTAACCAGAATGGTATACAGTGTTCTAGATGGGGTCTTAGCAGTACCCATACAGATGCCAATATGTCTAAAAAAAAATTAAAATATATTTCTCCTAAAGTCATATTTTGTTTCTTCAGAAATGTACAACTGTAGTTAACTGATCTGATTAACTAATACTGTCAAATTGCTTTGATCTTCCTTCCTTTACTCCTCTTTTTCAGCTGGTCTTTTTTTAAAAAAGATTTTAGAATTCATCCCTAAAAGCACCATAAAACTTTTGTTATTACATTTTGTCTCTATTTTACATTTCTAACCTTTTAGTTCTTTCAGCCCCTTCTACAGTTATCAGTCCTTCCATCCTTTTAATTTAATTATCATCAGTGCAACCTTACTTTTTGTGTTTTGCTCATTAATCCATGGTTAGTTAAAAAAAAAAAAAACAAACAAAAGCACAATAGTAACAACAAACACAGCACCTCTTTCTGAAAACCTGTCACTGAGGTACTCCATTACTAAAAAATTCCTTCTTAACTCAGAAGTCTCAGTAAAATCTACAATTATCTCACTTTAACTAGTTCTTCAATCGCCTTTCTTGTGTTAAGGACTGCATGTTTTCTTTGTCATATTATAGCAAATGCTTAACTGAATTCTTACAGATTTAATCTATTTCCCTAATTTATACAATATTCAAAATTACTTAAATCAGCAGTGTTGAATATTGGCATTAGCAAAACTGTGCAGTACTCTATTCAGGTTTTTTTTTATCTGCATTAATCACATGATCAGGGTTTTTTTGGTGATTGAAAAATATTTCAGAACTGGAAAAATTCCAGTGATTTATAGATGATTAAAATAATTTTGGAAAAAAAAAATTAAATCTCTAATGCATTGTTAATTGGAAATGTTTTACCAAAACATTGTATTGTATATCTGGCTGTGACAGTTGGGCACATTATCTGGATTTATGATGAGCTCAGGGAGTTAAGGAATCATGGCTTTGTTAGCACAGATGTTCCATAAATGGGAATTTATTTTGAGATATGTTAATCAGCTTTTAGATCTTGAAAACTTATATCAGATAACTATTCATAAAAATTTATTGCATATTATGATATATAAATATTAAAATTAAACTGTCTATCATTCTGTCTAGGTAAAATTTAGAATCAGAAATTTAGATCTAGTATACTCAGCTAGCAGCAGCTTTGCCATAGCTGAATCATAATAATAAAAATATAAAAGAAAAAGAAGAGTTGTAGAAGTTCAAATGTTAAAACTGTTATAGTTCTGTAAAAATTACTGATCATCATCAATACGTCACAGGTAAGAATTTATGTTGATATTTTATTTACATAGTAATAGAGGTGTAAAATTCTAATTTTAATATCTGTAATAAAATCATAACTTTTCAGTTATTCTAATAAAATCAAATTCTTCTACACATATGGTACAGTGTGAGCTATAACAAATATTCATAAATTATTCCTCTGAGACTTTTTTCTTTCATAAAAATTAAAAAAGAAATATTTCATAGTTGAAAAATCATAACCCATTAGTGCAACAGACCTTTCAAATTAGCCAATCAGAAATGCAGCATGTTCTTAATCATTTTCTGTTAATAACAGCAGAGACTAAATCTTTTATGTACTATTTAATCTCAGAAGATACATTTGCATAACCTAACTTTATAAAAGGATGCACCTTTAAAAAACAAAGTAATTCAAAAAAAATCAGCTAGGGCCATCTTTGAGCAATCCAAAGTCAAAGAATTTTTGTTTTAACAAGGTCAGGGTGACACTCATTTCCCCTAAATACCTTCGTCCCAATCACAAAGTAGGAACAACAGGCAATTGACATTTGGAGAACTCCAAGCTCACTTAACTCTGTCAGACATCATTGCCACATAATAGTAAAAAGTCAGTTTCTTGCATCTTGAGTCTTAAGTGTTCAGCAACTGTCATCTGAATAGCTACTGAAAATGCTGAGAAAGCTAACATAGTTGTTAGTAGATAAGCACGATATAGTTGGAATTAACTAGGGAAAATTTAAGTGTTGACTTGCTTCTAATCTTTATGTAAAATGGAAGAGTCTAATTTGTAAATAAGGAAGATACAGGTCAAAACAAGATGACTTAAATCTAATGTAAGAATTTCTGAACATCACATCTTTTAGAGAAATGCCATTTTCACTACCACTACAGTCTACACATAGAACAACAATTTACCTGAAATAATTTCTTAATGCCAGCATTGTTAAAAAAGAAAGAATTTCTCCAAAATTGGTGTCAAATATTCTTGTAATACATATTCAAATTCTATCTGGATCAATCTTCAGCCAATTCACCTTCATCCATCAGATCCAGGCACTGAAAGAAATAAAATACTTTTCCATCTGTCTCTAATGCAAACACATGAACTTTGTAACATCAACATTGAGATCACTGCATAGCCCAGCCACTCGAGAGTTTCCTCAGGCCAGATGAACAGCACTCCAAAATTAGCCTCCATCAGACCACTTAAGAAGTCTTTGTTCTTCTTGATGCTTTGATTAGATACAGTGTATTAACATAGTGTAACCAACAAAAAAAAAAAACACAGCCAGGCACAAGATAAGAGGTTTTGCATAAATATCTGAGCAATGTGACCATGGAAAGTGCAAAGATACATGTAGTTGTGCATAAGAGACATCCAAGTAATAGAAAGCTGAAAGACAAGACAAGCACAAGGGACAGCAAATAGATAGGGCATCCTGACAAATACACGGACCGATGAGTAGAAAAACCAAAAACAAGACAAGGAGTGTTGTGAGCAAACTTCCCACTTTTTGGAGAAAGGCAAGTAGCACAAAAACATCAGGCAAAGGCAAGTAAAATCAAAGAAAATAGAAGGCATATTTGTTCCCACTTCTTTTCTCAAAGAGCTTATGACTGATCTCTTTGACCTCAGTGACTAAGAACCACCACCACCAACAGTTATCAGTGCTCACTGTACGGTACTGTGTACACATGGTTAATTTTAAAATACAAGTAATAAAGACTAACAGTTTTGTAGGTGTTGTAGTGATGATTAATAACAAGAAAGAACTAAACATTAGTACAATATGTGATGTTATTCAAATAAACTAGTAAAGTTTAGTTTAAAATTTTAAAATGGTCTTGATTTGTCAGTCTTCTAAACACTCCCATCAACACGATCTCTATTTCCCTAGCTGATGTATATAAATATACATAAACGAATGTTCAGTTTTAACAGTTTTCAATCACCAAATGACAGCCATATGATGCAACATTTAAAATAACCATCTTCAAATATACATTATATACATATATATTCTTTATTTGAAAGGATAATTTTTGCTTTATAACTTTGTTTCTCTATTTTGTCTAACAACTTTTCACAGGGAACTTACTACCCCATCTAGAAATTATGCCTAAATAACATTTATTTTTATCCATAATGTCACTTATGTTTGTTCTACACAGGACTAGCAATCCATAGGAAACTCATCTCTGCCCACATAGAAGTAAAAAAGTCTTTGTATCTCAATTCAGTTCAGTTATCTGTATTTTCTTGCACTCATAAGAAATCTTTAATGGGAGAAAAAAAAAAAAAAAGTCACAGGCTCCATTCTGAATCAATAAATTTTACTAAAAAACAGATTTATTACAGATTTTTCCTGGCTAATCTCAGTTTCTAAAACTTGAAGCAATTGTTTTTTGTATTTTACTGAGTTAAAAGCATTCACAAAGACATCATGCTTCATTTACCTGCTTTGTGATTGTAGCCTACTTTATAAAATAAATGCAAAGCTGCACGTTAGTAATTCTGTCTGCAGAAACTAGTTGCCTGCATTATTTTCTAACAAAATCTCCCTTCCTCATCATGCTTATGATGGATTAAGGTCATGCAGTGGCAATGACTCTGTAATTCTTGAGAACTGTAAAAGTTCAGAAGTTAAACTTGTTATGCTGTTATTAACTGTAATAGCACAGTTATTTCTTTTTAATTAAGAGTGTGATTAACTATTGAAAGAAATTAGAGCCACAGGAACCTGCTGTGAATGCTGTAAAGACTGCAGGTATTCAAAACTCCCTAACTGAGGGTGCACAGATCAGGCTAGGGCTAATGGGAACCCTCTAACCTCTAAGTAAATTTATGTCTGAGACAAGCTATCAAAGAAAGAAATTGATTATTCATTTTTTTATCATTTCCCTTTATAACTCATTATTTTTTCTGGAAGATATCTTTAGTCATATCCTTGCACAATATCCTCTGTGCAAGGATAACTAGGTAAAGTTCCATCATCTCTCTTCAAAACAAGACCACAACAGTGCAATCTAATAACATTGATTCCTGTACCATACTAGCAACATAAGCATATGGAAAGCCACTGAACACCATTTAAACTTGCAATCATGACATATTCACTTGCTCTGTGTGGACTAAGCAACACAGAAAAAAGGCTGGTAAGTACAGCTTTACTAATCTGATTGAGGAAATGAACTACAGCATCAAATGTCTGTTGTAGAGAATGCAAAGTACCTATTGGCTGAGTAGATATCCTGGATGTAATCAGGACTTATAAGCCTATTAACTTAAGCAATAAGGTTAGACAAGTTCATTTAAATTTGCTCACAAATGGCCACAGTTATGACCTTAAGATCTGCAGAATACTCGGATGTTCCAAGTATAAATATTACAACTGCATTATCTAAAAAGATTAAATGAAAAACTTTAGTTTAAAGCTAGCATAACACTTCACCCAATAAACATATGTATATGCAGAATATACCTAGGCACCTTTCTTTACCACTGACCCATGAATGATATGCAGAACAGTAATTAAAGCTTTTTTCTTTTCCAGCATGCAGTCCCATTGGGTTCTTTCCCTAGATCTGACCCCTGAAGGGTACATACAAGAATAATTAAAATATTTATTACACCATGAAGTTTGTACTTTGTAGATTTAACTTGAAAAGGTTTATCTATGAAAACAGAGAAAGGATTAGCATTAAACTTATCTTTGGTGAGGAAAATATGCTACCTATTAGAAAGAACAAAAAAATACGATATGTTAGAAAATAAACATGCTTGGAAAAAGATAATTAAAAGTCTTGATGTTGATCATCCTACCTCCAGCTCAGTGGGTGAAGAGGTTGCCCAAAAAATAAACATAGTTTTTATATATATATATGCATATATAACATATATACTTTTTTTTTTTTTTTTTTTTTTGAACCAAAAAGACACTCAAAACCATTCTTGCAGAACATGTCTCCAATATTTCATTGGATACTTCATTCTGTTAAGGAAAATGTTCCCACGTAAAAGTAGCATGGCAGAGTTTCTTGTTCTGCATATTGTCTTACTGCAAGAGTGCATGTGTGCACAAGAGAAAAATACATGTGAATAACCCTTCAACCATTTCACACTCTTCTGTTTGAGCAGCATAGTGGTTAAAGAGCAGCACTGTGGCTAAGCAACTTCCTGTTTCTGTGACAGAAACGAAAAGCAAAAGTAGGTAGAACAGACAACAGATAGAAGAGCAGCAGGTGAAGTGTGAACCAGAATTTTTCGAATAGTAAGGATGGATTCATTGCAACAAGGTCTAAGTCTTATCTTTCTTGTGTGAGGCAGTGTAATGACCAGTATGTACCAAAACCCAGAAGATTTTACCTGTGATTCCAGAATAGATTGGTGAAACAAAGATGAGACATCCACACTTCCTACTAGCTCTTTATCACCTCCTGTTATATGGTAGGTGCAAGAGAACTATACCATAGTGAATGAGGTGTCATCACTGCATATGTTATCACTTCTTTGGATGCAAATTCTGACACTCCTACTGGACTTCACTGTATAATATGCCCTGATGGCATCACAAAGTGTGCAATTCACATATATTTGCCCTCTAACCAGTTGTGAAATTGGAGATGTATAATTATTTTATTATGTTACATTAACTTATCATCAATAAGAACTTATTTTCTTGAGATCTGTGAGTTTCCTAATCTAGCTTGGTAAAGAAGATGACATGCAAGGATTTCCTGGAAGTCTTTGCAGCTCCCAAGCTTATGCAAAAACTAACTGTTTTGCCAAAGATAGACAAAACTTGGCAGCACCTATTTAATAACTCTTCTACACAGAATAGTGTTTGACCTAAAACCTCCTGAAGTTAATAGATGTCAGAGAACTCTGGCAAAGGCTCTTAATGGTCAGGCTGACATACAGTATTCTAGGTCTGTGCTCTGAACAACTATTACGAAATTGATCTTCCGCAGTACAGACAAATCGGTAAAGGAATGAGTATTGCTTCATAATGTACTGGATTTGATCCTGGGGACAAAGCTGTATTCACAGTAATATGTCAAGGGGTTAGAGAAAGACATTTAATTTTTATTGCTTCAGTTTTAATCTATATAATGGAAATATTAACACTACCCTACTTAATATTGGACCCCTTCAAAATACTGGAAAGACATTGAATGACCTTTATGTAAAAGGAGTTTCTGGAATGTTATCACTAGTCTCATTATGCCCACCAGACATCACTGTTATGAAGAGGTAGCAGAACAGAAATAATTCCTCTTGCAGACATCATAAAAATATACCTATTCAGTAACTTCATGCATGTCACATCAGTTTCCTTGTTTTCATTCCTGAAGATTTTATTTTCCTTGTAAAATACAGTTATTCATTTTACCTGTTTCTGGCCAGTCACTAACACACAGTAAACATCCATTAGTTAAGATTCTGTTAATTTGCTTATTTCAATAGAATCACAGGACTGTTGAAAGGACTTTTGAAAGCTGCCTTATTCATTCCTTTATCCCAAGATTGACATTGTTCCATAATTTTGATGGGTTTTGTTTTGATTCTTTATAAGCATTTTGATTTGCTTCATTGAATAGTTTCCTCTGGTCTTGATTATACTTAAAAATACACTTTTCAGTATATAGTGCAGCCATGTAAAACATGTAATGATATAATGATTGTTTTTGTTTTCTTATAAGAGTTTAACTGCCATAGTGAATTATTCATCAGTTACAGTGCTCTCATGTCTTTATCTGCACCACACCACACAGAAACTTAACACATATATTAATATGGATTTTGTTAAGAGAAACATATCAAGATTTTACATATTTAATGTATTTAGGAAGTTATTTATCAACAAGCAATTGACTAAGAGTAAAAAAAAAAAAGTTTAATAAGTTTTGAGAAACTCGTTTTTTTGAGGGGGCATGAGATGGAAATCAAAATTCTTAATAAGATTTGTGGAAAACAGAAATGACCTCAAAAGTCCTTCTTTCCCTTATTCTTACAATTTGCAGATGATAAGAGAACATTGCTCAGAAGTGTCATGATACTCAGTGTATGTTCTGTGACAAATTATGGTTGGTAGGTCTTTATTGTTAAAACTTTAATCTTCCTAACATAATCATTCCTGAATAGTTGATTATATACACAAAATGTTCGATCGTAGTTATTTTAGAATACCTTTTTATTCCAGTGTAGCAGTGGTATTTTTCTTCCCTCTGGTATAATCATTCAATGACCAAAAAAGAAATATAATTGCAGTAGTAGATCACTCTCGTTAGTGTGTATTGCCAATACAGAATAGAGCAGTTATTAAGGGGAAATTATTGAGGAAACTGTAGTAGAATATAATTATTTCAGAATGGCTATACCAGTTAATCTCTCTCAGTTAATAAAGTCCACAGAATTGCACCTGCCCACAGAGAAAAGATCTGCATCTACTTGGGATTCAGAAGTACAAGCTGTGTTACTGAAACAGTTCCTGACTATGTAAATCCTCTTGTTCAGTGCAAGATGCTCTGATGCATCATTAAGTGACTTGACTCATACTTTATGTTAGATTAAAAGATTCTGCATTTTCCCTAGACTGAAGAACTCCAGAAACTAAATATGACCAGAATTGGCTGCAGAAATGGGACTTGTTAGTAGCTTACTCCAGCAAATATGTCTGTGGTAGTCTCCTTACCCTAGGCCCTTTTCTCAACCAACGTCAAACATTCCTCCTAACTTTCATCAGTTCTAGTGCAAGATATTCACAAACATAACAACTGACAACACAAGGGATCAAATAAGTAACATTTAGAAAAATTCATGATAAACTATGATATAAATGATAAAGTGCAGAACTTTTACATTGTGGTTATTAATACCTTAATTCGAGATAGTTGTCATATTTTAACTACACTAAACACAATTTCTTGCTTTCTGTTTCACATAAATCAGAGCATACCTTGACTCTTTGGCTATCACCAGGTTTTGAAATGTTAAACCAGCATGTCACTGGTTGAACTTATTTCTGCTTGGTTTATAAGGACATTTCTCTGTAGAATTGTTTAGGAAAAAAAAGAATCCTCAGAACAGAAATTCTAAAAAAGGAGGAAAAATAAGAGGCATTCTACTTTGGAAATGCCAAGGGATAGGAATTTTTAATCATCAGAAGTTTTTGACTTGCAAAGTTTTGATACAAGTCTGAGCCATGGAGTACAGCTCACCTTAATGCAATTCACAAGGCTCCTAGCATGAAAACTGGCAATCTAAAATCCCTAGACTGGATCAGTTCAGAGATCTCAAAGTTTCCAGAGTACCTTGCTGCAGATACAGAAGCAAAAATGTTAAGGGAAGAGTGAAGGCAGCAGTTCCGTAACCAGAAGACTGAATTTCTTTAGATTTCCTAATTGCATATCGGATTAGCATTTCTACTCCTAAAGCAACGCTCATATTTGCATTTCTGTCCAGAAGCAGAAATGTCTGAAGGCTTTCAGCCCTGTGACAGTCTACACAGCAGCATTTGCCTGGAGTTACAGGCCTTGAGCACTCCAATTTATTAGGCAAAATTCCATTTAACTCTCCTCCTAAGCTTAAGAAATAAAAAATCCCTGGATTTCATGTCTTTCCTCGGAGAGAAGTATTAAGTGAAACAATTCAAATTTTTACTAGTTGAAAACACAGAGAATAAAAGCAGCTTCTTTAGGTTTGTATCTAGTTCATTGAAATGTTCTTGTTCCTGGTTACAAGTTATACTAAAGATAATTAACCATTTAAGAATTTAAAAAACAGAAAAAGGAGAGATTTAACTTCCAGTCTGCTTTTTGCTAGCTGAGGGAAATTTTTTAACCACACTTCTTAGCTCTATGAGTCAGTGAGATATTATTTGAACTGCAGCAAATTTCACACTGGGTTTTCTTTATTTCATATTTTCCTAACCTAAAACAGAAAATAAACATTCTTCTTGTCGACACAAGCCGACAAAGTGCTCTCACAGCCCAGAAGGCCAACCATATCCTGGGCTGCATCAAAAGAAGCATGGCCAGCAAGTCGAGGGAGGTGATTCTGCCCCTCTACTCCACTCTGGTGAGACCCCACCTGGAGTACTGTGTCCAGCTCTGGAGCCCTCAGCACAAGAAAGGCATGGACCTGCTGGAGTGGGTCCAGAGGAGGGCCACAAAAATGATCAGAGGGATGGAACGCCTCTCCTATGGAGAAAGGCTGAGAGAGTTGGGGTTGTTCAGCCTGGAGAAGAGAAGGCTTTGGGGACACCTTATTGTAGCCTTTCAATATTTAAAGGGGGCTTATAAGAAAGATGGGGACAAACTTTTTAGCAGGACCGTTGCAACAGGACAAGGGGAAATGGTTTTAAACTAAAAGAGGGTAGATTTAGACTAGATATAAGGAAGCAATTTTTTCCAATGAGGGTGGTGAAACACTGGCACAGGTTGCCCAGAGAGGTGATAGATACCCCATCCCTGGAAACCTTCAAGGTCAGGTTGGACGGGGCTCTGAGCAACCTGATGTAGTTGAAGATGTCCCTGCTTATTGCAGGGGGGTTGGACTAGATGACTCTTAAAGGTCCCTATTCTGTGATTCTATGATTCTGTGATTCTTTTTCTTATGTGAGTCTCGGGGCTTGTTAGTTACAATGATGCAGCACTGAAAGCCAAAAGAAAACACTCGAGTATCAAGCGTGTCACTATAAGGCAGCTAGCTGATTTGGAGCCAGGATCACCACTCTTTTCCCTCCGGCTGCAGACCTCCATCATCTTTCTTGCTCCTGAGCTAGCTCACCAACTGGCCAGGAAGGGGAGACTCACCACAGACTGGTTGATGGAGGGGAGAAGAATAGGGATGCAGCAATCTCAATTTAAGTCATCTTAATTGCTGCAGGAGGATGCTTGTAGAACAGCTTAGTAGCCATTGAAACTGGTCTAAATCACCTCCCTCTCCACAAAAACTCAGCACAGGATGTTCTCATCCTTTCCCATAAGGTGTTGGTTGACACCTGGGTAAATGGGGTCACTTCTGCTGAGCTAGTGTTCTGTTTTTCTAGGAAACCTACACGGGCAGACAAACAGCTCTTTAAAATTCTGATGTACTTTACCCAACTCTGTGAAATAAAACCTTGCAACTCAGCAATGATGTGTACTAGGGAAACATGATGAATGGGAAGGAAAAAAAAAAAAAAAGCAAAGCAGTATTTTCCTGCTAAAAATGACAGAAGACCCACTGTAGATAAGTAACAGCATTGACCAGACACAATGCCCTTAACTGTGGAGATAAAGCTGGAGAATTTTAATTTCCCGTGTTTTCATCATGTGTGGGATGTTTAGGATACATTGGATAAAAGTTGTTTGTTCTCTTCAGTACACGCTAGTACTTGTTCCACCCACCTCTCAAGGCTGCATTCCTTTCAGAGCCAGTAACTAACCATTTATGATTTGTGTTTATACTCCACAGGCCTCTGGTGTGGTCCTGTATCTGTTCTCTCAAGACCTCTGCTATCATCCTGTAATTGTATTCTCAGTCATTGCTGCTACAGAAACTAACCTCTGTAGATAGGACAGTTTGTGAAACTCTTCCTTCTACACATGCAGTCTGGAAAGTTTAGCAGCTTAGCAATTATCTGATGCCAAACCTAATGAAGAAGCACAGCCAGGTAGGCTCTCCGCTACATGTCAGACATTCCCGGGTTGTCTAGAGCATACCCACAATATATGCAAACAATGGTTCATATAAAAAGGTAGAAAATCAACTGATGCCTTAAAGTTCAGGCAGAGGAAGATTATCCCTGCATAGAATACATTACTGCCTGGATGGGAACACACTGCAAATTGAGATCATGGTTCTGGTTCCATCACGTTTTGAGCAAATGCAAACACATTCATCGCACCTCTACTGCCACTGCCTTCACCACCACATTTTACAGTATCTGCTGAGTGTGAAAAAAAAAAAAATATCCCAAACTCCTGCTGAACTTTTTGCTGCAGTATGGTACAATACAGCTTGAGACAAAAGGTAAGACTATAACTCACCAGGTCAGTGCTTACGATGCTTCTCCTGGACAACATAGTCTAGAGTTTTATCATCAACGTAAAGACTGCTTGGGTATTTCAAATAAGGCAACAACTTACTTACTTAACCCTCAAAATAGGTCTGGGAAACAGAAACCACACCTCCACCCTGCAGTAACTATTAGAGTACCGAATCACATTATTTCTTGAATCAGTACAGTTCATAAATTTATGCTTAGAACTCTCTCCTGTAGGAGTCTAGATCTCTTCAGACTGAGAAGACAATTTATGATGAAGCTGATATAACATGGCCAATAGCATAACTACCTGACAGATTTTAAAACAAAGTAGCTGCTGGAGGCAAATTCTGAGAGGAACTCAATCCCACCTCGATGCTGTAGAGAAGCACTGGGAGCATTCAATAAACCAATCCTCACAGTGGATCTTCAGTTGATTTCTGCCTTTCCTCTACTCTGTTCCAAGATCTTAGTTCCTGACCCCTAAAGACTAATCTTTTCATACCTCAATTCCTTTATTAAATGTACCTTATTTAGTAGCAATCTGCTCCAGAAATCTGACAGATTCTTAGGATAAAATCTACAGAAAATATGGGAATTTTCACATTGATCTAGAATGGGTAATTTCTACTGTCTTCTACCAATGTAAAATATATTGTATGCTTATAGATTTTGAAACTGTACAGGGCAGTGACTAAAAAATGTTTAAATCTCCTAAAAAAGCCATGTACCATAGATTATTTTCTCTGCTTATACAGAAACAAGCAAGGCACAGAGCAATTAGATCAGGCACTCAGAAAGACAATACACAAGAACATATTGAAATTATAACTTGAATTTAAAAGCGGGTTTTGTATGATATCCATTGCCATTCTGTGATGAGCAGGAAATTAAAAAACATGAAGATTAAGAATATTTTCCTAAATGTCATTGAGTTAGTACTAATAATCAGACTGAACCAATGAATAAGAGAGAGCTGTGTAATCTCATGAGGTTCTTCAATAGCCAGAGTAGAACAAGTGGAAAATCAGTGAACAACGGAAAACCGTACACAATCTTCCTTTGGAAAATATTTGAAATACTTATGAGCAGTAATACAATAACTCCTCACACCTAGTCAGTTCTGCGGGGAAAGGAAAAGCCACAGAACACATCCATAAAAGTAAACCCTCAGAGGTCTTTAAAACATGATCAAATATGTAAATATTTTTCAGGTATATTTGGTTTTCTGGAAGGAAATAGCAACAGATGCTGGAATATAGGGAGCCCTGCCATAGGATCATGACATGAGAGCTCTTTTACAACCCTGATTTATATTAGATAAAGTATGCCAAGAGATGAAAGAGAATGTCATATTTCACATTATCACAGAAGAAAGTATATCTCCATGTAGCTTTATCTTTTTAAAAAAATTAGTATTGATTTATGATTATGCAAATTATATTTGAAAATTCCTCTATTCATTAGAAATTTATACTTATATATTGTAGTAACTATTTCAGGGTAACTGAACTCTTGCTTTCCTTCTTTTGCAATAGTACACTTTTCATTGCATCTTTTCAGCTTCCCACTACTGCTTTTGTAATATCTTTTGAGAAACATGTCATCATCAATTCTTTTTTACCAGCAATAAGTTGCTGTTAGGGATTATAACAATAAAATACAACTGCAAGCTTTCAAAGCCTGAGAGGTGTTTTATCAACTTCATAGGCTGGAACCCCTCTCTTAGATAAAGCATTCAAAGGGTATTTTCCTTGAACATTTTTATATCCCACTGAGCACAATATGAAAATGGAAGTATTTCATTACAGCTAAGTGCTGTAAACAATCAGTGAAACTGGTGTATCCAAGATCAAAGAAATACAGATTGTCACCAAATTCTTTATGAAATCTCAGGACCATTTCTGCCTTTGCTTTTTCTTAAAAAAAAAAAAAAAAAAAAAGGAAAAAAAACCTCAGCTGTGAGGTATAGCTATTTTAATGTCAGAACTTCAAAGTCAACCAGGAGTAGAGTTCACATCAATGTCCTTAAGAAAAAAATAAAATTAAATACAGACATAAAAGTAAGCCTTACACTTCAGATGGATTATTTTGAATCAGTATCTCTTGCCACTTTATAAAAAGCTCAAAGTTCAGCAGATCAATCTTAAACATAATTACTGTGTGCTCAGATTCAAGATAGATGGCAGATTATATATTTGTTTACTTTGTTGAAGAATAGGTGATGATAAGCTTGTAATATTTTGGAATAAGATGCATAAGCATGATTTCTTTTCAAACCAAAAGTTAGTTCAGATGCATTCCAAAATATGCTGAACGCTTTTCAGGAACTCAGTGTTAGCCTCAGCTTTGGGCCAGCTCATTAGTCTGTTTTGCATTTGAAAGGAAGATAAGTAGAAGGAAATAAAATGCAGTTCAAGTTTTTAATAAGTTCTTTCCTCTTTGTGAACTCAGGATTTCCTTGGAGCATACAGAGTATAGGCCCTGCATAATCATACACAATGATAAGCTAATGAGAGCTTCCAGTGACTCATGACATGTGCCATAAAAAACTAAAATGTTTTAATTTACCATTCCTCAAACAGTACATACTGGTTTATTGTTAGAATACTAGTGTTTTTTAAAACCTGAACTAATAGCATTTAGAGTACCATTTAATCATTCTTCCCCAAATTCGCCAAGATATATTACCTTACAAGCATATATATTCCATCTGAGTGTTTGGAAAAATTTTAGTTATGTTATTTTTTCGATCTTCTTTAGGAACTTACTAAAATAACACTAATGCACTTCTTACTAAACAATTCTCACGTGCTCATTTGAGTTATCAAGAAATTTCAGTGGTCACACTCTTCTTTCTTTATAGATATGAAAGTTTCCACTGTACCAATAACTGTTTTCTTTAGTGCCTACATTCCTTTCTCATGGCATGCATTACATGTTCTTATCAAAAAAAAAAGCAGAAAAAAAAAAAAAACCACACTCCACGGTTTTCAAATTAATTTCTCTTTTAGAGAAACAGTTTTGATTTCAGTGTAAACACATTTGTCCCCACTTGTTTCCTGAATAAAAAAGGAATAAAAAGAAAGATAATAAACCCACAGTTGAAGCATCACCTTTTTAAAAAAAAGTCTCTCAACGGTATTACTAATCCAGCACAGTTTGTATCTAGCCAGAATGATTATTACCAAAATCTTCCTAATGTTTTAAATACTTTGCAAATAGATCTGCAAGTAGAATATGCAAATAGATTTACAAGTAGAATACAAAGCACATCTGAAAATCAAAGAGAATGGAGGCAGAAGACTATACAACAGAATTTATCTGACTGGAAAAGACAGCCACAGAAGAACTTCAATAAAGATTAGGGGCATACAGATGAGAGACGGTAACATCTAATTATTCCTCAGCTAAATGGGGCCACTGCTCAGATATTAGCTTCTCCACAAAAAGATGGTTTCCTCATATAAGCTTTCATAAGTTCCACAGAGCTGTCCTGTTTTTGCTCATGCTGTTTTACTAGTATATTAAATCTGTTATTCTGTCTCCGGTGTAGGCTGCTTGAAATGGGTAATCCATCTATATCATCCATCTTCCAAGATCATTGTCAAATGCTTTTCTAAGTTTACAAGATATTATGAAGTGATCAAACCCCTTTAGAAACCAAAGCTGGTTTACAAGAACCTTTGAATATATTTAGCAGTTATGGAAGAAGAAATCAAAACATGCTTTGAAAACTGTAATATCTTTTACTAGCATTTCTCCCAAAATAATCTTGTGTAACCTTGGATAAACAAGTAAACCTCAGTGCAACGCAATTCCCCCATCTATTTAACAGAAATGATACTATAATCAAATTGATAAATAGTAACTTCAAAATTTTCACCTTCTCTTATTGTCCAGAAGAGTTAGAAGTCAAATAGAAGCATTAAGAATTCCATTCCTTTTCTTGGTCAGCTGAAAATATATATCTGAGGACAGGCATTTGGTCCTTGTGGTTAAAAGATTTAAAAGGATTTTTCACAAAGAGCCCAGAATAATGGAGGGTACACTGAAGCAATACAAAACTCTCATTTTACAACAGACCAGTGAGCCTACTAACAAGGTATTCTATCTCTCGTAGTTGCCATTTTTCAGAGGAATGTCTCCAGCTCTTGCATTGCTTGTAGCTGTGCAATATTAGTTTCTCACAAGTTATAGCTTTCCAATCGTGGTTCTAAGTGTGAGGTTAGACAGTGAGTTTTAATTTTAGATAGAATAGTAAACCACGGCATTCGTATCTTATAATTTTATAAAGACAGTTTTGTTAAAAATTTACTCAAAACTAATTGTTTGGGTTATTAGGTGAAATTATTTTTAAATTTCACATTTTTTATTATTTGATTTTTTTTAAAACCCAGTTTTTAATACATGAAGGGAATTAAGACAGTCTTCATAAAGAAAGAAATACCTCCATCTTAGCAGGCTATTCATTCACCTTGGTATGTAAGACATGCTCTTGCAAAGAGGTTGAAAACAACATTAGGAGAAGCCATCTCCTATTTCTGAAGTGAGCATCTCAACCAGCGTGTTCCTAAATGAAGATAAGCCACAGCAAGGAAAACCTCAGTGCATCATATGAAAGGAGTGATTTTGCTAGCATCTCTTTTCTTTATTTAGGCACATATCCAAAATCAAGCTCGTATATGACTTGATGGTATATTCTCTTTTTAAGCCTTAGATAGAATTCGGGCTCAGTTAAGCACTAGTCACTCAGTCTTGCATGATAGCTTTAAGTGATAGTTCTAAGTGTATGAAAAATCACAGGTCTGAAGACCCTGAATTACCTTTAACTTCAAAAAAGGACACATAAATTACATAGCAGATAAGCAGGGATTTTCAACATTATAATTTTGGATTTGGGCATCATTTGGCATCTAAGTCTCAGGTACTAAAATATTTTACCGGACAAAAAATATCTGGTGAAAAAAAGTAGGGCAAGATACTTGCCCTTGTATCCTAGAAGATTCAGTGTTATGGAAGCAGGAGATTAAACAGGAAAAAGGAGAAACATACTTTTTTTCATTAACAATAACCCCATCATTGGGAACCTCTAGGACATTTTTAATACTGTAACCAAGAATTTGTACTCTAACTCGGGAATGCAGAGTAGATGACAGGACGTCTCACGCTGCCTTTCATCTGTAGCCTTGCTGGAGCAGACTACTAGAATCTAGTCCAAGAAGCTCAGAGAATAACTTGGTTCATCTTACCAGAAAACAAGAGTCCTTTCAAGGACTCTTCATGCCAGGAAGCAGAATTACTACCACAGATTTATTAGTCAATAGTCAAATATTTAAAAGTTGCATAAAGACTAATTTAATTAATAAAAAGAAGCATGTCTTCATATTAAAAATCCACAAACATTTTCTACACCTTTCTTCCTAAACTGCTTTCTGACCAAAACCATCACAATTTTTGTTCACTTGTGTCCTGGTTTCGGCTGGAATAGAGTTAAATTTCTTCCTAGTGCTGTGTTTTGGATTTTGTATGAGAAGAATGTTGATAACACACTGATGTTTTTAGTTGTTGCTAAGTACCCTGTCCTGCCAAGGACATTCATCTTCCATACTCCCAAGCAGAGGCTGGGAGGGAACCCAGCCAGGACAGCTAACCCATCTGGCCAACGGGGTATTCCATACCATGTGACGTCATGCTCAGCATATAAAGCTGGGGGAAGAAGAAGGAAGGGGGACGCTTGGAGTGATGGTGTTTGTCTTCCCAGGTAACCATTACACGTGATGAAGCCCTGGTTTCCTGAAGATGGCTGAACACCTGCCTGCCAATGGGAAGTAATGAATGCTTTGCTTGTGTGTGTGGCTTTTGCTTTACCTATTAAACTGTCTTTATCTCAGCCCATGAGTTTTCTCACTTTTACCCTTCTGATTCTCTACCCCATCCCATTGTGGGGGGAGTGAGCGAGCGGCTGTGTGGTGCTTAGTTGCTGGCTGGGTTTAAACCATGGCAACTTGCTACAGTGTAATAGACCACACACCTCAGCTGCAGTTTGTTTCCTCCCATGTGATTTACATAATCCTTAATTCACATATTGAATCTAGTTACAAAGGACATCGTCACTTATGTAATAGCCCAGTAGGTCTTATCTTTTGTGATACTTATCAAAATCAAAATGTTCTAAAAATTAGATCATATTATGTTTTACCATTCCCATTATGAAGTATTTCAGAATAGGGCTAATTATTATTATCTGAACAGTGCTTTATTAAATTCCTCCATTCACTCAAATCGCCTTTTAACCTGACTGAAAAATAGAGGACACTTGCATGAAAAAAAATCTATATATCACTTCTTAACAAATTCAATTCTTGGGTTGGTACATTTGGCCTCCTATTTAAATCATGCTAGTTTCTGATTAAGTGTTGTCACAACAATGACAAACACTTTTTCTTACAAATAGCAATAACTTTTAAAATCTGTTCATTGGCATTCTGTTGTAAACTCAAAACTAAGAACATAATCTATCTTGATTGCAGTTACATATTTCCCTGACATTTATACTAACCTTTCTTAAGGTATTCAAGGTGGCAATTTTAGAAGAAATATCAAGGTTTGCAGCTCAAAAGGGTCACAGTGTGTCTGTTATGGTTTCACACTCACTTTAAGCTCTTTAGAATGACTCAGCACCTGTACTAAAATGCAGTTGCTTTTGTAAACACATAACTGACTGGTATCTATGTTATTCGGTAAGACCCCAATTAATTTGTGAGAAGGCACCATGCCAGTCTAGGAGATGAGTAGGAGCGTTGGCAGGAAAAACACTATGCAAGAGTAGGTGTAAAGGCATGATTCCCAGCTTGAAATGCTTCTTCACCTATGATTAAGAGGATGTGTAATCACTAGCCTAGCTCTAAGCCCAATTAGGTTTGGAAAAAAATATCTCTTGTGCAGCCAGGTATGGTGAGCTTATGACCTTGGTGAATTAAATGGATTCCTGTGTGTTTTCTTTCTATGAGCTAAACCTCTGCTTTATCACATTGCACTCAGCTGAAAGCAAGGATGCAGTTCCAGGATAAATCAATAAAAGGTCGTTTGCTAGTGTAGAGCCTATTCCTAGCAGAAAGCCATATGAAAGAGACTTAAGCAGCACAAAATTTATTCATATATCCCTTCAAATAAGCATAGGAGACTTGTAGTGTTTAATCTTCTGGTCACATATGCAGCACCACCAAATAAAAATACTGGCTTAAAACAGTTGAACTGTGATGAACATAGATTTTCTATTCCAAAAACCTGTTCTAGGACAGAAGCCTAAATCTTCTCAGAGCCTTGCTTAAGCTGATGAGGCTTTGTATGAGCTTGCTGATATACGCACAAACACTGTGGTTTTGGGAGACTGATTATCTCCTTTTTCCCCATTTTGTACTATTCTGCTTGAGGACTCTGGCACAAAGTTGAATAATCTTAGGTCAGCTGAACTGCTGTATGCATCTAAGGGTTGGCTCTGAGCAAAAATGAGGTGAAATGTATTGACTTGCATATGAATGAATAATATACAAAGAGTTAGATTTTACTTGCAAATTTGTGTGTCAGCTAACATGCGCATAGTTAACAGGTGTAGCCTAGCTACTGCTCATGAGTGTCTATCCCAGATATCTAGGCCCTTATGGACTGCATCTTTCTCCTAAGGATTCATGATTTCATTTGAGAAAGATGACAGTAAATGGTTTCTTGGAGAATGGGTCAATTTGTTACTGCATTTCCTTCATGTAAGGAGTCTTCAGCCAGCAATCACAGGCTGTGTGTGACCTGTTGCGCCTGCTCTTGAAATTCTCCTCAGGAGTGGTCCAGGAGTCAGTGGGAAGTGACAGCAGATCTGGTAACAGCAGCAGCCTATCCATACTGACATCTTTCGTGGGCCCTACCCATATGTGGGTATCACCACACCCAGGCAAACGGTACCCATCTGCCTCAGGGTCCCATCACAGAGCAGGAAAGGGGCTGTGGGTGGTTTGCAGTCACCCTGTGATGGTACATGAAATTAAAAGGCCCAGTCCATCTCACACAAAAAGATGTCATCACAGAAGTACTAAATGTGGAAATGAAATTGTTCCTTGAAAATGTGTTCGTTTTAACAGAGTTCCAGTGAAAATAAGCAGGGCACAAACAGAAAAGCTGTGTAATTAGTGCTGGCAATATAGGACAAATGACAAAATGATTACTAATATTCTGTATCTTTACTACTTGTGTGTTCAAGCAGCAAAGTTAACAATGATCTTCATTTTTACAGGTTATCCTGTACTAGAAGTAATAGTCTTTGTTAGGCACTAAAAGAGACTTTATCAGCTACCCTGTTCTGTGAGTGGTTTAAATTAGAAGGTAATTTTAAGCAGGATGGATGAAAGTCAGTTTAACTATTTTGGTGGCAGATGATACTCAGAATATCACCATTAGTATCCTTGTGCAAGCAGTAGATAGAAACTGTGATAAAAGAGGATAGTAGATAAATATGGGAGGATGAAGTTCTAGAGAGCATTGAAAAGAAACAGTAGATACAGTTTCACTAAAGGGTCTCAGGAGAAGGAATATGCTGAATGGCACTTCACTGAGCAAAGATAAAGCTCTTAATTGGATCAAAGTCCAATGAAGACAGTGGTCTTCTGATGACCTCATAGGGCATTGCAACAGGCCCCTTTCTGAAAAAGAGCCTGTTTGAGGGCGAGAGAAAAGATTAAAATAGTCAGAAGGCGTTGTATACACTAACTGCATGAGGCAATGAAAATGCTGTAGTGCTTAAATTTGGTATCAGCAAAAACCATCCCTCCTGAAGTCATGTTAGCTGTGAATTCAAGTGAGACCTATTGTTTTCTAATGCCATACCCTCTTAGAAGTCATTTAAAATGTCCTGGCAGGGCTGAATTTAATTTTTTGTTCAGACAGAGCTGAGCAAACCTTCATTCAGGTCCTTAGAGGTTTATGACCTACCTGTAATCGTTGGCATATTTTTCAAACTGTATTCAATTATTTCGATGAATTAGCTTTTCTGAGTTTTCTTATGAAGAAAGTGTCATTTCATCATGTTTTTTAGCTGTTTTGAATTTAATGGTGTTCTATTTCTGTGATTTTAATAGTTATAGACACTTCTAAATTTATTAACATCTGGTGCCAATTCTTTCTTCAGAAATTAAATATGACAATTGAAAATCCTTAGGCGTCCCACACAAGCTCAAGTGTAAGAGATTGATTTTGGAATATGCAAAAGAACAGTTATTAAAACTGTCAGTAGGTAGATAGGGGTGTATTACTTAGATGCAGAAAAGACACTAGCTTCTTCCCCACTGTACACGTCCCCAGCTCACACGGTATTAACAACTTTTTCACTTGACTCCTCAGCTCGCCACAGCATGTAGAGCTGATTTAGGCTGTAGACTCTAGGGATCGTGACTGCAGACACACCACATGAACATGAACATAACATTGCAGATAGACCCTCCCAAGTCACACCAGCTTTGCCCTCTGCACCTCTCCAGCTTATTTCAGAGTTGTGACCATCACAACATACACATCCTATTTTTGAAACGATTTTAGAATTTCAGAAAGTGGCTTAATTCTGAACAAAAACATAAAAATCTTTCTCTTTTTTTCTTTCTCTCTGCATATACATAGGTATACTTATACACGTGCTTGTGTGTATGAACATTTTGTCAAAAAAACAGCAGTTTTATTTTTAATATATTTTTATATCAAATATATTTTAATACCAAAAAAAGGAAAAAGAAGCATTCCAAAACATTTTTTTTAAATATTTTATTTTCTTCAAAGCAAGTTTTTTTCTTTTTAAATTAGAACAATTCCTTGACAGGTATGAAAGCAACATATTGCACTTCCCAAACAGCTTTGCTAAAATTTTTACAAACAGCTTTCAAATGTAACAAATTACAGTTCATTGGTCAGCCACTTATGTAGCATCCATGAAGAACACCAGAAATGGTGAAATAATTAAAATACTTCTCGGACAAAGCAAAACTGTTTGGGAAAGTACCTGTTACAGCTCTCCTTTTCAATGGCTGTAATTGCTTGACAAAAAAAACATTTGTCTTAAAATTAAATGGACTTCTGTTGTGGTTTAACCTGGCAGGCAGCCAAATACCACGCAGCCACTCACTCACTCCCCCCACCCCCAGCGGGACAGGGAGAGAATTGGAAGGATAAGAGTGAGAAAAACTCGTGGGTTGAGATAAAGACAGTTTAATAGAACAGGGAAAAAAAAGGGAAAATAATGATAATAAATAATGATAGAATATACAAAATGAGTGATGCACAATGCAATTGCTCACCACCCGCGCTGACCGATAACCAAGTAGCGATCGGTACTTCCTGGATCACGCCTACCCTTCATATACTAAGCATGACGTCACATGGTATGGACTACCCCATTAGCCAGCTGGGCTGGCTGTCCTGATTATGTTCCCTCCCATCTTGTGTACCTAGCTCAGTCAGTAGGCACAGGAGCTGTCCTTGGACTAGGAGGGCACTTAGCAACAACTGAAAACATCAGTGTGTTATCAACATTCTCCTCATACTAAATCCAAAACACAGCACTAGGAAGAAATTTAACCCTATCCCAGCCGAAACCAGGACAACTTCTAATGATCAAATATAGTCTACTCTAATACATTCTGCCTACAAGGACTTATGCAGAAGCTTAACTTTCAGGATGCATGTCATACATTGTATTAGTGGGCAGTTCACTTGAAGTACAAACACAATTCTTTGCAGATTTTGAATATTGAGTTTCTTCCTGTATTTAGCATAGAGCTCCATTTTTAGAGGTTTACATGTCTATTCAGGGATTTTTCAGGGAGATGAGAGGGAAAATAAGTAGGTTTCAGAGTTGCTGGAAGCTTATGCATCCTAATATATTTATTCTAACTTACATTCAAAACCTTAGCCTCTAAGCTCAACCTGACACATGAATGATTTGATTAAGATATGTCTTACAGCAATCAGAACTGAATGGTTCTCTTTGTTTTCTTTAATTTGTCGGTATATTATTTAAGCCTAGATAAGTTTTATGTAGTTTTTACCTTTTATGCAGTTCTCCATGGTGGGGAAAGATGAATCTTTCTTCTTATGACACCTACAGAAAACTTTAGGTAGATGGACTCCTCTCACCATTTATAGTTAATGATTTTTTTAACCAGAACTAACTGCTACTCTCAGTTTTACACTGCCTATCACAACAGATCTTATTTTATTTATCTCTTAATATATGCATAATTATTATTTGTAAATACATACATTTATAAAATAAAATTATGTAAATTGTTGCAACATTAGCAACTGATAACTACAAAGAGTAAAATACACACTGAGATATGAGGTTGATTCTCAGAAGCTCTTGAAAGAGCGAGAAAGCAAAGCAGGTAGTAAGGAGCCAGTGCTTGCAGCATTGTGAAATCTGTGCCCAGGTTATACATGGATGTACCCATCACCCACCCAGTGGTAAGAGTCATTCTCACACAGAGCATAACGCAGGAAAGATCACCTGAAACATCTGAACTGGAAGCCAAGGAAGACCTCCCTTTATCAGAAGGATTTAGTTCACACTCCACAAAAATTATTATAGACTTGTGTGAGAAAGACTCAGCAGGATAGAAAACACACCTGACTGACATTTATAGAGAAGATCCTTACAGTTCCAGTATTTCAAGTCAACAAGCATACCCACAGCTTATTGGTGCTCAGATTGACAGGTTCTTGATGTTGGATATTGCAGTCCCAGCAAAACCACAAGCACCAAAGTGCTGTGTTCTCAGCACACCTCACTGTTGTTTGGGATTTGGGTCCTTTAGGACCCCATTCCCCCCTACTGGGCTGCATCACACTACATATAGCTCATGTTTTTCCACATGGTTGTCCTAGGTTTCAGATCCTCTTCTTCTCCCTGTTTTTCTCAAGACTCTCCATGTATAATGCCTCTTTGGGTTAATGATTCTTGATTGTTCTGAATCTGGGAACGGTCCAATGCCAGTTAGGACAGCAGATGGCTTATTTCACAGAGAATATTCCATATGATGTCTCCAACTGTATTAGCTGTACAAAGATACCAAAATCACTACAATAATTTACTACCAACAATATGACTAAGAAATCTACAGCTATATTTTTACTTGCAGGTTTTACCATATTTTTAAGACAACTAACTCCTTTATTTTAATTTCTTTTTAGTTTTCAAAAGTAATTTTAAAGTTTCTTTCCTTATATTATTTAATATGTTCAAGCTTATTCACACATATTTAGGAATAATATTCTTTGGAAAAAAGGGAAGAATTATTAAATTACCTTATTTGTATATTTGTAGTAATATATGCTAGTCAGATAACCCAATTACTGGAGGGGGATTAAATGCATGAAAATGATACAACATAACTAAGAAAGTAGTCTTCAGGGACTGGAAATTATAAACTTTTTTTGATATTAAAGTAATAGTCCATAATTACTTCAACGTTGTCACTTGTGACTGAATTCTTCTAAGGGTAGATTACAACATTCAAAAAAAATTCTAGGTTTGTTGTTACTGTTAAGGTACTTGTTATGAAAAAAAACCAAAAAACCAAACAACACCTCACACCATTTTGAAGCTTTCTGCTTTCTACTATTTTAAAATAACAGAAATTATTTCATCACAAACCATGTCTTTATTATTTATTAACAAAATAGAAATTTAACAAGAAAGACAAAAATATTTTTCAAATTCCGGTTGCAAAAGAAAAAAAAACAAATATCTGTGTCATCAACTATCACTGTGCCAGATGTGGGTTTGTTTTGTTTTGTTTTGTTTTTTTAATTTTGAAAGAAAAACGTACCCATGCAGTTAAGAGAAATATTTTTTCATGTATATTGTTTCCTACTTTGGCAACATCTAGAGAATTTAAGTAATAATCATGCTAAAAGGTTGAAAATCAAGTTTCTTCTAGAGTTATAACTGTGGTGTATCTGGGTATCAGGGTTTTGCCTGTGTACATACCCAGTGCAATTAGTCATTAATTCCCTGGGTGGCCCAGGAACTCCCCAGATGTGTGACTGAAACAACAGACTAATTTGAGAGAAGAGGTCATGGGAGACAAGGTGATTGCCTGAACTTCTAGTACCTTCACACCAAAGCATTTGACTGCTTGGTGCAGATCCTTGACAGGTGGGAATTTAGGATGGTCATGGAGACTCCTCCAAGCAGCCCCTGATGTGTTTGCTAATTGAGAAATACTATTTGTATGTTTCAGTATGATGATTAATAATCCTAAATGGAGAGTCTGGCTGTCCCAGACAGTTCTCCAGACAGTTCCTGCTGTTGAATAGACTAGGCTGTACACAGATAATTCTAAATAGTCAGTAGAAATTTCCTGTAGGCTCAGGAATGGTCATACAGGACAGTCTTTTGTGCATAGATGAGACAGGAGATGTTTTTACATAGCTTAAGATAATCAATAGTTGTGGATCATACATGTGCTGGAGTGGCCTTGTAGGACCATGGCTCAGCTGGATACAAGAATTTATCAAAATAGCAGTTTGGTGAATCTCATCAGATGCAGCTGAAGACGCCATTGCAAGGACTTTTGCAATGGAGATTCCTGTTACCATCCAGACAGTGACTAACCATCCCATTCGAGAGAATCCGTTCCCCACATGACTGTTATCCTAGGCAAATGATCACAATAAATTATACAATAAATTATATTTTTAACAAACACTTTTTCTGAGGCTGCCTGTGCAACACTGCTTTCCATTCTCTCTACCGTGCTTGGGTGATCCAAACAAGATTTTTGCCCCTCTGTTGTAACGTGGAAAGAGTTATCCATAATACATTGAGTTATTGGCAATTCAGGTACCTGAGCTTGGATTCGTATCAAAGCACGGAGTGAACTCTTGTTTAGAGGGTAGTAAGAAAGAAAAATCCAATAATGCTCAGTAGTGCAACATTATTAACTGCAAATATAATCTTTTGGGGAACAGCAAAAGATTATTTTGTTAAATAATAAAAAGTACTTTTCTGTTTTTACATTTCAATTACCTTAACTTGCGACTTCCCAGTTTAGGACAAACTCAAATGGTACAAGCATTATAAGCTTGTAATGTGCATATAGTTACTTCCTCCCAGCTGACAGCTATTAAGTTCCCACAGAAACAGGTACCTTCCTGAGAAGTTTTGGAGGAATCATTTGTAATAATTTGATCAGTGGTTATGAGCATATTGAGCTTAGTTTTTTACACTGTCATTTCACTTTTAGAGCCCTGTGGGTCATTGGTGGATTGCACCAAAACAGAAATAGAAAAGTGTCCTTGTTCCGGCTGGGACAGAGTTAACTTTCTTCCCAGTAGCTTGGGGGGGGGTGCTGAGTTTTGGGTTTGGTATGAGAGGAGCGTTGATGGCCCATTGATGCTCTGGCTGTTGCTGGATGGTGCTTGCACCGGGGAGAATTTTGGTTTCTCTTTTTGGCCTCCCATGCCCTGCCACGTGCAGGGGAACCTGTGAGGCGGGGGGGGGAGCACAGCTGGGGTGGTTGACCCAGCTGGCCAATGGGGTATTCTATACCATGTGAAATCATGCTCAGTATAAAAACCAGGGGTGTGGGGGGGCTCGCCCCCCGTTCATGACACGTGGTCAGCAGTCGGTGAGCAGTTGCGTTGTGCATCGCCTGCTTTGTATATTCTGTTGTTGTTGTTCTCATTGTTATTATTACTGTTCTACTTCATTTTATTTCAATTATTAAACTGTTTTTATCTCAACCTGGGAGTTTTCCGACTTGTGCCCTCCCGATTCTCTCCCCCATCCCACCAGAGGGGGGCGGTGAGCGAGCGGCTGCGTGGGGTTTATTTGCTGGCTGGGGTTAAACTACGACAAAGAGACATACCTTGAAAAATATATATCTTTCAAAGGAGCCAAAAACATGTCTCTTAAAAATTAGAAATATTTCAATAGAAAAATAGGTACAAAAATTTCAATGCAAATATAAATGAAGACAAACAGAAAATCAGAAGAAATGGGATATCATCTTTTAAAAGAGGAAAAAATAATCAATGTTGCTTTCTGTAAACCAAGCAGTAGCACATTAGCAGATTTCACTTTTAAGATGGAAGTTTCTGCCTTTCAAATCTATCTTACTAGATGATCAAGCTAACCCCATGAAACTTCCTATGCCAGGATACGTCTCACTTCTTTTATGCTGTTTTTGCTGTCTGCTACAGAATTTAGCTTTCCTCATTGTGTCTCTCTCCTTGTATAAGAAGGATAACTGGGGATTTGCACCTTTTTTTTTCTTTTCTTTTTTTTTTTTTTAATCAGTGCTATTTTAACAAGGGAAAAAAAGGAAAATCATAATTAAAAAAAAACATCTGGTTAACTCCTCTCATTCTTTGGCTTTGTTCATGCTCAGTTAAAGTGTTCTGGCAATAACAAAATTATGTGAAGTATTTAGAGAATAACTCCTCTTGAGTTGGGAGAAATATGTTTATAGAATGGTATCCAAAGCAAAGATTAATTCATTTCTATTTTTTTGTTTTGGATTTTGTGTTGGATTCTTCTGGTTTTGTGTAACAGTAAAAATCAGTAAGCTATATATCCCACACTTTAACATTCTTACCGTGTAAATCATCACTAGTTGATAACATTGTAAATTCAGCTTTGTCCTTGTCTACACTACTCAAAAAGTTTTGATCAACATCATGTTAGTTAACTTTACTCCCAAGGTCATGTTCTAGCAGCATAAATTCTTGCAGGGAAGACAAAGGTCTTCAGATTGTGAAGATACTAAGAACACAGAACAACTCCTGTTAATAGTTGGGGGAATGCTATTGTGATAAACGACTGTCAAAACTTAAAGACTCTTACAAAAGGGATCTGCAAGTATGTGCTGGATTTCAAATGAAAAATTTATTCTGACATTATTTATAACCATTGTTATTAGTTTCGACAAATACTTCTATATGAGCTATTTTCTACCTGTGAGAATACTGTCTGAGAGAAAGTTTCACAAAAACTTTTGAAAATATATTTGTTCAAAGATCCTTGACAGAAGAGATAGTGTAAACATCTTAAAGTTACTTTGATTTCTTTCCTGTTTATAAATTATATTGTAATCAGAGCAGGGAGCAGAAACAATTCTCTATAATGCAAGTAAGTACTTTCACTGCTGGTAAATAAATAGCCTGATAATCCCAAGATAATTTGTGCAACCCAAGGTTACAACAATAATGCATACACCTAAAAAAGGAGGTTATGGTTCACCATATTACACCATAATTAATAATTACTAATTATTAATTACCATATCATTTATTACAAATGTAATAGTAATGTTTTTGAAACAGTGTAACAATCAATAGACTGAAATGAGTTAGCATAAAGAGTTTGTTGTCAGTTATGAATAATGAACATGTTTTTGAATTAATCCTTTTGATAAATAATTTCTAAAAAGAGAAAAAAATCGTTCTTCACTAAATTGCTTACTCTGAACATTTCATAGTGCTAACTATTCTTTGGACAGATGTTTCCTGCTTACTAGTACTCCTTATTATGAAAGCATATATAAGTATAAAGCAGTATGGAGAATTAGAAAATATATATCTAATTTGTTTTATAGTACATTTTGTTTCAAATGTCTGTTATTGTATTAAAATAGATATTGTATTAAAATAACATGTTAAATATTATATTTACATTGAGTCATGATATTTGTTCCAATCCACCCAATATTTGGGGTTTTTTTGTTGGAAATCAAAAGAAGTAATCCTTTATCATCTACATCATCTAGGCATTTATTCATGACCTTGAATAAATTATATTTTCAGTTGGAAAGATATATTCTGTATAATGATTGGCTGCTAAATATCATTCCAGGAAAACAACAATTTGTCTGTTTGGACTGACCTGTAAAAATCCATAAATTAACTATAGAGCAAAAACCATGAAAAACAAGATAGACGTGTGTGTTTGTTTGGTTTTTTTTTAATATAGCTATAACATTGATTAACGAAGTTGACAGCAGTACGTGTGACTTAAAGAAGAAATACTTAGGTAAGTAATGACAGAAGTTTGCCACTGCATCAAAAAATAATGGTTGGACAAGTCATTAAGTAAGTAAAGCTTTCAAAAGCAAATGTTTTGTAAGTTAGGTTTGAAAAATAATGGCACAAATACAATATAACTTTGGGGTTTCTAATGCTATTATTGAACTGGAAAAGTGCAAGTACAAGCAAATAATTTTTTTCAATCTCCACAGTGAAAGTAAGTGTAAGGACAAAGAAAATGGTATTGTGAATCAGATATCTGGGATTCAATACCTGGGATCTTGACTGTAAAAGCATTAATCCTTGAAAGTATGCTTGACACTTATTCCTATATGGCTGAAGAAGAATTATGCATTTTACTTCTGGTGCAGCATCTCTTAACCTGAAATCCAGTCAATTTTGTTTTATTTATAACTTCTGGGAAGAAAATGAGAAAAACTTTACCTCTTAAAGTGTTCTATTTTTTTAAACACTGCAACCATATAAACAAACAATAAAATGGAGAAGGTATTAGTGATCAATCAGTGAACAGCAAACAGCATTATCTTGGTGGAAAGGTGAATGTTTCATTTCAAAGAAAAACATCAAAATTGCTAAAGTATTTCTGACCATTAGGGAATGAAAGTAATGCCCTCTCAAAAGCATGGTAAATCTCAGGGAAAACTTCTTTCCAGTTCTGTGTCTGGTGTCCAACCTCTAGGTAAGCATACAAAACACACTGACATTTATGAAAAAAGGTTCTCCGCCAACATAAAGTCACAAGGCCACTTTTTCTAAATCCTCACCACCACCTCCTTCTGCTTCCTAATACTTGAGGAAAACACAAAAGCAAACAACAACAACAAAAGAAATGTGTCTGACCATTTGTATAACCCTTCCCAATGCCTAAAGAGGAAGTGCTACAGAATAATGTTTGATTACTAAATCAGCAGGTACAAAGAACTGAAACTGTTGTGATAATATTGCATATTGTGAAAAATCCATTTTGTTACTGATCTGCTGTGGAAAGGGATATTCACAGCTACATAAATTCTCCATCCAGGAGAGATTACCTTGAGCATCCAGTCTCATTCTGTGAACACACTTTTCTTAGAATGACTCCAGAAAGAATAAAGAGCATGTAACAGAATCATATTTTAGAGCTTATTATAAACACCAGTGCATGTAAATAGTTAATTGTGCTAATCCCACTGCTAAGAATGTGTGTCTTTTTCATGACTGCATTTGGCTACCCACAGTAGGCTGTTATATCCTGTCATAACTTCAGCAGGAAGTTCAGCACTATTGTATCTCTTTTCCATGGTTAGCTATGGATTTATAATAATCAAGTCATGAATCAGCTTACTTCATCACTCCGAATCACATCAACAATGTAAACCATATGTCATAGGCTCATTTTCCAATTCTATAATAATAAACTCTACTTTATTCCAGAGGCAACAGAACATGGCAACTTTTAATGTTGCAGTAGGTCTTACCCATAAAGAAGCAAAAAGATGTATACATTCTAAAGTATACTTTAAGTCGTCTCAAGATATGCTTCGAACCACTAGGCCAGAGATGGCCAACCTGTCTGATATTATGAGCTACACATTTTTATGTGGCTGGAAGGTGCAAGATATTTACCACATATTGGCCACCCAAAGATGTGAGCTTATGCTACCTATGTGGCTTATTTCTCCCTGTACCCAAGGTTGTGAATTACCCAGAAGCCTTCTTGTCATAACATCCCTGCTGTTCAACTGTACGACATAACCAAGGTATGAGATCCACACTTTCACTAATAAGTAAGAGGCAGGCCTACAATAACAACTTGGTACCTCTGTTCAAAATACAATTAGTAGTCTTTGTTCTGAATGCATGATCTTGCATTTTGCCGTTTATGACTATTTAACAGGGAACTTCATACCCCTGTATAAGAGGAATACAACCTCAATATTATTAATTACCCCAAGAGTGTCTGTTTTGCAAATTGTACTTGCAGAGAATTTATACAGTCTGCTTTGTTGATAAAACTAGGTAACAAATGTATTTAGTATTCCTTGTTACAAGGAGACAGTTTAGAAAGCTCTAAAATGTTATTTTAACTTATGGGTCATTCATTCTCAACAAGTAGGTTTACCACTTCAAAATATTTTTTATAAGCCTCTAACAGAGACATATTTACTATATCACCACAAAATCATACTCATTTTTGTATGTCCTTTATTCAAATGTTACATTCTAAAAGGATATCTATTTTTGAGAGAAGCAGTGGGACCAATTTAACAAGTGATGGTAGAAATACAGTCAGGAAAAAAAAGATGATTCAGCTCAGAAAAGTACAAGGTTATACATCTGTGGAGAAATAATCCAATATCAGATTCTGTAGAGGAGTACTGTGGAGAGTAGGAAATCTATGCCTTAGAAAGACGTAAGGACAGTAGTATACAGCAAATCTTCCAGAACATTTGTATTGCACTAACATAATCAATAAAGCAAATCTATTTCACAAATCTGCAAAGATCAGGAAATGTTTATTGAATCTTAATATAGTCTAGTGAGAGCATACTTTCCCAAAATAATCCTCAGTGCAGCATTTCTGTGATGCAGAGAGCACTGACGTAGACATTGACATTTCACTCTTAACTTTACAGGTTTCTCACATAAAAGAAAAAAAACAAACTATGAATGGCATCACAATTTCACTGAAGAGGCAACTGCTCAGAAGATATTTTTAAAATATCCATCACTGGATGCCTGGATGAGAAGAAAAAGATCACAATTTGTAGAAGGCTTTCAAGTAGACATGAAAGTGGAATGAACCAACACTTTAAGTGAACAAAACAGGTTATCCAAAAATTTTACCCTCAAAACAGCTGCCTGGGATGTGATAAACTGCTAGAAGAAGAATAGTTTTGCACCTGTCTAATATAATAATAATACCTGTCAGTATTTTCCCTCACATTTTTCATCTCTCTGCAGTAAGCTAGCATAAAACGACATCCTTGTCTGTTCCTCAAAATCTTGGTTTCAATAAATCAATATTTTCTCAAAAAAAAAAAAAAACCCAACATGTAAATTCCTGAACAGATCCACTTTTATGCTGTTTGTATACACAGTGGGAATATGTAGGGAATACTGAGGAAACTCTGAGATAGGAATAAAGGTTTTCCTCCAATATTTGTCATGGACATGTATCTTACTAGTTAGTGCTGACCAGAGGACCACCTTAGCCACCTTCTCCACTTCCTTTGGTAAATCTCCTATGACACATGCTTCACCTCCCCCGGTGAATCTGAACATGGAAGCCATTTAACTTATGCAATATTTTAGGACTGAATTAGACATTAGGTCTGATTTTGGGTCTGGAAAATACACGGTAATTATTTTGTTGCTGTTTTTTTTTTTTTTTTAAATAAATTAGTGCTCTCATATCTTATGCAATGTCAGTATCCCTTTGCACTGGATGCTGTGCAAAGATATTCGGCTAAAACTTGGCAAATGTAGCTGTGAATAAATATTAACAGCTTTCATTTAGTTGTCTCATCAGCATTGTGAACATTCGAAACACTTCAATCTAAATGCAGACTAAATTTTAGCCAAAACCAAAATCATATATATGCAATCATGTTTTTATGTGAAAGAAAGATAAGCACTATTTTATTTTATTTTATTTTATTTTATTTTATTTTATTTTATTTTATTTTATGTGATTAAATAAATTTTGAAGGTCGAAAAGCCCAATTACTTAAAAATTAGAGACTAATGAATGTTTGGACATGTTAAGCCTGCATAAATAATTTCCATGTCTGTTGAAGTACATCGTGTTCACCATTTTCATGCAACATTTTTAGATAATTTACCATTATTGCAATGAGTTATATATGAATTTTTTTGAAATGTCCTTAAAGTAGTCAGTAGTGACATGTGGGCAAATAGAGAAAACCTCAAAATGAATGACACGGCATCATGATAACATGATGGCATGACACAGCTAAAATGCAGCTGATGCCAAATGTGGTTGAATAAACTCATATCTTTCTGTGACACACACAAATATACAATAATCTGGATAAAATTAGACCTTACTAAATATGGTAATTAAATATGTATCATCTTCTTTATCTGATAACACCTTTTTTATTTGATTCTTATACATGTGTATAGAGTTTCTGAACTGACCTAAAACATTATAATAATTATTTTAATCGCTTACAAAAAATAGACCCGAAAATATCAAAAGAAAAATAGCCCTCTTACCAAACCAAAAGAACTGTACTGTAAATACAGATTATATGAAAAAGAAGATGAAGATACAAATCTCCTAAAGGAGAAATCAATACTATTGATACCACAATAAATGGAATGACACAACAATCCCATTAACAGACAAATTTCCAACAACTCACTGCCTAGGAAGTGTAGTAATATTAATATTCTCCAAATGAGGTTTTCCAAACAACATCTTCTTGTGATGAAGAGGCTTTCACGAACTCTAAGAAAGTATTTGATTTAATAAAAGAGGAAGAAATATGAAAAAAGTAGTAATAAAATAATACAGAGGTTCAATTAACTGGTGATACTGAGATATATGCATCATAACATTGCCTTCAATATTCAGTGATACAGGAAAAGTCGAAAGTAAACAGAGCAAGACTATGTAAGGAGTAATTCTTTAAAAGTTATTAACACTGCAACCATACTTTCAGTGGATAAAAATGAGCTTGAAACAGACCAAATCAAAAGTATTTTAATTATAAAAAAGATACTAATCTCAAAAATGAGAGAGAGAAATGAGTATGGAAGGAAGAAATAGAACAAAGAAAAAAATTGTTTCTGTGTATTGGACCCAAATTTTCGTTGCCATTCTTCTTCAGGCAAAATTGTCACTGATTTCAGTAGTAGTTTTGATATTATTAGAATAGCAAGCATTCCTGCTACCCAAGCCAGTGACATAAGAAATATGAAGAGCTGCAGCCCCAAGCTGATAAAACACAAAGAGTGAGATCTGAAGTACATGTAAGCCTTTCTGCTTTCAAATTACTATTATCACTGCTTCGCTGGGACAGCTTGCTTGCTTTTTCCCAGTCTGCTATCTTCAGATGTAATTAGAATCTACTTTTGTTTCATTAAAAGCATGTTAAAAAGATATACAGAAATGTTATTAAATGTATTCAGGCAATAGCTGCTTAAAGTCTTTCGCAATAAAAACATTTTGATTTGATATCCAATTTTAGGCATTACTTCTTCACTAGATATTGTGATTCACCCTTATTTTCATTCTTTGCTGTATTCTTCTGAAATTTAAACATAAAATCTAGTTTACCAGGTTAACTGAACATTTTATCACCAGATATTTCCGTCAGACCAAAAGTTTTTCAAGGTTTAATGATCCCTAGTTTATAAATGTTCATCAGTCATTGAAACTTCAGTTGAAACTTTCATTGAAAAAAATGCAATCATAGCTGTTAACTCCACATTTAAAAGATGTTTTGGTATGTTGCACAAAGAAACAAAGAAATAAGGCTACCAGTTCCAGACAGCCAGGCGACATACACCCCCTGTATCAATGAATCCATTATCTCAGCCTTCCTCTCTTGAATATATATTTTTATCGAAGCCTGTGAGTCTGTGACAATTTTAGTAAAGGTCCCCTTCCCAATAATATTTCAAAAGGTATCTTTACTACAAATGTCATAAGGAAGAGAGGTCAAGGGTCCACCAAGTTGACAATATCGTTACCCAGTTCATTGTAGCTCAAAAGTATAATTGAGAGAGTATAAAAGTATAAAAGTATAATTTTAAGCCCAGACAAACCAGCAATTACGAAAGGCCTTCCAAGCATAGACGTCTTTCTTTAGATAGCTTTTCATGATTGTTCTTCCCTGCAAGCTAACCCTAAACAAAACTAACAGAGAAATGGCACTCTGGTAGAGTAATTGAGTAATATATCTTCAAAGTAATGTGCTCTGATAATGACAGCTAGCTGGGAGCCATGTTAGAACACTGCTGTCTTTTAAGTTGTCTTTTTTCAAGATGGTTGTTACTGATTTTCAACACTTAATTACTTTTAATTACTGGAGAAAGAAAAAAAATTGTTCCAATTTTATTAGACAGACATCTTGAGCATATAGAACAGCTTTTTCTTGCATGTTCTCTAATGCTATCTTTTTCTTCCACATATACATGGATGCATGAATGCAGATGTAACACCTAGCAAAATACACATACCTTGAAGTCCAGTGGGAAACTGGACAACATTCTGTTGAGCTGACCTGGTTATGTTTCAAAGTTCAAAAAAATCTAGTTGTCTAGCAAAATTGAGGGTAGTTTAACAGAGAAAAAAAAAAAAAAGGAAATTGGGGTCAAAAAACTAATTCTGAAGCATTCATTGAAACACAAAATTGGTTTTCTATGGAAAGAAAAAAAAAAAATTTTGACGTACAATGTCTCCTGTCTCCTATGGAAGGGAAGTCAGGAAGTTTCCTCTCCCTGTTCAGAAGCAGTGCAACAGATAGCAATACAGTGAAAAGAACTGTGGGTGAAAGCAACAGTATTCATGATCTAGGAGGTTGAAAATAGAATGCAGACAGCCAGGTCTTCAGCCTTCTTTCACCTATAAAGATGTATTAAATGAAATACTTTAGGAAGATTAGAAAAACCTGGGTTAAATCCAGTCTGAAGCACTGTACAACTGTCCTATAACCTGTTACCTGGACAAATGATTACACCATTGCCTCAAATTTCATTTAAAATACTTTATATTCAGATTCAATGGTTTTGGAAAAGCTAAGATGAAATGCTAGACAAATTTTATTCTAAAAAAAAATTTTCTGAAATAGCACTTCTTCATGGAGAATATGAAAATAATCATCACCTTAAACAACACCAATGCTCTGAGAATACCTCATTCTCAAAAGGATGCAAACAGTATTGACAAAATTCCATTCACTTATTTTGTTATTGTTGGGGTTTCAGCTGAGATAAAGTTAATTTTCTTCCTAGTAGTTGGTATAGTGCTGTGTTTTGGATTGAGTATGAGAATAATGTTGATAACACACTGATGTTTTAGTTGTTGCTAAGTAGTGCTTAGCTAGTCAAGGACTTTTCAGCTTCCCATGCTCTGCTAGGTGCACAAGAAGTTTGAAGGGAGCACAGCCAAGACAGCTAACCCAACTGAACAACAGGGTATTCCATACTATATGAAGTCATGCTCAGTGTATAAACTGGGTGGCGTGGTCTGGGAAGTAGTGATTGCTGCTTGGGGACAGGCTGGGCACCGGTCAGCAAGTGGTGAGCAATAGCATTGCACATCACTAATTTTGTATGTTCTATTCATTATGATTATGATTATGATTATGATTATTTATTAATTTAATTTAATATTAAGAACAATAACAATAACAATAACAATAACAACAACAACTATTATTATTATTATTATTATTATTTCCCCTTCCTTTTCTGTTCTATTAAACTGTCTTTATCTCAATCTACAAATTTTACTTCTTTTTTTCCGATTCTCTCCCCCATCCCACTGGGGGTGGGAGGGAGTGAGCAAGCAGCTCTGTGGTGTTTGGCTGCCTGCTGGGTTAAACCACAAAAGTCCTTTTTGGCACCCAACGTGGGGCTCAGGTTAAACCACAAGAGTCCTTTTTGGCACCCAACATGGGGTTCAGTGGGTTAAGATAACAACAGATCTGACCAAAGTGTGTTATAAGCATTCATTATATTGGTTTAATAGTCGCTGGTCACAATGTTGATTTATTAGCTCTCAAAGCTGTTGGGCTGGCTCTCAATGTTGTGTTATGTAATACGTTACTCACAGTACATGTTCCCTGTTGTGCTGTTTATCACTGCTCACAGCTGGGTCAAGGTTATCATTTTGCTGCATTGTGTAACACTGTTTTATGGTATGATAAAATTATTGGTTGTGAGTCTTATTTGGTATTTGTACTCAGCATTGCCGTCATCTCCATACCTCGGGAGCCACCTCTTGGAAACTATTAATAATTACACTCTTTACCTTTTCTCCTCAGAGAACCAATTTATAGGGAAGACAAGTGGGGACGCTTTCCCCCACTCCTTCACCTTCCCTTTCATATCTCCAGAAACTCCTTTTTCTTCTATCCTCTTCATGAAGCCCTTCACAACAGTTCTTGAGACTTTGGAATATCCTTGGGATGTTCAAACAAGCATGTTCCTATTGCTATGTCTCCTGAATGTGGTTCAGGTCTTATTTAGGGTTAAACAACCATCCAGAGATCAACCCCAGCAACAGGCACTGTAGCTACTCAAACTCCGGTGACAGGCCCTGCAGTTACTCCAACCCCCTTGACAGGCACAGAAGCTATTCCAAGCCCAGCAACAGGCACTACAGCTACTCAAACCCCAGCGACAGTCACTGCGGCTGAACCAGAGAACCAACCTGTGCCAGTATCTGTTGCCCTTATACAGAAGAAGAAATACACAAAAAAATCATCTCATTTAGTAAGGGATGAAGATGAACCAGGGCCGTCATGACAACAGGAAGAGGAAGAGGCAGAAGCCATAAATGAGATGGTAACAACCCAATCCCTATCTCTGAGTGAGCTGCGAGATACGCAGAAAGATTTCAGTCGTCGTCCAGGCGAGCACATTGTCACCTGGCTGTTCCAATGCTGGGATAACAGGGCCAGTAGCCTGGAATTAGAGGGGAAGGAAGCCAAGCAGCTGGGATCCCTTTCCAGGGAAGGGGGCATTGACAAAGCGATTGGACAAGGGGCACAAGCCCTCAGCCTCTGGAGGTGACTCCTATCAGGTATGAAGGAAAGGTATCCCTTCAAGGAAGATGTTATATGCCATCCAGGCAAGTGGACCACTATGGAAAGAGGTATCCAGTACCTGAGATAATTAGACGTGCTGGAGGTGGTTTATAGTGACCTGGACAACTAGCAGTTATCCAAAGACCCAGATGAAGTCAAATGCACCCGACCCATGTGGCAGAAGTTGGTACGGAGCGCACCAGCATCACATGCAAACTCATTGGCAGTAATGACCTGGAAAGATGGAGAAGAGCAAATGGTGGATGAAATGGCTGGCCAACTCCGGCAATACGAACAAAGTCTCTCTTCCTCCCTACAGGCCTGCATCTTGGCTGTGGAGAAACTGTCTCGGGAGTTCCAGCAATTCAAAGAGGATATGTCCTGCTCCCCACTTGCACAGGCCAGTATCTCAGCCATTAGGAGCAAGTGTCTCTCTGCTCAAGAGAGGAGATATCGTGGGTACACACCCCAGGGCACCCTGTGGTTTTACCTGCATGACCACAGAGATGACATGAGGAAGTGGGATGGAAAACCTACCTCAACCCTAGAGGCACGGGTACATGAGTTGCAAGGAAAAACTATCACAAAAGGGGGTTCTTACACAAAAACTGCTGCTCTAGTTGCCAGTGAGTAGTTCCCGAGACAGAGTAGAAGGGCTGATTTTAGTTCAGATCTTAATAAAGGGACTTTTGATTCGCATCTACAAGAAGTGAGTAAGAAATACTATAACGAGGACTAGAGGGGCCCTGCTTCTGGCTAGGTGGAGGAAAGGGACTATCGGGTTTACTGGACTTTGTGGATTCGATGGCCTGGCACATCAGACCCACAGGAGTATAAGGTTCTCGTAGACACCGGTGCACAGTGTACCCTGATGTCATCAAACTATAAAGGGGCAGAACAAATCTGTATTTCTGGAGTGACAGAGGGATCCCAAGAGTTAACTGCATTGGAGGCCGAAAGTGAGCCTAACCAGGAATGAGTGGCAAAAGCACCCCATTGTGACTGGCCCAGAGGCTCCGTGCATCCTTGGCATAGACTACCTCAGGAGAGGGTATTTCAAGGACCCAAAAGGGTATCGGTGGCCTTTTGGTATAGCTGCCCTGGAGACAGAGGAAATTAAACAGCTATCCACCTTGCCTGCTCTCGGAGGACCCTTCTGTTGTGGGGTTGCTGAAAGTTGAAGAACAGCAGGTACCAATCACTACCACAACAGTGCACCGGCAGCGATATCGCACCAACCGAGACTCCCTGATTCCCATCCATGAGCTGATTCGTCGACTGGAGAGCCAAGGAGTGATCAGCAAGACTCACTCACCCTTTAACAGTCCCATATGGCCAGTGCAAACGTCTAATGGAGAGTGGAGACTAACAGTAGACTACCGTGGCTTGAATGAAGTCACATTGCCGCTGAGTGCTGCCATGCCGGACATGCTAGAACTTCAATATGAACTGGAGTCGAAGGCAGCCAAGTGGTACGCCACAATTGATATCGCTAATGCCTTCTTCTCCATCCCTTTGGCGGCGGAGTGCAGGCCACAGTTTGCTTTCACTTGGAGGGGCATCCAGTACACCTGGAACTGACTGCCCCAGGGGTGGAAACACAGCCCTACCATTTGCCATGGACTGATCCACTATGCACTGGAACAGGGTGAGGCTCCAGAACACCTGCAATACATTGATGACATCATTGTATGGGGCAACACAGCAGAAGAAGTTCTTGAGAAAGGGGAAAGAATAGTCCAAATCCTTCTGAAGGCTGGCTTTGCCATAAAATAAAGTAAAGCCAAGGGACCTGCACAGGAGATCCAGTTTTTAGGAATAAAATGGCAAAATGGACATTGTCAGATCCCAATGGATGTGATCAACAAAATAACAGCCATGTCCCCACCAACTAGCAAAAAGGAAACACAAGCTTTCTTAGGCATTGTGGGCTTTTGGAGAATGCATATTCCAGATTACAGCCTGATTGTAAGCCCCCTCTATCAAGTGACTCTGAGGAAGAATGATTTCAAATGGGGCCCTGAGCAACAACAAGCCTTTGAACAAATTAAACGGGAGATAGTTCATGCAGTAGCCCTTGGGCCAGTCCGGGCAGGACAAGATGTGAAGAATGTGCTCTACACCGCAACCGGGGAGAATGGCCCTACCTGGAGCTTCTGGCAGAAAGTGCCAGGGGAGACTCAAGGCTGACCCTTAGGGTTCTGGAGTCAGGGATACAGAGGATCAGACGCCCGCTACACTCCCACTGAGAAGGAGACATTGGCAGCTGCTTCGGAAGTGGTGGGTATTGAAGCACAGCTCCTCCTGGCACCCTGACTGCCGGTGCTGGGCTGGATGTTCAAAGGGAGGGTTCCCTCTACACATCATGCAACTGATGCTACGTGGAGTAAGTGGGTCTCACTGATCACACAACGGGCTCGAATAGGAAACCCCAGTCGCCCAGGAATCTTGGAAGTGATCATGGACTGGCCAGAAGGCAAAGATTTTGGAATATCCCCAGAGGAGGAGGTGATGCATGCTGAAGAGGTCCCACTGTATAATAAACTACCAGAAAACAAGAAGCAATATGCCCTGTTCACGGATGGGTCCTGTCGCCTTGTGGGAAAGCATCGGAGGTGGAAAGCTGCTGTATGGAGTCCTATACGCCAAGTTGCAGAAACTGCTGAAGGAGAAGGTGAATCGAGCCAGTTTGCAGAGGTGAAAGCCATCCAGCTGGCCTTGGACATTGCTGAACGAGAAAAATGGCCAGTACTTTATCTCTATACTGACTCATGGATGGTGGCAAATGCCCTGTGGGGGTGGTTGCAGCAGTGGAAGCAGAACAACTGGCAGCGCAGAGGGAAACCCATCTGGACTGCCGCATTGTGGCATTGGGTAGAGAATCTGGTTGTAAAAGTACGTCATGTAGATGCTCATGTACCCAAGAATCGGGCCACTGAGGAACATCAAAACAACCAGCAGGTGGATCAAGTAGCTCAGGTGGATCTGGACTGGCAACATAAGTGTGAATTATTTATAGCTCGGTGGGCCCGTGAGACTTCAGACCAAGCGAGTAAAGCCTTTTTGGTATGGAGGACGATGGTTGAAATATAAATACAGGGAGGCCTGGCAGATTGATTATATCACACTCCCACAAACCCGCCACGGCAAGCGCTATGTGCTCACCATGGTGGAAGCAACCACCGGATGGCTGGAAACATATCCTATGCCCCATGCCACTGCCCAAAAGACTATCCCGGGCCTTGAAAAGCAAGTCTTATGGCGACACGGCACCCCAGAAAGAATTGAGTCAGACGACGTGACTCATTTCCGAAACACCCTCATAGACACCTGGGCCAAAGAGCATGGCATTGTGTGGGTATACCACATCCCCTATCATGCACCAGCTTCAGGGAAAATCGAACAATACAATGGACTGCTAAAGACTACACTGAGAGCAATGGGTGCTGGAACATTCAAACATTGGGACACACATTTAACAAAAGCCTCCTGGTTAGTCATAGAATCATAGAATCATAGAATCATAGAATCATACAGGTTGGAAAAGACCTATAAGATCATCGTGTCCAACCGTCAACCTAACACCACCATGCCCTCTACACCATGTTCCTAAGGGCCTCATCTACACGTCTTTTAAATACCTCCAGGGATGGTGACTCCACCACTTCCCTGGGCAGCCTGTTCCAAGGCCTGACTACTCTTTCAGTAAAGAAATTTCTCCTAATGTCCAATCTAAACCTCCCTTGGTGCAACTTGAGGCCATTTCCTCTTGTCCTATCGCTACTTACTTGGCAGAAGAGACCAACACCCACCTCGCTACAACCTCCTTTCAGGTAGTTGTAGAGCGCGATGAGGTCTCCCCTCAACCTCCTCTTCTCCAGGCTAAACAGTCCCAGTTCCCTCAGCCGCTCCTCATAAGGCTTGTGCTCCAGGCCCTTCACCAGCTTTGTTGCCCTCCTCTGGACACGCTCCAGCACCTCCATGTCCTTCTGGTAGTGAGGGGCCCAAAACTGAACACAGTATTTGAGGTGCGACCTCACCAGGGCCGAGTACAGGGGCGCGATCACCTCCCTACTCCTGCTGGCCACACTATTCCTGATACAGGCCAGGATGCCGTTGGCCTTCTTGGCCACCTGAGCACGCTGCCGGCTCATGTTCAGCCGGCTGTCAACCAGCACCCCCAGGTCCTTTTCCTCTGGGCAGCTTTCCAGCCACTCTTCCCCAAGCCTGTAGCGTTGCCTGGGGTTGTTGTGGCCGAAGTGCAGGACCCAGCACTTGGCCTTGTTGAACCTCATACAGTTGGCCTCAGCCCATCGATCCAGCCTGTCCAGGTCCCTCTGCAGAGCCTTCCTACCCTCGAGCAGATCAACACTCCCGCCCAGCTTGGTGTCGTCTGCAAACTTACTGAGGGAGCACTCGATCCCCTCGTCCAGATCGTTGATAAAGATATTGAACAAGACCGGCCCCAGCACTGAGCCCTGGGGAACACCGCTCGTGACCGGCCACCAACTGGATTTAACTCCGTTGACCACAACTCTCTGGGCTCGGCTGTCCAGCCAGTTTTTTACCCAGCGAAGAGTGTACTTGTCTAGGCCGTGAGCCGCCAGCTTTTCTAGGAGAATGCTGTGGGAGACAGTGTCAAAGGCCTTACAGAAGTCCAAGTAGACCACATCCACTGCCTTTCCCTCATCCACGAGGCGGGTCACCTGGTCATAGAAGGAGATCAGGTTGGTCAAGCAGGACCTGCCTTCCATGAACCCGTGCTGGCTGGGCCTGATCCCCTGGTTGTCCCGGACATGGCTCGTGAGCACCCTCAAAACCAACCGCTCCATGATCTTCCCTGGCACCGAGGTCAGACTGACCGGTCTGTAGTTCCCCGGATCCTCCCTCCGGCCCTTCTTGTAGATGGGAGTCACATTGGCGAGCCTCCAGTCGTCCGGGACCTCCCCAGTTAACCAAGACTGCTGGTAAATGATGGAGAGCGGCTCAGCAAGCTCCTCCGCCAACTCCCTCAGTAGAGGGAGTAGTCAACGCTAGGGGATCCGCCAATCGAGCTGGCCCTGCCCAGTCAAAACTCTTATGTAGTGTAGATGGGGATAAAGTCCCTGTAGTGCACTAAAAAATATGCTGGGGAAGACAGTCTGGGTTACTCCTGCCTCTGGCAAGGGAAAACCCATCCGTGGGATTGCTTTTGCTCAAGGACCTGGGTGCGCTTGGTGGGTGTAGAACTCCAGTGTGTACCTCAAGGGGATTTGATTTTGGCTGAAAATAGCCAACGAATTGAATTGTATGATCTTAATTGCTATATAATATTGTATGTCATCAGTTCTATGGTTGCTATATGTCCTATCAACAGTATTGCTGTAAGAATCACCCAGGTTAATGAAGAATGAACTTTGACGAAACTGAGCAAAGCAACGATGGTAGAACCGGACCAGCGCAGAAATACTGGAATGAGAACTGGCTTCAGCATGCAAAAATGCACCACCACACACCATCTCTCCCGCCGTGAGAGACTGTTATGACAGACGGAGCCCAAAGTCATGGACTAAATTAACTCAATGGACATTCTAGAGGGATGGCCCATACGCTAAGGGAATGATATCTGTGTGTATGTATCAAAAGACAAGAAAAGTGGTGGTGATTAATTGGAACGTATTGGAAAATGTGAGACCTAGGAATAACATAGATGGTATAGAATAAGGGGTGAATACAAAACTGGGACAGTTATGCCTGTGTACAGCGTGTCAGTATTTGTGATTGTTACTATAATCAAAGTAGTATATGTAGTCTGTATTGTTGATCCTATTGGAAGTGGTAGTGGAAGGTTTCAGTGTTGTGAAATATAGTCCTGATGATAGATAAAAAATGTACCATTAACTTCAGTAAGATGCTAGGTGCAAAGACTAATTTTTCTCTACTATTATCATTTTGCTCTATGGCAAAAGTAGAAGTTATATATCAGGCCTGTCTTATTTACTCACACTGACACAATCCGCTGGAAGATGACCTAGGTACTACTTTCTGCTAGTCAGGTGCCCTGACTTAGTTATTTTTATAGCTCGATTAGTAGTTATCTATCAATTAGTTTACTATCAATTTTAAAAACTCTTAAAATTTGTACTGTTTCAGGTCAACAGAAGACAGGGAAAGAAAGTTTATGTATGACAACATTTAAGCTTTCAAAGATCATAATTTTGGCAGCTTACAGGAAGAGAGTACTGACATTATTTCAAACATGAGCTATTGAAACACTATTGTTGAAATGCACATCAAGAGGTGGAGTTTCCTATCAGTACTACTGATCAGCCACTTAATTCTTTGAGGGTTTCACCATTGACCCAGTAAGTTCAGCATTGTGTCCAAGGACTTAGGGCTCAGATGTGGAATTCCATGCTGCATCCTTGAACTGGAATCTCTAGCTTCTTTATCTATTCTTTTTGTGCTAACTTAGTTGATATCAGCACTAAATAGGCACAGATAAGGAACACATATGATGTAAACTTTTCAAATAATGTTTTTGTAGCCAAAATACCATCTCCTGAGGTTGGATGAGGCTTTGTCAATCCTTTAGCAATATTACTGTCATCAAACAAGAATCACAGAAAACATTTTTCAAGGATACGATGGGACAAGACTATCTTCAATAAGCCAATGGTGGCAAAGTTTAGCTTAACAGACAATGGACAAATGAACACACCTGAAATACGGATTCAAATGCATGTGTATAAACAAACTGATCCTAGAGCAATATCAATGGATGGGCAGCAATAGAACAGAAGTAACATAGTAAATCTCTGTCTTTCACAGCTGTTATCTCCCTGTGTCTGGTCAAATCTACCTGGTGTTTTAGCTTGGATTTACAGACTTTAAAGGCAAAGTGACGTCATAATGGCATGTTTTCAAGTATTAATCTACCAATAATAAATATTCTTTCTTCATATTTATTATAGAAAAGACAAGTGATATACATATCAGACAAGGTTTAATCAGCAATACCACTTGTCACAAAATCCCAGATGCATTTCAAGATAATGGGAAATGGTATCCTGGGAACCAGAGATTTCTTTTTGGGTTAGAAACAAGCAAGCTTTACATCTGCCAGCCCCATGTGGATGTCTTCGATACCTTAGGAAGCCTCAAATGTTACTGGATGTCTGTATACAGGAAACTAATCTGAGTCCTTGCTGTCTGGGTGGATAGCTCTCTAAGACAATTTATCAGCTAATATTACAATTTAGCTCTTTTCAGTATGTTATTCCCTTTTCTAAAGGATGTGCTTCTTGTTCAAACATAAATGTTGTTCAAAGTCATTAAATCAGATCCACAGGATTGTCACATAGGCCTCAAAGACCTGTCTCTGAGCAGGTTTCCTGTTGCCAAGACATCTGACCCAGCAAGGTCTAGCTGGTGTGAGAAGGAAGATCTTTTCACAGACTCCTGTAAAACCTTTCCTGAAACTCTCTTTCCTAATTAAACTACTTTTTGACATCTCAGCCTTGGAGGCAGCTAACAAAGCTCAGGTGGAGGTTAAGCCCAGCCTCATCATTTGTCATTCCTCAACTCTACAGCTGTTGAATTCTCTTAACTGGACCTCCTCTTGCCTACTCCCACTTTAATGAAAGGATACAAAACCTGCCAAGTCAATCTTTACTTGAACAAAGTCAGAGAGGACTATTGTATTATTTCTTAATTTCTTGATGCCCCAAAAAAATCTTAAAAGCATATTCAGATATGTGTAATAGCTCAAGCAAAAGTGACAGGGCTGGATGTTAGAAGTGTTTTCTACCCTTCTTCCCCTGTATTAAACCTCTTTCCTGTTGGTACAGTGGCTTTAAACCCATTTGTTAGAGAAGCATTGAAACAGTGATTGCACTCTTGAAAGGTTTATTTTAACATAATGCCTTTCTTCGCTCAACAAACTTTTGCACTGCTATATAGTGTTTAAATACCTAAAATATACATCATGTTTTATGTGAAGTTCAGTTACAGATTGAAAATATCGAGAATTAATACACAGTTTTGTATTTTTATTTTATTTTCATCTCTTGCATAACATAAAACAAGTGTTTTAAATTTTACCTTTTTTATATGAGAGATTGAAGACTAAACTGGAGGTAAAACATGTGAACATATAATTCCACAAAGTGACCATTGATGCGTGACAGATCTGGTAATACAAACGTCTAACCTCCGCTACAATAGTGGAAAAAAAGACTCAGTTATTAACAAGCCTTTAAAAATGACTGAAACTTGACAAAAATAACTTTTACTATGATAGCAAACATGATAGCATTGTGTACTTAATTCTAGTAAAGTCTTCCTGCCTCACAAACAAATTGATAAAACACATTCTGTCTTAGTAGTATGGTCAGACACAATAGATATCTCTAATTTGCTGCCAATGTTAAAAGCATAGATAATAAACTGCTGAACTGCCAAGAATATAATATTTGATTCTTTATGTTTCATAAAATCATAAATCATAGAATAGTTTGGGTTGGAAGGGACATTTAAAGGTCATCTAGTCCAACCCCCCTGTTGTGGGCAGGGACATCTTCAACTAGATCAGGTTGCTCAGAGCCCCATCCAACCTGACCTTGAATGTTAAGCATGTAAGTCATGTAAGCAAATTCAACAACTTCATATTCTTGGCATATGATTACCTATAGTAATAATAGGTACATGGTAGTACCTCAAATTCTAATAATGTTAGTGTCAGAAAATCAGTTTGTAGAACATTACAATAAAGAAGGAAGTAAAATCTTCATGTCAAAAGGTACCTGGTTTCCTGCTCAATTGCTACTCTCAGAGTATTACTGTGCTGAGCCCCTTCAACGCTGCTCCAGCCTGACCAAGCTGCCAGGCATCAGACCACCATGGAAATGCAGGCTGTAGTCACTGAATGTCATTTTTTACATCACTAGACAATGGCAGCAGGCTTTGCACTGGGCTTGAAGAAGGTGGGATATGGTAAGGTACTAAAATAAACCCAAGCAGATCCCAAGACAGCAGAGGAAGAAAGCACAGATGTCATAATCCTCCCACAAAGTGGAGAAGAAACTCCCCCACCAGGGAGCACTGTCCCTCCTGCCAGGCCCGAGATAACCACAGAGAGAGGGGTGGAACAGTAGGGAGGAATTATTTTTCATAAAAGTTGGAATCGTGTTATTAATGAGCTTATTCATTAATTCAGACTGCAAAAACATCATGTGCACTAACTATAAATTCTGTGTTTATAGTGTGTTCCCTCTGCCCATGAGAAGGTTTTGAGTGTAATAGTATCTATGATTTGATATAGGCATCCATCTTCTCAAAACTGAAATCTTACCTAGCTGTGAGGAAAGTAAAATACCTTTGGTATTTTTTATAGTCTTTCTGTTTATAATATAATGTCAAAGTAGACTTCTGAAATAAAGATCTTGAAGGAAAAGATAATCTAAGTTTTCTTATCAATTATAATTAATTTTCTGTTAGAAAATAATAAGAATTTCTAGTGTTAGATGCAGAAAGGAATTTATATAACTAGCACTCCCTTGACCCCGTATACAGACATTACACCAAATAATTATGGCTACTATTTTCTCTCTTCATTTCTGGCCAGGAACATGGTAGTTTGGGGTGTTTAACTCCAGAGGATCCACTTAGGGCAAGACAAAATAGCACCTCCTGAAAGTACCCTCTACCTTTCACTGTTTTATGATGCTGCCTCCTGTTGTTCACTTTTGAAAATGATACTACCTTTACTTCACATTACAGCAGCATAATTCTCAACAGTGTTTTCACTATTTCATGACCTAAACAAGCTCCTACTCCTATGTGAGCCAGTGTGGCTCTGCTAGTGAATTTGGCCTCAGGAGCAAAGTAATTGAATCCTTTTTATGTTAAATCTATAACCAAGGGACAAATCTCCAACTCAACTGTGCACTCAGGACAAATGTGACAGGGATTTATTTCTTCTAGTGTATCTTCATAGTGCCATTTGAATCTAATCAGATTCACTGGAATACCTAACTTGACCTCAGTATAATTTTTCCTTATGACACAAATGCTCCTTTAAGAACTACCTGCCCCTAGACAAGCCTTGTTAAAAAAAAAAAAAAACCAACAATAGTAAAAAAACTTTCTTCAGACTTTGAGATAGCATGTGGCAATTTATATGAAAATGAATTAATTGTTAACAAAATTAAATGACTGTAGGAAAAAAAAATCATTATAAATGTAATTCAGAGCTGTCATAAAATAGCTTGTCATTAGCAGAGAAAACAAAAGCTGACAGATTCAGAAATAATCTTTGGTATTAAATGTACTTTTGCATTTATATTTCTTTTCAGAGCTACAGAAAAGTTGGAGAAATATGCCTAATATTGTTAGTGTGCCTTTCAGGCAAATCTAAAACCATGATATTTTTATATGGTTGATCTAAACTAACTATAAAAGAACTAAATAGCAGTCATATAAGCTATGTGGATTTGTTCAAATTATTAACATCAATTTGGTTTTGGAATAAATTTTGTAATACTTATTTTACTGAAAATAATATTGAAATTCAATGAGATCATATTTAACATGAATAAAGATGGAAGTTTTTAGTCCTAATGAACAGAACAGAAATACTGAGCTCTATTCAGAAAATAAAAGTTTGAGATTAAGAAATGGATTTTTCTTACAGAATGGCAAAAATCCTTATTTGTCAAAGTAATTTTTTCAGTCCTTTGATGTCAATGCAAATATATCCATTTTCTTCAGCAAGTTTGGTTTGAGACCTGCATTGTTCCAGAAATTCACATAGATCAAAAAGACAAGTACATCCATCTTTCCTATAGACTGATGAGACTGAATACCCAAACTTATGCTATGCCTGCTTATGTGTTTCTGTGATTTGGTAGGATGGAAATGCAGATCCATATATTCCTAATTTTTAGCAGGAAAGAAGTTAAAAAAATGTTGGAAAAACAAAGATTTATATAACAAATTGTACAGTCATCTGTGGAGCAGTGAATATATTCAACAAGGAATATATTCAGCCTGATCTTCCCGACTGAAACAAATAAAATTTAGGAATGAGTAACTTGATGCTGCAAGACAACTGAGGGTGAACTAGACAACTTGCCAGTGATTTATTTCAAACACAAATTATCCTTACTGAAATTATAATTGCTTACATAGTCATCAACCTGGTTCACAAATGGTTTTGCTTGTAGAGCCAGCACATCTAGAGGCGAAGGACTAAATTCTATCCCAACTTGCACTGTATGCCTGTACATTTCACTCTAGACTTAAGGATAACATACTGCTCAACAAATATACATGTGTAAATTTTCTCTGACATATGCAGTCATGATGTTATGTATTGCTCAGTAAGTGAATGGTGCTGTCTGACAGTCAGTTTAATCATCTGCTCTGGTGTCTTTTATTTGACTAAAAGTCCTGCTGTTTTTATAATGCTGAATTATGAGAAGTTTAATTTTATTTGTTAAATGCATGAGTAACACTTCATTTTTACAAGACTGGTAATAAAAACTACAAGATGTGGGAAGGGAATATTAATAAGAATCTTGTAGTATACTTTACCATACCTAATGACCCCAGGCATCTCAGTCTGTGATATGAATGAAAAATGATGAAAACCTGTCTACCCATTATATTACACAATACCAGGGCAGCCTCCAATTTGTATACAATGATTAATCAGATAAAGTGAGTCATATATTTATAGCAGTATTTTTGTCATAACTTTAAGGCCTTTACTTAATCTGTCAGACCAAAGTAAATTCTTTGGGGTATTGGCAAGTTTATGAGAATTAGCAATAGCTTGTGGGAATCTGTGTTCTTTAATCAGCAGGTCTCTAGTGACCAAAGGCTTTTCTGTTAGCTAATACAGAAATTCTCTGGTGTTCTTTGGCTGTTTTGAAATAAGTGAAACAGTAGTGGCCTTTGGCATGTTCTAAACAGGTCACAAAAAGTACGAATGTTTTCTTGCCAGCTTTCCAAATACACTACAACTTAAATACTCTCACAGCAGTATAAGCCAGATTTGCTGAATAAAACCAACACATCACCATGTAGGTGGTTTGTGACAGACAATATGCACCTGCTCATACTAATCGGGGCTCCCTTACCATCGCACACATGTCTAGTAAATCTGTGCCTACATGTCATTCAGAATATGTCCACAAATGAATTAAAAAAAAAGATAGATGTTTAGCTGATTACCTCTTATTTTCAGCCAAAATCAACTACATTTATTTTTAAGTTTTAAAAAAATGTTTTTAAAAAAGAGACAACATTGTCTTAAAATTTAACTCCTCCTTGAAATTATTTTTTTAAATTATAATTTCAAATTAATTTTCTTGGACCAGCAGAACAATTACATTATAACACTCTTCACATGGTATTTTGGTACATTCAGTTTTCACACTTTCAAAAGGAGACATATCACTTGCTATATAAGATGTAGCAGCTTAATGTCTTCTGGATGCACCATTTGCACTAAATATTTAGTTCAAGCATGCAAGCTAAATACTGAAGACATAACGTATTTTGAATGGAAACCATGGAGACATCTGCATGTCAAACTTTCTCACCTTGATATTTTCAAAAGAAGGCCAAAGAAAATCTAAACCTTTTTCGTATTTCCAGATGATTTGGTTAAAGTCATTTTGTTGTGGTTTAGCCCCAGCCGGCAACTAAACCCCACACAGACGCTCGCTCACTCCTGCCCAGTGGGATGGGGGAGAGAATCAGAAGAGTAAAAGTGAGAAAACTCATGGGTTGAGATAAAGAGAGTTTAATAGGTAAAACAAAAGTCACGCATGCAAACAAAGCAAAACAAGGAATTCATTCACTACTTCCCATCGGCAGGCAGGTGTTCAGCCACCTCCAGGAAAGCAGGGTTCCATCACGGTTACTTGGGAAGACAAATGCCATCACTCCGAGCATCGCCCCTTCCTCCTTCTTCCCCCAGCTTTATATACTGAGCATGACATCATATGGTATGGAATACTCTGTTGGCCAGTTGGGTTAGCTGTCCTGGCTATGCTCCCTCCCAGCCCCTTGTGCACCTGGCAGAGCATGGGAAGCTGAAAAGTCCTTGACTAGCTAAGCACTACTTAGCAACAACTAAAACATCAGTATGTTATCAACATTCTTCTCATACTAAATCCAAAACATAGCACTATACCAACTAGTAGGAAGAAAATTAACTCTATCCCAGCTGAAACCAGGACATCTTTCTACTGCTTCTTCATCTTTGTATCACCAACTCTTTCCCTCCCCTGTTCTCCACAGTTATTACATTCTTCTGGTTTATCTGTCTCTATGAAAGTTTCCCTATTCCCACACATCCACATATTCATACTTCATCCATAAGCTACCTTCTTTCAGTGTTTCAGTCTGTGCTGGTTTTCCATATTTTTTGATCCCTTTACCTTTCTAGATTACAGCTGAGCTTTTCTCCACTGGACCTATATGGTGATGAATTTCTAATCCTGAATGCTTTAGTACAGCCAGTGATTTTTTGACATATGGCAGCTGGAAAGAATCGAGAAAACACTGGAAAATTGCTAGTAATTAGCATAAATGCACATATACTCCAGTTTAAGACATTTTTCAGTTTTACTCTTCTGCTTTTAATTTGTTCCGTTAATTACTGCAGCTCAGGTGTATTACAGCCAGGTTATAGAATGTTCTCTGACCTTTGATTTAGCAAAAGGCTTCTAAGGTTTGATGTTACCTTTGATGGTACCCAGATGTGCCTACATTAATATCAAACAGTCATGGCATGGTTTATTAGAGAAGCATTAAAAGTCAGACTGAATCCCAGTAGTTTATTTCAAAGCATGCTGTGATTTATTGAAGACATCACCTAGCCCCTATAACCTGTTTGTATCACTTCCTTTTTGCAGCCAGTACTGATTGATCAGTGGGACATAACAGCAAAAGGCAGCTATTTGTCTAAGGTGCCTACAGTTTTGCTTGCTCTTTAGAACAGTGATGGCATGTGTTGGCATAGGTGTCTTCCTTCTCTTCTCCCCTGATTCTCTAAAAACATGTTTAACTCAAATCAAGGCTTTAAATTGAGTAATATTCCCCTTAAATCAACTGCCAATAATCATAATGTCCTGAACAATATTAGCAATACTTTCAATGTTATATACACCATAAGTGGTAATATGCTGTTCTCCATATAGTAGTTTTCACCTAGATTTTCAATGACAAGATGAACAAATATGAATTGAAGCACTCCTGAAAGACACAAGTATTACTTAATAATTATTTGTTTACAGAAGAAAAAGCAGGTACAGTAAGGATAATGGCGTGTTTAAGGTCACATGGATGCTCAGTGGGAGCTAAGATTTCTGTCCAAGCCTAGCCCTTTGGACAAAATCCTTTAACAGCTTTAACTTCTTTCTATGATTCTTTGTTTTTCAGGAGAGCATGTGTGTTCTTAGTTGTGTGTGTTTCAAATTTTCTGAATGCTGTGAATAGGATGCCAATTTTGTTTAAATATTTTTTTCTCTATTTTTACAGTTCTCATACAGTAAATTCTGTTATGAAAGTAGTGGCTGCACCAATCATGAGATAAAGATTAAGGATACAAAAAACTCACCTTTTTAACAATGAAGATTGATCCCAGTGGCTAAATTTTAAAATTATATAAAATTATATAAAAATTATCGGATATGTAGCTCTCAAACTAATCTGGACAATTAAAGAACTGAATTCACAACACAAGAAAGCAAAAGGACTTCTGCAAGTTTATATTATTCATTCTGATTCAGCATTACACCATGAGAGAATAATAAAACATCCAAAATCAGATATCAGAAATGGCTGTCTAAATGGCACAAAATTTTAACAGATGAGACCATATAAGCTGTTTCAGCAATGACCTCTTTAGCCACTGACGTAGCTAGACTCCTGACTAATTTCTAATTTACTAAACCAGAAACAGTCCACTTGATTGTCAGCAATTTCAAGGAACAAAAGCTGAGGTTATGGAAGATTATCTTGGTAGAATGATATCTGTTAACTTGGCAGGTTATCAGGTTTGTATTTGAAAACTTACATTCTTACCCATTTGCAAACAGAGTAAGTACCTGGCATTCTATAACACTATTTCTTTTCTCTTGGATAATATTTCTCTTTCTCTTTTTTCTTTTTTTCCTTTTTCTTTTTTTCTTTTTTCTTTTTTTAACTAGCAAAACTGATCAGAAAATGTAAATTTATTACAAAATAAAATTTTATAACTTTAAGTATCCTGTTTTGCCTAACAGAATACAAGTAAAAGATCATCTCGGCACAGGAGTGAAGGAGTTGAGTCAGACTACACAGTAATTCAGAGGTAGGAAAACTAGCTTTTCTTCTTTGTAAAGTATGATTGCAGGTCATGTTTGGAAGGCTCTGACTAGTTTCAGTTTTTCCCTGTAGCAAAAAAAATTAAATACACAAGAGCTTTCCAAGTGACAGCCAGAAAACCCTGTATTTTTCTCAGTGGAAACACCGGAAAACTCATTTTAATGAAGTGTACTTTGTTTCTGAGGAACAAAACATTCAATATGGGAAAAATGCCAGCTAGCTTTAGTAGCTCTTCCAATTAATCAATAAATCCATGATAGTTTCTGTAAGTGCTAATGATTGTTACACTAGGTTAAATATTAACATCCTCTAATACTTTTTGTTGATTATTTCTAGCATCATGTATGATATTATTTTGGGATTTTGGTTTGTTGGGGTTTTTTTTTGTGTGTGTGGGTAAATATATCAAAATATTCAGTATGTTTATAAACTAATCAGTGTAATTTTGTTAATTATTTTTTTTTTAATATCAGCCATTAATTCTGTGACTCAAAAATGTGCTGGGCAATAGAAGTCCTTCATTTCTTGACACATGGTATGGGTTAGAGTGTTTAAACTTTGCACTCCTTAGAGGTGGCCAAGATCAGAATCTATTAACAGAAAAATCTGACTGAGGCAGGTGAAGGTAAATGTTTAGTAGGAGTTACAAAACTGATAAGTAAAATGCTTTAACAGTACTGAAAGTCAATACAATTTCACCAGCTTTAGGCCTTCATTCCACGCGACTTTGGACCTTGCATTACTATTTCACCAGAGCAAAGCAGATATGAGATACATCTGATTTACATGAGTGCAACTCAAAGATCAAACAGCTGCTCAACTTGTACTTTCATTAGGACGTATTTAAGGAAGACAAGAAAGCAAATTAAATAGTTCACACAACTTACTTTAAAACTTTTAGAATCAAGTATGAGATAAAATTGAACTGTTGATGTCTTACTAAATGTAGAACTGAATTACAAGAAATAATATAAAAGAAAGGTTGAAAAAACTTAACAAAAATGTAGCACTTAAATAAAACTGCTTATGAAAAAATAAAATGTGTTTTAAGATTCTGTCTACAATGTTTGTTTCTTTGATGTAGTTGTTTCAAGGAATATTAAAGCGATATGTTACACAGATTAAAAAAAAAAAAGAAAAGAAGCTGTAGTTAAACCAATCTTTTCCTAGGTCTATGAATGCTTGCAGTAATGTTTCAATGTCAACTCATGACTGAATAATCATAATCTTTTTCCTTCTTTTCTACTCCCTTAAGGACATTTTATTTTTACTTAAAGAAATTTGTTCTGAATCTAGGCTGTTGTCTTAATGAAGTTACTACCCATGTAAATGTCCTTTAAAAAAGAGTATTCAAAAAGCTTTTGTCACAGAAATATTACGTTAAGTTATTCTTACTGGCAGCTGACATTAGTGTTTTTGATGGATAGGGAATTAGTCTATTGTTTCTCATTCAAGTTCTTTCAGAAGAGTATGTAAAATTTCTGTAGTAGGAAATTATTTCCTAATTGAATCAACTTTACATGTTAGACTGGTGCATTGTTTATTGGAGTAGATTGTAGCAATTGGAAATTTACCTGGGACTTCCTCAATCAGGGAGCCCAACTCATTTAATTCCAAAGTGCACACTTGAATTTGATTATATACATCACTCTTTAAACTCTATTGAGTATACAAACACTTTCTCTCCCGATTGTAGGGTTAGTAGTTGTTACATTTATGCCTAGATTGTAAACATGTAAGGTGGGACAAACCTGAACGTTCTACGTACAAAAAAATTTATTCACACTTTGACAAGGTTGTCTGTACCTATATACAAGGATTTTTAGTCTTTACATTTTATCAGATAAAATAATTTATACAACTAAAGCAATGCTGTTTGTCTAGATGGACAAACATATCCAGTAATGAATAATAAATGGAAACAATGAAAAGTTCATAGCTACACCTGTGTGAATTTTTTTTTTTACTTTGTCTATCAATGCAAGAGAAAAATGTATTTTATTTTGCAAAATGTTGAGTTGTTTTCCCCCTAAACCAAAATGTTTTTCTTCCATTTTGTGTAAGTCAAAATAGATACTGACACAGCTCACAACAAAAGGATATGTTTGGGTAGGTAGAGTCCTTTATGTCCAAACAATTAAGGCACAAACTGAGAGCGTGGTAGGACTGGATTCAGTTTTGTCATGTCTCCACATGTATCTCAATGTGAAATTCCTAATATCCGAATGAATTGTCTCAGCCAGCATATTGTACAGTATTCAGATGGCATTTCATTATCCTCTTCTATTAGAGTTGTTTTAACTTACATTAAATACTTAAAATATTCATTGAACTAGTGAAAGAGAATGCAAATGATGCCAATGCCATACAATCCTTTTTTTCTAAGACATGATCTTTTTTTCCTACCTCAAAAGATTGTATGGGAGGTTTTGGAGGACTTTTTTACATCTGTCATCTGACAGATACCTATCAGAAGCAACTTTCTTGTATTTGTACAAAATTTTTAATTGGGATACCAAACCTCCAGATATGGCCATAGGGCAGATGAGCTGTGTCTGCACAATCCATCCACTGCATATGGAAACACTGGACTTATTATGAATGCATGACACAGTCGTTCTGCCATTAGTAGGTCTGACGTTTCTCAAAAGTGCCAGATGTCCAACACATCCCCAAAGGACTGCACACACGCACAGTTCACTTGTAAAATCTATGCTTACCTAGTCCAGTATTTGCTTCAGTATATTAGCCTTAAAAACTGTTTCATCTTCTTTTAAATAGAGAAAGTTTTGGGCAGTATCTGCTCCAATGAAAATTTAAGTACTTCCACAACACGAAACAGTGTCAGCAGGAAAATCTGTGAAAATCACTCACCCAGAATTCAAAGTTAGGGGACTTATAAGAAGTGTAGTTTCATGTTCATGCAAGCATAGTAAAGAATTGGATCTGGGACTCCCACAGCCTAAGATATTTTGCTACATATTTAACTTAAGTAAAAGGATTGTTAACCGTGCCATTCTATCTGTTAACCATGAAAAGATATTGCAAATGAAATTATCTGGTGCATTGAGACAGAATCTGTAAGTAATTTATGATTTACTAAATCCACTTCTTTTTCAAGTATATCTTCTAAAAATAATGTCTAGATCTATATAAGAGTGAGATTGTGGTAGAAAACTATACTCATTGGGAGTCTGAGAGATATATATCCAATTTCTTCTAACCAATACAGTCATCTTCCACAACCTTGGCCAAATCCTTTGGTTGTTCTGTAAGAAAAAGGCTGGATCCTGGAGCTGCCTTCTCTATGTACCATTGCTTCATAGGAAGCCTATAGATGGCAAGTACAGATTTGTCTCAGTGAAGTAATATTTTATTGCACTTGCACATACTTGCAATACTCCATGTGTCCTGAAAAGTGTGTTCCATTTGTACCTGAGACTATCCATGTGCTTGAATGTAACTGGCAAGCAAGTCCAGTCTTCTGTATAACTCAGGACTTGTTGCACTGTACAGACATGGGGAACTTTGGCACAGTGTTATGCTGCAAGATTCTGATTAATGTGTGTTTTAACTCACAAGTTTTTGCAGGAATAAATATTTTAAAGATTGCAAAATACTCCTAAACCTCAGTATTGAGGGCCCTACTTACATTTCTACATTTTTACAGAAACTTACATTTCTATGTAGATTTTTCCTCAGGTAATAAAGTTGTGAAATTACAGAGCACTTTCCCACGTCACAGATCAGAACACAAATACAGCAGAGTAGAACTATACTAAAATATTTGATTCAAGAAAACACAATACTAAAGAGAGTTACAATAAATTAAACTAAGTTCACCAATAAACAATAACTGTTGGTTTCTTGTTTCCTGAAAAAAAAATCCACTATTTCAAATTACAATAACTTTCTATGCAGCTGTACTCACTACAGTTGATGTAAAGCGACAATTGATAGCAAATTGTATTGACAGACCTTGGCTGAATATAATTACCTCAACTAAGAAAGGTTCTGAATAAATTAATCATGGTATAATAGCATTTCTATTTTACAGCACTCTAGTATCAGAAAAAGAGAAACATCACATTTTTAATTAATACATTTTATTGCTTCTGTTTACAATTGCTGAATTATGTCACTTAAATTAATTGAATTTTAGCTCTTCAATTGGTGTTACACAGAATATTAATTATGCAGCAAATGCAGATAAAGCAGAACCTACTCTTTTAATACAATTATATTCCAATTTCTTTGTGAGGGTTGCACACCCTATCCTAAGAAAATAAATTCTCCCACTCAAGCTACATAGAACAGAGAAACAAGAAATTAAATACTGAGTTTTACATAACTTTAGGACAAAAGATCCTGAGGTGCTTGTAAGTTGAAAGCAGCAACTCTTACAACCACATCATGGTACATCGTTTTGACAGTTCAAAAATACAGATACATTCAGGTTTCTCCAGGCCCTTGAAGCATAAAGGGAGAGAAAACCAGTGGTCCATAGGCATCCATTTGCTAACCATGCATTTGAAGCGGCCAAAAATAAACACGGACTGCAAAACTGAAACTTAACTTTTGTCCTTAACCTGAACTTTGGGCTGCAGATGGAGGGTGTTGTTCACTGAGAATCCCAGGACTCATTCAGTTCCCTAAGCATAGGCTTCCAGTGTCACCTGTGGTGCCTGAGGGTGTCTTCCCCCACCTCCAGCTGCCGTGGGAGGCAAGTGTATGCCTCCCACAGGTCCTGAGCCATAGCTGCCAGTACTGGGCATTTGACTTGAATGCTCTTGGACATCAAAAATGACATGGAGGTTTGTTTGTGGGCAACTGAGTTGAGTTTTATCTGTTAGCAGAAGTTTGTCAAAACATGTCTAGTTAATTTTGCAGCCACTGGTTCATGGGATTTCTGGTCCTTTTTCCTTGATTTTTTTAATGTTCCATTTAGTGTTTGGTTTAGATCATCTCTTGACCTTTGTCCCTGATCTTCACTATGGATTTAGATATGAAATAACCAGCATGTAGTCATGAACAGAGCAGGAATTTCATTACAATCTCGGAAAAAAAGAAGAAAATTTCATTGCTTTTCATTCTACAAGAGAACTATAAACTCATCTCCACCATCTAGATCTCTACTGCAGGATTAAAGAGCACATAGAAGTTTTTGTCCCACTTAGTAGTTGCTTATGCCCTGAGAGCTGCCTGGAAGAAGGAGGAGGTCAGTTGGGCATCTGTGATGCAGTCTTCTGGTCAGACAAACATGTCCAAATTTTATGTGTTGTCAGAATCAGCACAGCTCTGTTCCTGACACTGAAGTTTTGAAAACATTATTTTTTAATTCCAAAGAGTAAGTCTGAATTGCATAGCTTTAAAAAAAAAGAAAAAATTGCCTCCTCTGTATTCCTTAGCAAGGAAGTAACAAAGAAGAAAAGAGATTGGATTTGCTGTCAGAAAACCTCAACATTTCATACACAGAGCAATCCTGAGCACAGCTGAGGTCCAGCACATTTGTCTTCTTTCTTTCTTTTTTTTTTTTCTTTTTCTTTTTTTTCCTTGCTCCGAGGAAAGACTGTCAAGTTCACAAGAGTTAAATGACCACCAAACCATAATGCGGCTTATCAATCTTAGTGACAGCACTGAAAGGAATCAAGAATGTTTGCAGCTTAGTGCTGTAACATCTTCAAAATCAATGTGCATGTCTGAAGAGACAGATTTAAAGTCAAGTCAGGAGAGAACTGAAATTCCTTTATGGATATGCATGAAGCATATAGACGTTATAGCGTTTCTTCCATTACATTTCATTATATTCATGCAATTCCAAAACATATTTTAGAAGGATAGGTTTAGAATTAATTTCTTACACTCTCACAGATACTTTAAGGCAGGTTCACTTTCTTTTTGCTTGTCTTTTGAATTTATTGCTATGCAGCTTTCAAAAACAAAGCTATGCTATAAATAAAATGAGTAAAATACCCACAAATTGCTTTAACAGACACGTCTGTTAAAAGCCAATATCTAATTAAAAATATTTTCTTTAAAATTTCCTTTTTTTCTGTCATTACCTTTTTTATTGTTTCTCATCAGTTTTCATAAAGATATTATATATATGTCTGCATGTATATATCTACTTATATATATGTGTAAGTATTATATTTTCCAGGGTAAATTAGGAATTCACTTTACTTGCTAACTTGAAGTGAAACACAGGTTAGCTTCAGCTGACAGAAATCTTCAGTGTCAGCTCCACTTCTTCTAGTTTAGGAAAGATGAAAATATTTCCTATTGCTAATGAATGACTGTAAAGATATCTATTTGAAATTAAAGAAGGCTTACACTAGCTAGTGGACTATAACAGATTTTTTTTTAATATGAAGACTGCGTATATAGGTTATACTTTTAAACCTATGATAATATGAAAAGCAGGTTCTATTGTCTTTATAGCAACATAGTATTTCTTAGTTTTAGCCTCACAATGTCTCAATGTGTAACACTGAAAGTAATCACTTGTTCTTGCACACACAGTCTTTTGTTCTTCAGCTAAGTTCTCTGTTATGATTCACTAAAAAAAATATTGCTTTTTTTTTCACCCAGTTTAAGAGAAACCGGCAAGAAAACTATTCATTCCATGATTATGTGATATGGAATGATAGTTCTTAGAATCACAGAATCATAGAATCATACAATATCTCAAGTTAGAAGGGACCCATAAGGATCATCAAGTCTAACTCCCTGCTCCTCACAGGACATACTAAACCATATGACTAAGGGCATCATCCAGATGCTCCTTGAACTCTGAACTTTTTGTTCAGCAGCTACTCCTTTAAGCACCTTAAGCTTGGTCAAATATGCTGGAATATCTGCTGCTTCCTTCATGTTGTTCTGCTTAAAATTTTCCCAAGATTTAAAGGTCAGTCTTTAGAGTGTACATTCTACACAAACTGTACATAAGGCACCGAGTCATTAGGCATCCAATTAAATCTAAATAAAACTTATACGAGATATACCATAGTTGTAAGAAGTCATTAAGCTACTTTGTAAAAGTAGATAGCTGGAACAATCAAGGCCTCCAAGAGAATATGTACTGCTGTGAGCATGCATGTTTACTCATGCATTTGATCTATGTGGGCAGAGGATACTGTTTGGCTAAAGGTGTCTGAGGATACAGTTCTGCTTGAGACCTAATCTGCTGTATTTAAATGTAGAAAGGGGAAGATCTTTTCCCCTTCTCTCCTTTCTCCTTCCACATCTTGGCTGCAAACTCTTGAGACTTTTCTTTTCACAAGTGCTTTTGCAATCCCAGCGTGAGTTGGATGCAGGGAAGAAAACAGGAAAGCCCAGGAGGTGGGAAAAGGAGCCAGCCAGCATCTGTCAGAGAACCACATTTAGTTTACATAAGGCATAATGAGAAACCACATAAATGAGTGAGACAGAAAGAAATTCCAACACAGCCATCACAGGGAAAACAAATAAACACAACTGATGCAGCCAGAATGTGTTCCAAGAATACGAACATCAGAAAAAGCCTGGACAAACGGCTTTTGGAAGTGACAGCTTACTGAAAACAATTTTACTACATGCAGATAAATTGTTTCATGGTTCATTTCTCCAGAGCATAGAGAAACAGGATTTTGCATATTCCTTTACAAGTAATCAGCTGTATCAAAGAGAAAAATCCAACCCATTATCACTTTCTCCACTTAGCTGAAACAAAGGTGTACCAAGCATTCCCCAGGATCTAAAAAATTAACTGCTTACTTTAACGTACGTTAAGTTGGCGATACTGAGATGAAAGAATTTAGAATGTATACCTTAGGAGTTTTATATAATTTGATTCAACATCTCACATTAAATTCTTTAAAAGAGCAGGCTCAGGCTAGTATTTTTTTTTTTTTTTGTCAAGCTTGGATACTTTATAATACTACCTAATTCATTTTTATTCAAGGGGTATTTCAATTTATAAATTATATATGGTAGATATCTGTCATGCTTTTCATGCTATTTTAAAGATCCACGTGGATTTACCAGTTAGTAATAAGTCAACAGCTTCTGCCTCCTCATCCTTTTCCATTAGTAACATACAGAACTGTACTTGGGTTTTGGGTCATGTGAAACAATATTAGCCATGCAACTATGCAACATCCTCTACTAACATGGCTGTATCAGATACTTATCCCTAAGACATTTCAGTCTGAATTTTATTTTATGCATAGTTCTATTTTTCGTTTAATAGCTAAAGTAGCCAGTTTGAAGCTAATAAATATTTGTTCCAGATCGCAACTGAATTAAAAGTTCAAAACGGTCTCATTGAAATGAAGAATACATCCCCAAGGTTGTTCAAATTTAAACAATGATGTGTACATTGTCATCAAATAATTGTGTGCCTGTGTATGTGTTGGTTGTCAAGGTTAAAGTTTCAGTTTACACTCTCTTTGTCATTGGATTATTCCATTATATTAACTGAATATTGAGATAACTGAAAAAAAAAAAACCACCAACCCAAACTGAATGGCCCTTAATGCTGCATGCAAACCACAGATATTTAACAAATACATGTCCTAAAAACTACCCTTTCTTGCTAAGTACCATAGCCAAGTTTGATTAGTATTAGACACAGTATAAGATGTATTTGTTTGGTCAAGCTTTCGACTGATCTCTAGCAGCATTAAAGTCTACAGTGAAGGCTTAGTCCAAAATCAGCAGAAACCTTACCAATTTCTTAAATAGACTTAAGTAGTTCTGGCTTTTCAGCTTTTGGTACAGTGGCTTAAATGTAAATAACTTTATTATATGAGGGGATTTAATATCTGAATTTGGGAACATAAGAGGTTCATCCTGATTCAACCTTACTAGAAATCTACAAACACCACTAATGTAAAGGATTTTCTTTAAAAAAGATTCTCTGGAATCAAGCAATACAGCAATCAAAATAAAGATAACATTCTAAATACATCACAGATATATATCAAAACAAGACTTCAGCCAGCAGACCTACATAAGTTAATGTAATTTTGCCATATTTTACAAGAGTGTATATGTATCTACATTTCAAAATAACAAAATAATATTTGAAAACTTATTTTCTCACAAAAGCACAGCAAAATCTCTGGAGAAGACAAGTAGTACATTAAACAACACCTACAAATAGAAAGAATACCAGAAACTTCAAAACACCTAAAACTGTAAATTCGCAGTAAAAAACAGAATACTGGGATAATTCCATAGAAATTCACTTCTGTAAATTAAAACAGAAGACCTTAGTTTCTTCATGAGTTTTAAACACTGAAGAAAATCCCCATGACTCTGAAAATTATAAAAGTGGAGCTCAAGCAGCTATGAAACAAACCAAAACAAACCCAGATCAGGTAAAATTCATGATAGGAAGTCTGATGATTATTGGTAGATCATAGCTAAGCTATTGACAGAGTGCAGGCAGTAATTGACTAATTTTCATAGAAAGCTTAATCCATATGACATGAAATTGGAAACGACACATCAAATAATAAGAATGTAGACTGATCAAAGAAAGACCTTTCATATTGTAATTTCTAAAGAATGTGTATTTTGGATGAAAGGATTGAAAAACTTGTTTCTTGATGAAAGAACAAACTGAAAATGATAGCTATGTTCTTTGTGTAATTTGGATGATGTTTTGTTTAATATTCCTGAGTATTGGAAAACTGGAAATTCTTCATATGGAACAATGTAGACCTGGGCAAAAGAAACTTGAGTTTCGACCCATTCAGTCAGATTAGTGGGTACTCTTCCATTCCTGCAATTTTTTATTGTATAATTGTAAAAACATCCTTAGTTTTCCTCTTAATTTGATGTGATGCAACTGAAAGGAGGTTCTGGCCTTTGCTTCGAAGTGCATAATGAATAGTTAACATGGATTTTTCTCTGTTATTTGGTCAGTTTAGCACATTGTGAGATATATTAGTGATTTATATATTCTGACTAGATGTCTTTAATGTGTGTTGTTACCGTGCCTTGTCACAAAGCATACTGGTAGGCATTTAAAAAAGATGTAATCTTACATTAAAATTAATAATTTTCTTGGTGTCTATTCCTTAATAACTAACTAGTATACTTGAAAGGACATATTTATTTTCTGCAGCTGCTCAAGATTTTAAGAATTTTTAAAAAACTTTTGTTTCCCTTGAAAATTTTTTCTGTATTGTATTGGAGACTTAGAAAAGCTGCGTCTGAATTAAACCAGAAACAGGGATAGTATTCTTCTGTCCAACATTATAAAGTACATCATGATTTATATTGCCTTTCACCTTCTATGCTATCCAATGAACCACAAGGGAAATGGAAATTTAGCCAGTTATTGTAAAACCCTGAGAATAAAGAATCTTTTGTTTCATGTAGTTTTGTCTCTTCCTTGCATGTCCTTGAAAATCAGTAATATTGAAAGACAGAAAAAAGTGTTTTGTACTCCACAAATTTTCTTTCTTTTCTCAATAAGCTTGATTTCAGACATGAACAATGTTGATGCAAATGAAACATATTCACCCTAATCATTACGCTCTTCATTATCCTGTCCACTAACACCACTTAGAAGAAAAGACATGCTCATTTGCAAACACCTTCATTTTTGGATATTTAAAAACACAAATTAGACGTTTTTTCTAAAAGAAAAGAAGGGCTTTCTGTTCCATCTCTGTCCTGGTTTCGGCTGGGATAGGGTTAAATTTCTTCCTAGTGCTGTGTTTTGGATTTAGTACAAGGAGAATGTTGATAACACACTGATGTTTTCAGTTGTTGCTAAGTGCCCTCCTAGTCCAAGGACAGCTCCCGTGCCTACTGACTGAGCTAGGTACACAAGATGGGAGGGAACATAATCAGGACAGCCAGCCCAGCTGGCCAATGGGGTATTCCATACCATGTGACGTCATGCTCAGTATATGAAGGGTAGGCGTGATCCAGGAAGTACCGATCGCTACTTGGTTATCGGTCAGCGCGGGTGGTGAGCAATTGCATTGTGCATCACTCATTTTGTATATTCTATCATTATTTATTATCATTATTCTCCCTTTTCTGTTCTATTAAACTGTCTTTATCTCAACCCACGAGTTTTTCTCACTCTTACCCTTCCGATTCTCTCCCCGTCCCATTGGGGGGCGGGGGGAGTGAGTGAGCGGCTGCGTGGTATTTGGCTGCCTGCCAGGTTAAACCACGACAGTCCTTTTTGGCGCCCAACGTGGGGCTCGAAGGGTTGAGATAACGATAGATCTGACCAAAGTGTGTTAAGGCAAAATTGTTATAAGCATCCATTATATTGATTGGTCACAATGTTGATGTATTGGCTGTCAAAGTTATGGGGCTGGCTCTCAATGTTGGGTCATGTAATACCTTGCTTGCAGTATATGTTCCCTTTTGTGCTGTTTATCATTATTCGGAACTGGGCCAAGATTATCATTTTGTTGCTGTTTTATGAGGTGATAAAATCATTGGTCGTAAGTCTAATCTGGTATCTGTACTCAGCGCTGCCGTCATTTCTGTACCTCGGGAACCACCTCTTAGAAATTATTAGTAATTGCACTTGTTTCTCCTCGGAGAATGAATTTAAGGGGGAGACGGGATGGGACACTTTCTCCCACTTGTTCATCTTCCCTTCCATATCGTCAGAAACTCCTTTTTCTTCTATCCTCTTTACAAAGATGTCCACAATATTCCCTGAGAAATTTGAATATCCTTGGGATGCTCAAACAAGCATGTTCATATTGCTATGTCTCCTGAATGTGGTTCAGGCCTTGTTTAGGGTTAAACAACTATTCAGGAATACTGTCCAGAGATCAACCCTCAGGAACAAGAAAAGAGGGAGGGCAAGCAGCAGTGCCTCATCAGAGCGGGCGGAGCGGCGAGTCTCGGGGGCGGCTACAGACACGGTGGCTACTCAAAACCCCGCGACAGGCACTGCTGCTACTCCAACCCCCATGACAACCCCTGTGGCTACTCAAACCCCGGCAACAGTCACCGTAGCTTCTCCAACCCCTGCGACAAGCACTGCAGCCACTCAAGCTCCGGCAACAGGCACTACAGTTACTCCAACCCCCATGACAAGCACTGCAGCTACCCAAACCCCAGCAACAGGCACTACAGCTGAACCAGAGGACCAACCCTTGCTGGTATTCGTTGCCCCTGTACAGAAGAGGAAATCTTGGAAGCGGAGATCAGGTCGTTTAGAAAGGGATGATGAAAGACCAGGGCCATCACGAGGAGGGGAGGAGGAAGAGGAAGAACTCATAAACGAGACGGAAACCACCCGATCCCTATCCCTGAGTGAGCTGCGAGATATGCGGAAAGATTTCGGCCGTCGTCCAGGCGAGCATATTGTTACCTGGCTGCTCCGATGCTGGGATAATGGGGCCAGTAGCCTGGAATTGGAGGGGAAGGAAGCCAAACAGCTGGGATCCCTTGCTAGGGAAGGAGGCATTGACAAAGCAATTGGAAAAGGGACACAGGTCCTCAGCCTCTGGAGGCGACTGCTGTCAGGCGTGAAGGAAAGGTATCCCTTCAAGGAAGATGTTATATATCGCCTAGGCAAATGGACCACTATGGAGAGAGGTATCCAGTACCTGAGAGAATTAGGCGTGCTGGAGGTGGTTTATAGTGACCTGAACGACGACCAAACGCCCAAAGATCCAGATGACGTCCAGTGCACGCGACCCATGTGGCGGAAGTTGGTACGGAGCGCACCAGCATCGTATGCCAGTTCGTTGGCAGTACTGTGCTGGAAAGAGGAAGAAGCACCAATGGTGGATGAGGTGGTTAACAGACTTCGGGATTTTGAAGAAACTATCTCCTCCTCCCTTGTCTCGGCTGTAGAGAAACTGTCCCGAGAGGTCCAGCAACTCAAAGACAATAGGTCCTATTCTCCACCTGTACGGACCAGTATCTCAGCCATTAGGAGTCAGCGTTTTACTCCTCAAGAGAGAGGATATCGAAAGTACACACCACGGGGCACCCTGTGGTTTTACCTGCGTGACCACGGAGAGGACATGAGGCAGTGGGATGGAAAACCTACCTTCATCCTAGAGGCACGTGTACGTGAGTTGCAAGGAAAAACAATCACACAAGGGGGTTCTCCCAGGAAAAATGCTGCTCCAGTTTTCAGGAAAACCCTGTCTCACGACGGTCCAGTTTCCAGTGAACAGTTCCCCAGACAGAGTAGAAGGGCTGATCTTACTTTGGACTGTAATGAAGGAATTCTTGACTCACGTTTGCAAGAAGTGAGAAGCGGATACTATGACCAGAACTAGAGGGGCCCTGCCTCGGGCCAGGTGGAGGAAAGGGACAACCGGGTTTACTGGACTGTGTGGATTCGATGGCCTGGCACATCAGAGCCACAGGAGTATAAGGCTCTCGTAGACACCGGTGCACAGTGCACCCTGATGCCATCAGGCTATAAAGGGGCAGAACCCATTTGTATTTCTGGAGTGACAGGGGGATCCCAAGAGTTAACTGTATTGGAGGCCGAAGTGAGCCTGACCGGGAACGAGTGGCAGAAGCACCCCATTGTGACTGGCCCAGAGGCTCCGTGCATCCTTGGCATAGACTACCTCAGGAGAGGGTATTTTAAGGACCCAAAAGGGTATCGGTGGGCTTTTGGTATAGCTGCCCTGGAGACGGAGGAAATTAAGCAGCTGTCCACCTTGCCCGGTCTCTCAGAGGACCCTTCTGTTGTGGGGTTGTTGAGGGTTGAAGAACAACAAGTACCAATCGCTACCACAACAGTGCATCGGCGACAATACCGCACCAACCGAGATTCCCTGATCCCTATCCATGAGCTGATTCGTCGATTGGAGAGCCAAGGAGTGATCAGCAAGACTCGCTCACCCTTCAACAGTCCCATATGGCCAGTGCGAAAGTCTAATGGAGAGTGGAGACTAACAGTAGACTACCGTGGCCTGAACGAAGTCACGCCGCCACTGAGTGCTGCCGTGCCGGACATGCTAGAACTTCAATACGAACTGGAGTCAAAGGCAGCCAAGTGGTACGCCACAATTGACATTGCTAATGCCTTCTTCTCCATCCCTTTGGCAGCAGAGTGCAGGCCACAGTTTGCTTTCACTTGGAGGGGCATCCAGTACACCTGGAACCGACTGCCCCAGGGGTGGAAACATAGCCCTACCATTTGCCATGGACTAATTCACACCGCACTGGAACAGGGTGAGGCTCCAGAACACCTGCAATACATTGATGACATCATCGTGTGGGGCAACACAGCAGAAGAAGTTTTTGAGAAAGGGGAGAGAATAATTCAAATCCTTCTGAAAGCCGGTTTTGCCATAAAACAAAGTAAGGTCAAGGGACCTGCACAGGAGATCCAGTTTTTAGGAATAAAATGGCAAGACGGACGTCGTCAGATTCCAATGGATGTGATCAACAAAATAACAGCCATGTCCCCACCAACTAGCAAAAGGGAAACACAAGCTTTCTTAGGCGTTGTGGGCTTTTGGAGAATGCATATTCCAAATTACAGTCAGATCGTAAGCCCTCTCTATCAAGTGACCAGGAAGAAGAACGACTTTAGATGGGGCCCTGAGCAACAACAAGCCTTTGAACAAATTAAACAGGAGATAGTTCATGCAGTAGCCCTTGGGCCAGTCCGGGCAGGACAAGATGTGAAGAATGTGCTCTACACCGCAGCCGGGGAGAATGGTCCTACCTGGAGCCTCTGGCAGAAAGCACCAGGGGAGACTCGAGGTCGACCCTTAGGGTTCTGGAGTCGGGGATACAGAGGATCGGAGGCCCGCTACACTCCAACTGAGAAGGAGATATTGGCAGCATATGAAGGGATTCGAGCTGCTTCGGAAGTGGTTGGCACTGAAGCACAGCTCCTCCTGGCACCCCGACTGCCGGTGCTGGGCTGGATGTTCAAAGGGAGTGTCCCCTCTACACATCATGCAACCGATGCTACGTGGAGTAAGTGGGTCGCGCTGATCACACAACGGGCCCGAATAGGAAACCCCAGTCGCCCAGGAATCTTGGAGGTGATCACGAACTGGCCAGAAGGCAAAGATTTTGGAATATCCCCAGAGGAGGAGGTGACACGTGCTGAAGAAGCCCCACTGTATAATAAACTACCAGAAAACGAGAAGCAATATGCCCTGTTCACTGATGGATCCTGTCGCCTTGTGGGAAAGCATCGGAGGTGGAAAGCTGCTGTATGGAGTCCTATACGCCAAGTTGCAGAAACTGCTGAAGGAGAAGGTGAATCGAGCCAGTTTGCAGAGGTGAAAGCCATCCAGCTGGCCTTGGACATTGCTGAACGAGAAAAATGGCCAGTACTTTATCTCTATACTGACTCATGGATGGTGGCAAATGCCCTGTGGAGTTGGTTGCAGCAGTGGAAGCAGAACAAGTGGCAGCGCAGAGGTAAACCCATCTGGGCTGCCGCATTGTGGCAAGATATTGCTGCCCGAGTAGAGAACCTGGTTGTAAAAGTACGTCACGTAGATGCTCACGTACCCAAGAGTCGGGCCACTGAAGAACATCAAAACAACCAGCAGGTGGATCAGGCTGCTAAGATTGAAGTGGCTCAGGTGGATCTGGACTGGCAACATAAGGGTGAATTATTTATAGCTCGGTGGGCCCATGATGCCTCAGGCCATCAAGGAAGAGATGCAACATATAGATGGGCTCGTGATCGAGGGGTGGACTTAACCATGGACGCTATTGCACAGGTTATCCATGAATGTGAAACGTGCGCTGCAATCAAACAAGCCAAGCGAGTAAAGCCTCGTTGGTATGGGGGACGATGGTTGAAATACAAATATGGGGAGGCCTGGCAAATTGATTATATCACACTCCCACAAACCCGGCACGGCAAGCGCTATGTGCTCACCATGGTGGAAGCAACCACCGGCTGGCTAGAAACATACCCTGTGCCCCATGCCACTGCCCGGAACACCATCCTGGGCCTTGAAAAGCAAGTCCTATGGCGACATGGCACCCCAGAAAGAATCGAGTCAGACAACGGGACTCATTTCCGAAACGCCCTCATAGACACCTGGGCCAAAGAGCATGGCATTGAGTGGGTCTATCACATCCCCTACCATGCACCAGCCTCTGGGAAAATCGAACGATACAACGGGCTGCTAAAGACAACACTGAGGGCAATGGGTGGTGGGACATTCAAGCATTGGGACACACATTTAGCAAAAGCCACCTGGTTAGTCAACACTAGGGGGTCTGTTAATCGAGCTGGCCCTGCCCAATCAAGACTTTTACGTACTGTAGATGGAGATAAAGTCCCTGTCGTGCACATAAGAAATATGCTGGGGAAGACAGTCTGGGTTACTCCTGCCTCTGGCAAGGGAAAACCCATCCGTGGGATTGCTTTTGCTCAAGGACCTGGGTGCACTTGGTGGGTGATGCGAAAGGATGGGCAAGTCCGGTGTGTACCTCAAGGGGATTTGATTTTGGGTGAAAATAGCCAATGAACTGAATTTTATAATGTCAATTGTTATATGATATTGTATATCATTATTTCTATGGTTGCTATCAATGGTATAGCAGTGAAAATCACCCAGATTAATGAAGAATGAACTAACTCCGATGAAACCGAGCAAAGTGCAACGATGATAGAACTGAACGAGTGCAGCAGTACCGAAATGAGAACTGGCTTCAGGATGCAACAGCCCAACACCACACACCATCCTTCTGGCCCTGAAAGACTGTTATGACAGATGGAGCCCAAAGTTGTGGACTAAAAGAACTCAATGGACATTTATATATATATTTATGTGTATATATGTATGTATATGTATTATATGTATATATGTATGTATATGTATTATATATGTATATATATAAAAAAGATAGTGATGATTAATTGAAAGGTATTGAAAAATGTGAGACCTAAGCATAACGTAAATGGTATGGAATAAGGGGTGGATACTGTCCTGGTTTCGGCTGGGATAGGGTTAAATTTCTTCCTAGTGCTGTGTTTTGGATTTAGTACAAGGAGAATGTTGATAACACACTGATGTTTTCAGTTGTTGCTAAGTGCCCTCCTAGTCCAAGGACAGCTCCCGTGCCTACTGACTGAGCTAGGTACACAAGATGGGAGGGAACATAATCAGGACAGCCAGCCCAGCTGGCCAATGGGGTATTCCATACCATGTGACGTCATGCTCAGTATATGAAGGGTAGGCGTGATCCAGGAAGTACCGATCGCTACTTGGTTATCGGTCAGCGCGGGTGGTGAGCAATTGCATTGTGCATCACTCATTTTGTATATTCTATCATTATTTATTATCATTATTCTCCCTTTTCTGTTCTATTAAACTGTCTTTATCTCAACCCACGAGTTTTTCTCACTCTTACCCTTCCGATTCTCTCCCCGTCCCATTGGGGGGCGGGGGGAGTGAGTGAGCGGCTGCGTGGTATTTGGCTGCCTGCCAGGTTAAACCACGACAGTCCTTTTTGGCGCCCAACGTGGGGCTCGAAGGGTTGAGATAACGATAGATCTGACCAAAGTGTGTTAAGGCAAAATTGTTATAAGCATCCATTATATTGATTGGTCACAATGTTGATGTATTGGCTGTCAAAGTTATGGGGCTGGCTCTCAATGTTGGGTCATGTAATACCTTGCTTGCAGTATATGTTCCCTTTTGTGCTGTTTATCATTATTCGGAACTGGGCCAAGATTATCATTTTGTTGCTGTTTTATGAGGTGATAAAATCATTGGTCGTAAGTCTAATCTGGTATCTGTACTCAGCGCTGCCGTCATTTCTGTACCTCGGGAACCACCTCTTAGAAATTATTAGTAATTGCACTTGTTTCTCCTCGGAGAATGAATTTAAGGGGGAGACGGGATGGGACACTTTCTCCCACTTGTTCATCTTCCCTTCCATATCGTCAGAAACTCCTTTTTCTTCTATCCTCTTTACAAAGATGTCCACAATATTCCCTGAGAAATTTGAATATCCTTGGGATGCTCAAACAAGCATGTTCATATTGCTATGTCTCCTGAATGTGGTTCAGGCCTTGTTTAGGGTTAAACAACTATTCAGGAATACTGTCCAGAGATCAACCCTCAGGAACAAGAAAAGAGGGAGGGCAAGCAGCAGTGCCTCATCAGAGCGGGCGGAGCGGCGAGTCTCGGGGGCGGCTACAGACACGGTGGCTACTCAAAACCCCGCGACAGGCACTGCTGCTACTCCAACCCCCATGACAACCCCTGTGGCTACTCAAACCCCGGCAACAGTCACCGTAGCTTCTCCAACCCCTGCGACAAGCACTGCAGCCACTCAAGCTCCGGCAACAGGCACTACAGTTACTCCAACCCCCATGACAAGCACTGCAGCTACCCAAACCCCAGCAACAGGCACTACAGCTGAACCAGAGGACCAACCCTTGCTGGTATTCGTTGCCCCTGTACAGAAGAGGAAATCTTGGAAGCGGAGATCAGGTCGTTTAGAAAGGGATGATGAAAGACCAGGGCCATCACGAGGAGGGGAGGAGGAAGAGGAAGAACTCATAAACGAGACGGAAACCACCCGATCCCTATCCCTGAGTGAGCTGCGAGATATGCGGAAAGATTTCGGCCGTCGTCCAGGCGAGCATATTGTTACCTGGCTGCTCCGATGCTGGGATAATGGGGCCAGTAGCCTGGAATTGGAGGGGAAGGAAGCCAAACAGCTGGGATCCCTTGCTAGGGAAGGAGGCATTGACAAAGCAATTGGAAAAGGGACACAGGTCCTCAGCCTCTGGAGGCGACTGCTGTCAGGCGTGAAGGAAAGGTATCCCTTCAAGGAAGATGTTATATATCGCCTAGGCAAATGGACCACTATGGAGAGAGGTATCCAGTACCTGAGAGAATTAGGCGTGCTGGAGGTGGTTTATAGTGACCTGAACGACGACCAAACGCCCAAAGATCCAGATGACGTCCAGTGCACGCGACCCATGTGGCGGAAGTTGGTACGGAGCGCACCAGCATCGTATGCCAGTTCGTTGGCAGTACTGTGCTGGAAAGAGGAAGAAGCACCAATGGTGGATGAGGTGGTTAACAGACTTCGGGATTTTGAAGAAACTATCTCCTCCTCCCTTGTCTCGGCTGTAGAGAAACTGTCCCGAGAGGTCCAGCAACTCAAAGACAATAGGTCCTATTCTCCACCTGTACGGACCAGTATCTCAGCCATTAGGAGTCAGCGTTTTACTCCTCAAGAGAGAGGATATCGAAAGTACACACCACGGGGCACCCTGTGGTTTTACCTGCGTGACCACGGAGAGGACATGAGGCAGTGGGATGGAAAACCTACCTTCATCCTAGAGGCACGTGTACGTGAGTTGCAAGGAAAAACAATCACACAAGGGGGTTCTCCCAGGAAAAATGCTGCTCCAGTTTTCAGGAAAACCCTGTCTCACGACGGTCCAGTTTCCAGTGAACAGTTCCCCAGACAGAGTAGAAGGGCTGATCTTACTTTGGACTGTAATGAAGGAATTCTTGACTCACGTTTGCAAGAAGTGAGAAGCGGATACTATGACCAGAACTAGAGGGGCCCTGCCTCCGGCCAGGTGGAGGAAAGGGACAACCGGGTTTACTGGACTGTGTGGATTCGATGGCCTGGCACATCAGAGCCACAGGAGTATAAGGCTCTCGTAGACACCGGTGCACAGTGCACCCTGATGCCATCAGGCTATAAAGGGGCAGAACCCATTTGTATTTCTGGAGTGACAGGGGGATCCCAAGAGTTAACTGTATTGGAGGCCGAAGTGAGCCTGACCGGGAACGAGTGGCAGAAGCACCCCATTGTGACTGGCCCAGAGGCTCCGTGCATCCTTGGCATAGACTACCTCAGGAGAGGGTATTTTAAGGACCCAAAAGGGTATCGGTGGGCTTTTGGTATAGCTGCCCTGGAGACGGAGGAAATTAAGCAGCTGTCCACCTTGCCCGGTCTCTCAGAGGACCCTTCTGTTGTGGGGTTGTTGAGGGTTGAAGAACAACAAGTACCAATCGCTACCACAACAGTGCATCGGCGACAATACCGCACCAACCGAGATTCCCTGATCCCTATCCATGAGCTGATTCGTCGATTGGAGAGCCAAGGAGTGATCAGCAAGACTCGCTCACCCTTCAACAGTCCCATATGGCCAGTGCGAAAGTCTAATGGAGAGTGGAGACTAACAGTAGACTACCGTGGCCTGAACGAAGTCACGCCGCCACTGAGTGCTGCCGTGCCGGACATGCTAGAACTTCAATACGAACTGGAGTCAAAGGCAGCCAAGTGGTACGCCACAATTGACATTGCTAATGCCTTCTTCTCCATCCCTTTGGCAGCAGAGTGCAGGCCACAGTTTGCTTTCACTTGGAGGGGCATCCAGTACACCTGGAACCGACTGCCCCAGGGGTGGAAACATAGCCCTACCATTTGCCATGGACTAATTCACACCGCACTGGAACAGGGTGAGGCTCCAGAACACCTGCAATACATTGATGACATCATCGTGTGGGGCAACACAGCAGAAGAAGTTTTTGAGAAAGGGGAGAGAATAATTCAAATCCTTCTGAAAGCCGGTTTTGCCATAAAACAAAGTAAGGTCAAGGGACCTGCACAGGAGATCCAGTTTTTAGGAATAAAATGGCAAGACGGACGTCGTCAGATTCCAATGGATGTGATCAACAAAATAACAGCCATGTCCCCACCAACTAGCAAAAGGGAAACACAAGCTTTCTTAGGCGTTGTGGGCTTTTGGAGAATGCATATTCCAAATTACAGTCAGATCGTAAGCCCTCTCTATCAAGTGACCAGGAAGAAGAACGACTTTAGATGGGGCCCTGAGCAACAACAAGCCTTTGAACAAATTAAACAGGAGATAGTTCATGCAGTAGCCCTTGGGCCAGTCCGGGCAGGACAAGATGTGAAGAATGTGCTCTACACCGCAGCCGGGGAGAATGGTCCTACCTGGAGCCTCTGGCAGAAAGCACCAGGGGAGACTCGAGGTCGACCCTTAGGGTTCTGGAGTCGGGGATACAGAGGATCGGAGGCCCGCTACACTCCAACTGAGAAGGAGATATTGGCAGCATATGAAGGGATTCGAGCTGCTTCGGAAGTGGTTGGCACTGAAGCACAGCTCCTCCTGGCACCCCGACTGCCGGTGCTGGGCTGGATGTTCAAAGGGAGTGTCCCCTCTACACATCATGCAACCGATGCTACGTGGAGTAAGTGGGTCGCGCTGATCACACAACGGGCCCGAATAGGAAACCCCAGTCGCCCAGGAATCTTGGAGGTGATCACGAACTGGCCAGAAGGCAAAGATTTTGGAATATCCCCAGAGGAGGAGGTGACACGTGCTGAAGAAGCCCCACTGTATAATAAACTACCAGAAAACGAGAAGCAATATGCCCTGTTCACTGATGGATCCTGTCGCCTTGTGGGAAAGCATCGGAGGTGGAAAGCTGCTGTATGGAGTCCTATACGCCAAGTTGCAGAAACTGCTGAAGGAGAAGGTGAATCGAGCCAGTTTGCAGAGGTGAAAGCCATCCAGCTGGCCTTGGACATTGCTGAACGAGAAAAATGGCCAGTACTTTATCTCTATACTGACTCATGGATGGTGGCAAATGCCCTGTGGAGTTGGTTGCAGCAGTGGAAGCAGAACAAGTGGCAGCGCAGAGGTAAACCCATCTGGGCTGCCGCATTGTGGCAAGATATTGCTGCCCGAGTAGAGAACCTGGTTGTAAAAGTACGTCACGTAGATGCTCACGTACCCAAGAGTCGGGCCACTGAAGAACATCAAAACAACCAGCAGGTGGATCAGGCTGCTAAGATTGAAGTGGCTCAGGTGGATCTGGACTGGCAACATAAGGGTGAATTATTTATAGCTCGGTGGGCCCATGATGCCTCAGGCCATCAAGGAAGAGATGCAACATATAGATGGGCTCGTGATCGAGGGGTGGACTTAACCATGGACGCTATTGCACAGGTTATCCATGAATGTGAAACGTGCGCTGCAATCAAACAAGCCAAGCGAGTAAAGCCTCTTTGGTATGGGGGACGATGGTTGAAATACAAATATGGGGAGGCCTGGCAAATTGATTATATCACACTCCCACAAACCCGGCACGGCAAGCGCTATGTGCTCACCATGGTGGAAGCAACCACCGGCTGGCTAGAAACATACCCTGTGCCCCATGCCACTGCCCGGAACACCATCCTGGGCCTTGAAAAGCAAGTCCTATGGCGACATGGCACCCCAGAAAGAATCGAGTCAGACAACGGGACTCATTTCCGAAACGCCCTCATAGACACCTGGGCCAAAGAGCATGGCATTGAGTGGGTCTATCACATCCCCTACCATGCACCAGCCTCTGGGAAAATCGAACGATACAACGGGCTGCTAAAGACAACACTGAGGGCAATGGGTGGTGGGACATTCAAGCATTGGGACACACATTTAGCAAAAGCCACCTGGTTAGTCAACACTAGGGGGTCTGTTAATCGAGCTGGCCCTGCCCAATCAAGACTTTTACGTACTGTAGATGGAGATAAAGTCCCTGTCGTGCACATAAGAAATATGCTGGGGAAGACAGTCTGGGTTACTCCTGCCTCTGGCAAGGGAAAACCCATCCGTGGGATTGCTTTTGCTCAAGGACCTGGGTGCACTTGGTGGGTGATGCGAAAGGATGGGCAAGTCCGGTGTGTACCTCAAGGGGATTTGATTTTGGGTGAAAATAGCCAATGAACTGAATTTTATAATGTCAATTGTTATATGATATTGTATATCATTATTTCTATGGTTGCTATCAATGGTATAGCAGTGAAAATCACCCAGATTAATGAAGAATGAACTAACTCCGATGAAACCGAGCAAAGTGCAACGATGATAGAACTGAACGAGTGCAGCAGTACCGAAATGAGAACTGGCTTCAGGATGCAACAGCCCAACACCACACACCATCCTTCTGGCCCTGAAAGACTGTTATGACAGATGGAGCCCAAAGTTGTGGACTAAAAGAACTCAATGGACATTTATATATATATTTATGTGTATATATGTATGTATATGTATTATATGTATATATGTATGTATATGTATTATATATGTATATATATAAAAAAGATAGTGATGATTAATTGAAAGGTATTGAAAAATGTGAGACCTAAGCATAACGTAAATGGTATGGAATAAGGGGTGGATACTGTCCTGGTTTCGGCTGGGATAGGGTTAAATTTCTTCCTAGTGCTGTGTTTTGGATTTAGTACAAGGAGAATGTTGATAACACACTGATGTTTTCAGTTGTTGCTAAGTGCCCTCCTAGTCCAAGGACAGCTCCCGTGCCTACTGACTGAGCTAGGTACACAAGATGGGAGGGAACATAATCAGGACAGCCAGCCCAGCTGGCCAATGGGGTATTCCATACCATGTGACGTCATGCTCAGTATATGAAGGGTAGGCGTGATCCAGGAAGTACCGATCGCTACTTGGTTATCGGTCAGCGCGGGTGGTGAGCAATTGCATTGTGCATCACTCATTTTGTAGATTCTATCATTATTTATTATCATTATTCTCCCTTTTCTGTTCTATTAAACTGTCTTTATCTCAACCCACGAGTTTTTCTCACTCTTACCCTTCCGATTCTCTCCCCGTCCCATTGGGGGGCGGGGGGAGTGAGTGAGCGGCTGCGTGGTATTTGGCTGCCTGCCAGGTTAAACCACGACAGTCCTTTTTGGCGCCCAACGTGGGGCTCGAAGGGTTGAGATAACGATAGATCTGACCAAAGTGTGTTAAGGCAAAATTGTTATAAGCATCCATTATATTGATTGGTCACAATGTTGATGTATTGGCTGTCAAAGTTATGGGGCTGGCTCTCAATGTTGGGTCATGTAATACCTTGCTTGCAGTATATGTTCCCTTTTGTGCTGTTTATCATTATTCGGAACTGGGCCAAGATTATCATTTTGTTGCTGTTTTATGAGGTGATAAAATCATTGGTCGTAAGTCTAATCTGGTATCTGTACTCAGCGCTGCCGTCATTTCTGTACCTCGGGAACCACCTCTTAGAAATTATTAGTAATTGCACTTGTTTCTCCTCGGAGAATGAATTTAAGGGGGAGACGGGATGGGACACTTTCTCCCACTTGTTCATCTTCCCTTCCATATCGTCAGAAACTCCTTTTTCTTCTATCCTCTTTACAAAGATGTCCACAATATTCCCTGAGAAATTTGAATATCCTTGGGATGCTCAAACAAGCATGTTCATATTGCTATGTCTCCTGAATGTGGTTCAGGCCTTGTTTAGGGTTAAACAACTATTCAGGAATACTGTCCAGAGATCAACCCTCAGGAACAAGAAAAGAGGGAGGGCAAGCAGCAGTGCCTCATCAGAGCGGGCGGAGCGGCGAGTCTCGGGGGCGGCTACAGACACGGTGGCTACTCAAAACCCCGCGACAGGCACTGCTGCTACTCCAACCCCCATGACAACCCCTGTGGCTACTCAAACCCCGGCAACAGTCACCGTAGCTTCTCCAACCCCTGCGACAAGCACTGCAGCCACTCAAGCTCCGGCAACAGGCACTACAGTTACTCCAACCCCCATGACAAGCACTGCAGCTACCCAAACCCCAGCAACAGGCACTACAGCTGAACCAGAGGACCAACCCTTGCTGGTATTCGTTGCCCCTGTACAGAAGAGGAAATCTTGGAAGCGGAGATCAGGTCGTTTAGAAAGGGATGATGAAAGACCAGGGCCATCACGAGGAGGGGAGGAGGAAGAGGAAGAACTCATAAACGAGACGGAAACCACCCGATCCCTATCCCTGAGTGAGCTGCGAGATATGCGGAAAGATTTCGGCCGTCGTCCAGGCGAGCATATTGTTACCTGGCTGCTCCGATGCTGGGATAATGGGGCCAGTAGCCTGGAATTGGAGGGGAAGGAAGCCAAACAGCTGGGATCCCTTGCTAGGGAAGGAGGCATTGACAAAGCAATTGGAAAAGGGACACAGGTCCTCAGCCTCTGGAGGCGACTGCTGTCAGGCGTGAAGGAAAGGTATCCCTTCAAGGAAGATGTTATATATCGCCTAGGCAAATGGACCACTATGGAGAGAGGTATCCAGTACCTGAGAGAATTAGGCGTGCTGGAGGTGGTTTATAGTGACCTGAACGACGACCAAACGCCCAAAGATCCAGATGACGTCCAGTGCACGCGACCCATGTGGCGGAAGTTGGTACGGAGCGCACCAGCATCGTATGCCAGTTCGTTGGCAGTACTGTGCTGGAAAGAGGAAGAAGCACCAATGGTGGATGAGGTGGTTAACAGACTTCGGGATTTTGAAGAAACTATCTCCTCCTCCCTTGTCTCGGCTGTAGAGAAACTGTCCCGAGAGGTCCAGCAACTCAAAGACAATAGGTCCTATTCTCCACCTGTACGGACCAGTATCTCAGCCATTAGGAGTCAGCGTTTTACTCCTCAAGAGAGAGGATATCGAAAGTACACACCACGGGGCACCCTGTGGTTTTACCTGCGTGACCACGGAGAGGACATGAGGCAGTGGGATGGAAAACCTACCTTCATCCTAGAGGCACGTGTACGTGAGTTGCAAGGAAAAACAATCACACAAGGGGGTTCTCCCAGGAAAAATGCTGCTCCAGTTTTCAGGAAAACCCTGTCTCACGACGGTCCAGTTTCCAGTGAACAGTTCCCCAGACAGAGTAGAAGGGCTGATCTTACTTTGGACTGTAATGAAGGAATTCTTGACTCACGTTTGCAAGAAGTGAGAAGCGGATACTATGACCAGAACTAGAGGGGCCCTGCCTCGGGCCAGGTGGAGGAAAGGGACAACCGGGTTTACTGGACTGTGTGGATTCGATGGCCTGGCACATCAGAGCCACAGGAGTATAAGGCTCTCGTAGACACCGGTGCACAGTGCACCCTGATGCCATCAGGCTATAAAGGGGCAGAACCCATTTGTATTTCTGGAGTGACAGGGGGATCCCAAGAGTTAACTGTATTGGAGGCCGAAGTGAGCCTGACCGGGAACGAGTGGCAGAAGCACCCCATTGTGACTGGCCCAGAGGCTCCGTGCATCCTTGGCATAGACTACCTCAGGAGAGGGTATTTTAAGGACCCAAAAGGGTATCGGTGGGCTTTTGGTATAGCTGCCCTGGAGACGGAGGAAATTAAGCAGCTGTCCACCTTGCCCGGTCTCTCAGAGGACCCTTCTGTTGTGGGGTTGTTGAGGGTTGAAGAACAACAAGTACCAATCGCTACCACAACAGTGCATCGGCGACAATACCGCACCAACCGAGATTCCCTGATCCCTATCCATGAGCTGATTCGTCGATTGGAGAGCCAAGGAGTGATCAGCAAGACTCGCTCACCCTTCAACAGTCCCATATGGCCAGTGCGAAAGTCTAATGGAGAGTGGAGACTAACAGTAGACTACCGTGGCCTGAACGAAGTCACGCCGCCACTGAGTGCTGCCGTGCCGGACATGCTAGAACTTCAATACGAACTGGAGTCAAAGGCAGCCAAGTGGTACGCCACAATTGACATTGCTAATGCCTTCTTCTCCATCCCTTTGGCAGCAGAGTGCAGGCCACAGTTTGCTTTCACTTGGAGGGGCATCCAGTACACCTGGAACCGACTGCCCCAGGGGTGGAAACATAGCCCTACCATTTGCCATGGACTAATTCACACCGCACTGGAACAGGGTGAGGCTCCAGAACACCTGCAATACATTGATGACATCATCGTGTGGGGCAACACAGCAGAAGAAGTTTTTGAGAAAGGGGAGAGAATAATTCAAATCCTTCTGAAAGCCGGTTTTGCCATAAAACAAAGTAAGGTCAAGGGACCTGCACAGGAGATCCAGTTTTTAGGAATAAAATGGCAAGACGGACGTCGTCAGATTCCAATGGATGTGATCAACAAAATAACAGCCATGTCCCCACCAACTAGCAAAAGGGAAACACAAGCTTTCTTAGGCGTTGTGGGCTTTTGGAGAATGCATATTCCAAATTACAGTCAGATCGTAAGCCCTCTCTATCAAGTGACCAGGAAGAAGAACGACTTTAGATGGGGCCCTGAGCAACAACAAGCCTTTGAACAAATTAAACAGGAGATAGTTCATGCAGTAGCCCTTGGGCCAGTCCGGGCAGGACAAGATGTGAAGAATGTGCTCTACACCGCAGCCGGGGAGAATGGTCCTACCTGGAGCCTCTGGCAGAAAGCACCAGGGGAGACTCGAGGTCGACCTTTAGGGTTCTGGAGTCGGGGATACAGAGGATCGGAGGCCCGCTACACTCCAACTGAGAAGGAGATATTGGCAGCATATGAAGGGATTCGAGCTGCTTCGGAAGTGGTTGGCACTGAAGCACAGCTCCTCCTGGCACCCCGACTGCCGGTGCTGGGCTGGATGTTCAAAGGGAGTGTCCCCTCTACACATCATGCAACCGATGCTACGTGGAGTAAGTGGGTCGCGCTGATCACACAACGGGCCCGAATAGGAAACCCCAGTCGCCCAGGAATCTTGGAGGTGATCACGAACTGGCCAGAAGGCAAAGATTTTGGAATATCCCCAGAGGAGGAGGTGACACGTGCTGAAGAAGCCCCACTGTATAATAAACTACCAGAAAACGAGAAGCAATATGCCCTGTTCACTGATGGATCCTGTCGCCTTGTGGGAAAGCATCGGAGGTGGAAAGCTGCTATATGGAGTCCTATACGCCAAGTTGCAGAAACTGCTGAAGGAGAAGGTGAATCGAGCCAGTTTGCAGAGGTGAAAGCCATCCAGCTGGCCTTGGACATTGCTGAACGAGAAAAATGGCCAGTACTTTATCTCTATACTGACTCATGGATGGTGGCAAATGCCCTGTGGAGTTGGTTGCAGCAGTGGAAGCAGAACAAGTGGCAGCGCAGAGGTAAACCCATCTGGGCTGCCGCATTGTGGCAAGATATTGCTGCCCGAGTAGAGAACCTGGTTGTAAAAGTACGTCACGTAGATGCTCACGTACCCAAGAGTCGGGCCACTGAAGAACATCAAAACAACCAGCAGGTGGATCAGGCTGCTAAGATTGAAGTGGCTCAGGTGGATCTGGACTGGCAACATAAGGGTGAATTATTTATAGCTCGGTGGGCCCATGATGCCTCAGGCCATCAAGGAAGAGATGCAACATATAGATGGGCTCGTGATCGAGGGGTGGACTTAACCATGGACGCTATTGCACAGGTTATCCATGAATGTGAAACGTGCGCTGCAATCAAACAAGCCAAGCGAGTAAAGCCTCGTTGGTATGGGGGACGATGGTTGAAATACAAATATGGGGAGGCCTGGCAAATTGATTATATCACACTCCCACAAACCCGGCACGGCAAGCGCTATGTGCTCACCATGGTGGAAGCAACCACCGGCTGGCTAGAAACATACCCTGTGCCCCATGCCACTGCCCGGAACACCATCCTGGGCCTTGAAAAGCAAGTCCTATGGCGACATGGCACCCCAGAAAGAATCGAGTCAGACAACGGGACTCATTTCCGAAACGCCCTCATAGACACCTGGGCCAAAGAGCATGGCATTGAGTGGGTCTATCACATCCCCTACCATGCACCAGCCTCTGGGAAAATCGAACGATACAACGGGCTGCTAAAGACAACACTGAGGGCAATGGGTGGTGGGACATTCAAGCATTGGGACACACATTTAGCAAAAGCCACCTGGTTAGTCAACACTAGGGGGTCTGTTAATCGAGCTGGCCCTGCCCAATCAAGACTTTTACGTACTGTAGATGGAGATAAAGTCCCTGTCGTGCACATAAGAAATATGCTGGGGAAGACAGTCTGGGTTACTCCTGCCTCTGGCAAGGGAAAACCCATCCGTGGGATTGCTTTTGCTCAAGGACCTGGGTGCACTTGGTGGGTGATGCGAAAGGATGGGCAAGTCCGGTGTGTACCTCAAGGGGATTTGATTTTGGGTGAAAATAGCCAATGAACTGAATTTTATAATGTCAATTGTTATATGATATTGTATATCATTATTTCTATGGTTGCTATCAATGGTATAGCAGTGAAAATCACCCAGATTAATGAAGAATGAACTAACTCCGATGAAACCGAGCAAAGTGCAACGATGATAGAACTGAACGAGTGCAGCAGTACCGAAATGAGAACTGGCTTCAGGATGCAACAGCCCAACACCACACACCATCCTTCTGGCCCTGAAAGACTGTTATGACAGATGGAGCCCAAAGTTGTGGACTAAAAGAACTCAATGGACATTTATATATATATTTATGTGTATATATGTATGTATATGTATTATATGTATATATGTATGTATATGTATTATATATGTATATATATAAAAAAGATAGTGATGATTAATTGAAAGGTATTGAAAAATGTGAGACCTAAGCATAACGTAAATGGTATGGAATAAGGGGTGGATACTGTCCTGGTTTCGGCTGGGATAGGGTTAAATTTCTTCCTAGTGCTGTGTTTTGGATTTAGTACAAGGAGAATGTTGATAACACACTGATGTTTTCAGTTGTTGCTAAGTGCCCTCCTAGTCCAAGGACAGCTCCCGTGCCTACTGACTGAGCTAGGTACACAAGATGGGAGGGAACATAATCAGGACAGCCAGCCCAGCTGGCCAATGGGGTATTCCATACCATGTGACGTCATGCTCAGTATATGAAGGGTAGGCGTGATCCAGGAAGTACCGATCGCTACTTGGTTATCGGTCAGCGCGGGTGGTGAGCAATTGCATTGTGCATCACTCATTTTGTATATTCTATCATTATTTATTATCATTATTCTTCCTTTTCTGTTCTATTAAACTGTCTTTATCTCAACCCACGAGTTTTTCTCACTCTTACCCTTCCGATTCTCTCCCCGTCCCATTGGGGGGGCGGGGGGAGTGAGTGAGCGGCTGCGTGGTATTTGGCTGCCTGCCAGGTTAAACCACGACAATCTCTTAAACACAGGAATGAGACTGACAAAAAACTCACTTCATGCATAAGGTAGAAGGCCCAACCCCAGCCTTGTTTTTCAAGACATTGCTTACTCAGACATTGCTCAGCCTACAAATAAACTCCTTCTCAAAGCAGGTCTGTGATGAGAGGGCATCACTGAAGACAATGGATGAAGAGGAAAATAGCTTTTGCATCCCATTAAATGTTTTAGTGTTTTGTGTAATTTTATGTAGAATGTTTTGATATTTTATGTCTTCATTCTATATGGAGACTGAAAACTTTCAAGACTTCTCCTCTAAACTACATGTGTGCCTTTATATTCAAGTATTTATTTTGCTGTATTTGGGCCAAACCTCCCTAAATTTAGGTTTCCTTTGCATCAAGAAAGTGCTTGAATGATTTTCTTCTAGCTATTTTCTCAATAGTTTGAGTTGTTCCAACATTTTTCCATAGCTATCTATGAATAGATGAAAGAGAAATATACTTGAATGCCCCGTGTTTAACTGGCATATTTTTTTTCTCCGCCTCACTGGGCTATATTTTGAAATAGAATTATATTTCAGAAATTCTGAGAAGAATAAAATCCTCAAATCTGTCTTCTTAGGAATTCAAGATACCACATGTAAACAAAACCTGTCTCTTCATTGGCTGCCCACAAATGTTAAAATTAATTTGTTACCTTTACCTTTAAACCTCATTGTAAGATACTTAAACAATACAAGAAACTAGAGACCTCTGCAACTAAAGCAGGTACCTTAGTCTCATCAGGACTCTTTACAGTTACAACAAAGTTGAAAAGGATTTTCTGAAATTCCTGTTCTCAAGAAAGATACTTCCTAAGACTTAAGACCTGCTGAAACCTCACCTTCTTTTATTCCAAAAGCAACATGGCTTCCTTTGATCATATTTCCACAGCAAGATGTGTATTTCATAGGACACATTAATGAAACCAAAAACCAAAACCAAAATGTGATAGAAATTAATTCTACAGTTTAAAGCAGAAGTGGAAAACCACGATGACTTAAAAAAATAAAACATCAAAAATATCATTTAGAAACATTAGATTCATTGTTTCCCAACATCGTTAATGTAACTAAGATATATTAACTTCAAATTGGCAATCGTGTTATAATTTCACCAAATTAGTAACAATTCAAATACAGAACAAGAAACTAAAATTAAAATTCAAAGACTATGAATGATATGTTGAGCATTCAGCCTGAATTAAGGCTCTAAATGGATCCAATTCTTTTAAAATGAAAGAGTATTCAGCATGTGTTCTTACACACACAGTTCTAGAGAAAGGTCCATGCAGCGGGATCTGGAAGTTGAAGTCCTACTGAACACTCACTATAACAAACTAGGTACAACAACCAAAACACAGCAAGGTTTTCAACACTATCTCACACAATATTCTTGTATCCAAATTGAGACATTATCGTCTGGGTAAGTGGATAAAAAAATGTTTGGATGATTTGGCTCAGAAGGTAGTTGTTGGATGATTGGGCTCAGCAGGTTGTTTTGTACTCTGCCTGGAGGGGAGTAAATAGTAGAGTATCACAAAGCTCTATCATGGGACCTGTTCCTTAAAACATTTTCATTAGTGACCAAGAGGAGGTGACAGAGTGCACTCATCAATTTAACAGATGACATCAAGCTAGGGGGAACAAACAATGTACCCAAGTACAGAACCACCATCCCGAGAGACCTAGACGGGTTGGAAGAATGGTCCAACAGGAATCATAGAATCATAGAATCATACAGGTTGGAAAAGACCTCTAAGATCATCGTGTCCAACCGTCAACCCAACACCACCATGCCCTCTACACCATGTCCCTAAGGGCCTCATCTACACGTCTTTTAAATACCTCCAGGGATGGTGACTCCACCACTTCCCTGGGCAGCCTCTTCCAAGGCCTGACCACTCTTTCAGTAAAGAAATTTCTCCTAATGTCCAATCTAAACCTCCCTTGGTGCAACATGAGGCCATTTCCTCTCGTCCTATCGCTAGTTACTTGGCAGAAGAGACCAACACCCACCTCGCTACAACCTCCTTTCAGGTAGTTGTAGAGCGCGATGAGGTGTCCCCTCAGCCTCCTCTTCTCCAGACTAAACAGTCCCAGTTCCCTCAGCCGCTCCTCATAAGGCTTGTGCTCCAGGCCCTTCACCAGCTTCGTTGCCCTCCTCTGGACACGCTCCAGCACCTCCATGTCCTTCTGGTAGTGAGGGGCCCAAAACTGAACACAGTATTCGAGGTGCGGCCTCACCAGTGCCGAGTACAGGGGCACGATCACCTCCCTACTCCTGCTGGCCACACTATTTCTGATACAGGCCAGGATGCCGTTGGCCTTCTTGGCCACCTGAGCACACTGCCGGCTCATGTTCATCCGGCTGTCAATCAGCACCCCCAGGTCCTTTTCCTCTGGGCAGCTTTCCAGCCACTCTTCCCCAAGCCTGTAGCGTTGCCTGGGGTTGTTGTGGCCGAAGTGCAGGACCCGGCACTTGGCCTTGTTGAACCTCATACAGTTGGCCTCGGCCCATCGATCCAGCCTGTCCAGGTCCCTCTGCAGAGCCTTCCTACCCTCGAGCAGATCAACACTCCCGCCCAACTTGGTGTCGTCTGCAAACTTACTGAGGGAGCACTCGATCCCCTCGTCCAGATCGTTGATAAAGATACTGAACAAGACCGGCCCCAGCACTGAGCCCTGGGGAACACCGCTCGTGACCGGCCGCCAACTGGATTTAACTCCATTCACCACAACTCTCTAGGCTCGGCTGTCCAGCCAGTTTTTTATCTAGCAAAGATGTCTTCCAGCTCAGGGGGCTGAGTACCCTGAGGATAACTGGTGTGACTATTAAAGACTGAGGCAAAGAAGGCGTTGAGTACCTCAGCCTTTTCCTCGTCCTTGGTGGCAACGTTCCCCCCCGCATCCAATAGAGGATGGAGATTCTCCTTGGCTCTCCTTTTGTCATTAACATACTTATAAAAGCATTTTTTGTTGTCTCTCACGACAGTGGCCAGGTTGAGTTCTAGCCGGGCTTTTGCCTTTCTAATTTCCTCTCTGCACGACCTAACGCGATCCCTGTACTCTTCCTGAGTTGCCTGCCCCTCCTTCCACAAGTGATAAACTCTCCTTTTTTCCCTGAGTCCCAGCCAGAGCTCCCCGTTCAGCCAGGCCGGTCGCCTTCCCCGCCCGTTCTTCTTGCGGCACATGGGGACAGCCCGCTCCTGCGCCTTTAAGACTTCCTTCTTGAAGAACATCCAGCCTTCCTGGACCCCTTTGCCCTTCAGGACTGTCTCCCAAGGGACCCTCTCGACCAGTGTCCTGAGCAGGCCAAAGTCCGCCCGCCGGAAGTCCATGGTAGTGGTTTTGCTGGCCCCCCTCTTTACTTCACCAAGTATCGAAAATTCTACCATTTCATGGTCGCTAAGCCCAAGCCGGCCTCCGACCACCACATCTCCCACCAGTCCTTCTCTGTTCGTGAACAGCAGGTCAAGTGAGGCATCTCCCCTGGTGGGCTCGCTTACCAGCTGCGTCAGGAAGTTATCCTCCACACACTCCAGGAACCTCCTCGACTGTTTCCTCTCTGCCGTGTGGTATTTCCAGCAGACATCCGGAAAGTTGAAGTCCCCCACGAGAACAAGGGCTAGCGACTGGGAGACTTCTGCGAGCCTCTGGTAGAATATTTCATCTGCCTCCTCGTCCTGGCTAGGTGGTCTATAACAGACTCCCAGCAGGATATCTGCCTTGTTGGCCTTCCCCCTCATCCTTACCCACAAGCACTCGACCTCGTCATCACTACCATCGAGCTCTAGACAGTCGAAGCACTCCCTAACATATAGGGCTACTCCACCGCCTCTCCTTCCTCGCCTGTCCCTTCTGAAGAGCTTATAGCCATCCATTGCAGCACTCCAATCGTGAGACTCATCCCACCACGTTTCCGTGATGGCGACTAAGTCATAGCTACCCCGCTGCACAATGGCTTCCAGCTCCTCCTGTTTGCCGCCCATGCTGCGTGCATTGGTATAGATGCACTTGAGCTGGGCTGCCGATTTCTCCCCCGACATTGGCGTGCCGCCCCTAGGCTGTTCTCTACTGAGCCTGGTTTTATCCCCTTCCCCCTTCAAATCTAGTTTAAAGCCCTCTCGATGAGCCCGGCCAACTCATACGCGAGAATCCTTTTCCCCCTGTGAGACAGCTGAACTCCGTCCGTCGCCAGCAGGCCCGGTGCCGTGTAAACCTCCCCGTGGTCAAAGAAGCCAAAATTCTGCTGATGGCACCAGCCCCTGAGCCACGTGTTGATCCGATGAGTTTTCCTGTTCCCTTCAGTATTCCTCCCTGCCACTAAAGGGATCGAGGAAAACACTACCTGTGCTCCCGATCCTCCCACCAGTCGCCCCAGTGCCCTGAAGTCCCTTTTGATCCCATTGGGACTTCTCTCTGCAACCTCCTCACTGCCAGCCTGTATAACCAGTAGTGGGTAGTAATCGGAGGCCTGCACGAGACTAGGGAGTTTCCTAGTAATGTCTTTCACCCGGGCCCCAGGGAGGCAGCAGACTTCCCTGTGGGATGGGTCCGGCCGACAAATTGGGCCCTCGGTCCCCCTCAGAAGGGAATCACCAATGACAATTACCCTCCTTTTTTTCTTAGCGGAGGCAGTCGTAATGTGTGGGGCTGGCTGCCTCGCCTCGGGCAACCCCCTGGATGGGCCTTCATCTTCGTCCTCGTTCGTCTGGCCCTCAAGTTCCATATCTGTTGTGTAGGGGCAGCTGGGAAGGTTGAGGTGAGGAAGGCCGGCCGGGGGTTCGCCTGGCACCCCGAGCAGGGACCTGTGTCCATTCCCCTCCGTCGCCTGGGTCTCCTCCTTCTGCCTGGTGGCAAGAGGGCAGGGGTTCTTCCGCTTCTTGCGGAGCCTCCATGTGCTGCCCTTGCCTCAAGGACGGCAGGGTGCGGCTCCACCAATCTATCTCCCTCTCGCACTCCCCGATGCTCCTTAGCCTCTCCACTTCCTCTTTCAGCTCTGCCACCAGGCTGAGCAGATCATCCACCTGGTCGCAGCGCACACAGGCATCGTCTCTGCTGCCCTCCTGTACAAGGGACAGCCTCAGGCACTCCCTGCAGCCGGAGGCCTGGACAGATGTTTGTTTGCGTAGGGGCTCCGTCTGGGTCGCCACGTTTCTCCTGGCGATGGCTTTCAGCCGAGTGGATACCATGGCCAGGTCCTCTTCTGGGAGGGCAACGACCACGAGCTGAGCTAGCCTCTGGAGCCTGGAGGGGGGCTGCGCCCTGCCGGCGCGAACTGCCGCGCCACGCCCTGTTTGCCCGCCCTGTTCGCCGCGCTCCGGGTCGCTCGCGCTCCCTGGGGGCTGCTCTTGTACCTGAGGGGGTTTGGCCGCCGTCCCTCCTTGGCCCCGCCCACGCTGAGTCAGAGCTGCCGCTCGTCAGGAGCTCGCTCCTCCGGCTCGGGGGAGGGGGGCTGGGGCACCCTCTCGCTCCCTGCGCTGTTGCCTTCGCGGTTTTTGCCGCGGTTTTGCCGCTTCAGGAAGGGTCCCCCGGCGCGATCCTCCGCTCCGGAGCCCTTCGCCTCGGTGGCTTCGAATGAAATGATGAAATTTAACAACAGCTAATGCAATGAAATGATGAAATTTAACAACGTCTAATGCAAAGTCCTGCACCTGGGAAGGAAGAACCCCTGGCAAAAGGGAAGGCTGGGCCCTGACTGCCTGGGGAGCAGGTCTGCTGAAAAGGTCCCGGGAGCTATGGTGGGCAGCAAACTGAGTGTGAGCCAGGCAGTAAAGGAGCCAACAACATCCTGGGCTGTACCGAAGGAGCATGGCCAGGAGATCGAGGAAAGTGACTAGTCCCTTTTGACTCAACACTGGGCAGACCACATCTGGAATACTTCATCCAGGCTTGTGCCTCCCAGTGCTAGAAAGTTGTGGATAAATGGGATTAAGTTCAGTGAGGGGCCACCAGGATGGTCAGGATTGGAGCACTTGCCCTTCAAGGAGAAGTTGAGGGAGTTGAGCTCATAGGAGCCTGCCAGTACCCATGAGAAGGTTACCGCAAATACTGAGCCAGTGCCTTTACCGTAGTGCATGGCAGGAGGAAGAGAAGTAGTGATCATAAATTGAAACAAGAGAGATTCTGACTATATGATAGGAGACACTTTTCCCCCATAAGAACAGCCAAGCTTTGGATCAAATTGTTCAGAGAGGCTGTACAGTGTCTATCCTTGGAGGTTTTCAAAACCTTGGGTAATGCCTTGGGCAACCAGGTATGATCTCACAGCTGATGCTGAGTTCTCTTCCAACCTGAGCCATCCTATGATTCTATATGGAACAGATTTTCTTTCTCTTCTAGTTTACTTTAGGTGACAAAATCTGAATACGACTGTTTTGGGCCGATTGTCTTCTTTGTAAAGAATGCTATTGACAAGGTCTGAGGTGACAGGAAACTTCATTTGACTGTTTAATGCATCACATTATGCAGAAAATTATTATCAGCATAAAAATTATCTGCCCATCCCCAAAATGCGACCATTTGTTTATGTCCATATTTTCTCAGTTAACAGTCTTATTTCTCCAGTTTATCATCTAATACTGTACTGTAACTCTCCATGTCTCTTTCCTGAATCCATACACTGTTGACAAGAAAAATTGCCTCCAGTGCATACTTGATTGATTTTGTTTTGTTTTGTTTTATTTAAAGACTTTGCAAACTATGGTGATGTTGTACTGAACAGAAAACATAGATGGATTTTGTCAACGGCTCACTGGTCTGTAGTGAAATTAGCCTCACACAGAAAGTAGACACCACAGAAAGTTTACCTAGAACTGCTTAGTTATGCCTCCTTCAGAAATCAGTAGAAGATTTTTTGTTGAATAAGGAGAAAGGATGTAATACAAAACACCACCTCCCTTCTTAACTTCATGTTATTATCTTCCAGGTCTACTTCCACAAAAAAGCAGTTTGGTTTAAAATCAGAAGGTTTTGAGGATGCAGCATGTTGAAATATACGTACAATCTACTGAAAATTGTCTTCTTGGATAAAAACCATGCATGGACCATTGGAATATTTTTTAGTAATATATTTAGCTTATAAGCCAGAAGAATACGTTAACTACTAGGAGACCACATGGGGTTTTTGTTGGTTTTTTTTTTATTATTTTTTAACAACTAATTATAAATTGACACATATATATATATGCACACACAGATATCATTCCCTTAGTCTATGGACTATCTCTTTAAAATGTCCATTGCGTTAATTTAGTCCACAACTTTGGGCTCCATCTGTCATAACAGTCTTTCAGGGCCGAAGAGATGGTGTGTGGTGTTGGGCTGTTGCATCCTGAAGCCAGTTCTCATTTCGGTACTGCTGCGCTTGTCCAGTTCTATCATCGTTGCACTTTGCTCGGTTTCATCAGAGTCAGTTCATTCTTCATTAATCTGGGTGATTTTCACTGCTATACCATTGATAGCAACCATAGAAATGATGATATACAATATCATATAACAATTGACATCATAAAATTCAGTTCATTGGCTATTTTCACCCAAAATCAAATCCCCTTGAGGTACACACCGGACTTCCCCATCCTTTCGCATCACCCACCAAGTGTACCCAGGTCCCTGAGCAAAAGCAATCCCACAGATGGATTTTCCCTTGCCAGAGGCAGCAGTAACCCAGACTGTCTTCCCCAGCATATTTCTCATATGCACGACAGGGACTTTATCTCTGTCTACAATACGTAAGAGTCTTGATTGGGCAGGGCCAGCTCGATTAACAGATCCCCTAGTGTTGACTAACCAGGTGGCTTTTGCTAAATGTGTGTCCCAATGCTTGAATGTCCCACCACCCATTGCCCTCAGTGTTGTCTTTAGCAGCCCGTTGTATCGTTCGATTTTCCCAGAGGCTGGTGCATGGTAGGGGATGTGATAGACCCACTCAATGCCGTGCTCTTTGGCCCAGGTGTCTATGAGGGTGTTTTGGAAGTGAGTCCCGTTGTCTGCCTCAATTCTTTCTGGGGTGCCATGTCGCCATAGGATTTCCTTTTAAAGGCCCAGGATGGTGTTCCGGGCAGTGGCATGGGGCACAGGGTATGTTTCCAGCCATCTGGTAGTTGCTTCCACCATGGTGAACACATAGCGCTTGCTGTGGCGGGTTTGTGGGAGTGTGATATAATCAATCTGCCAGGCCTCCCCATATTTATATTTCAGCCATCGTCCTCCATACCAAAGAGGCTTTACTCGCTTGGCTTGCTTGATTGCAGCGCATGTTTCACATTCATGGATAACCTGTGCAATAACGTCCATGGTTAAGTCCACCTCTCTATCACGAGCCCATCTATATGTTGCATCTCTTCCTTGATGGCCTGAGGCATCATGGGCCCACCGAGAGATAAATAATTCATCTTTATGTTGCCAGTCCAAATCCACCTGGGCCACTTCAATCTTAGCAGCCTGGTCCACCTGCTGGTTGTTTTGATGTTCCTCAGTGGCCCGACTCTTGGGTACGTAAGCATCTACGTGACGTACTTTTACAACCAGGTTCTCTACTCGGGCAGCAATATCTTGCCACAATGCAGCAGCCTAGATGGGTTTACCTCTGCGCTGTCAGTTGTTCTGCTTCCACTACTGCAACCACCCCCACAGGGCATTTGCCACCATCCATGAGTCAGTATAGAGATAAAGTACTGGCCATTTTTCTCGTTCAGCAATGTCCAAGGCCAGCTGGATGGCTTTCACCTCTGCAAACTGGCTCGATTCACCTTCTCCTTCAGCAGTTTCTGCAATTTGGCGTATAGGACTCCATATAGCAGCTTTCCACCTCCGATGCTTTCCCACAAGGCGACAGGACCCATCAGTGAACAGGGCATATTGCTTCTTGTTTTCTGGTAGTTTATTATACAGTGGGGCCTCTTCGGCACACGTCACCTCCTCCTCTGGGGATATTCCAAAATCTTTGCCTTCTGGCCAGTCCATGATCACTTCCAAGATTCCTGGGCGACTGGGGTTTCCTGTTCAAGCCCGTTGTGTGATCAGTGTGACCCATTTACTCCATGTAGCATTGTTTGCATGATGTGTAGAGGGGACCCTCCCTTTGAACATCCAGCCCAGCACCGGCAGTCGGGGTGCCAGGAGGAGCTGTGCTTCAGTACCAACCACTTCCGAAGCAGCTCAAACCCCTTCATATGCTGCCAATATCTCCTTCTCAGTTGGAGTGTAGCGGGCCTCGGATCCTCTGTATCCCCGACTCCAGAACCCTAAGGGTCGACCTCAAGTCTCCCCTGGTGCTTTCTGCCAGAGGCTCCAGGTAGGACCATTCTCCCCGGCTGCGGTGTAGAGCACATTCTTTACATCTTGTCCTGCCTGGACTGGCCCAAGGGCTACTGCATGAACTATCTCATGTTCACTGGAAACTGGACTGTCTTGAGACAGGTTTTTCCTGAAAACTGGAGCAGCGTTTTTCCTGAGAGAACCCCCTTGTCTGATTGTTTTTCCTTGCAACTCACGTACACGTGCCTCTAGGGTCAAGGTAGGTTTTCCATCCCACTGCCTCATGTCCTCTCCATGGTCACGCAGGTAAAACCACAGGGTGCCCCGTGGTGTGTACTTTCGATATCCTCTCTCTTGAGCAAAAGAACGCTGACTCTTAATGGCTGAGATACTGGTCCATACAGGTGGAGAATAGGACATATCCTCTTTGAGTTGCTGGACCTTCCGGGACAATTTCTCCACAGCTGAGACAAGGGAGGAGGAGACACTTTCTTTGTATTCCCGGGGATTGCTAACCACAACATCAACCGTTGGTGCTTCTTCCTCTTTCCAGCACAGTACTGCCAACAAACTGGCATACGATGCTGGTGCGCTCCGTACCAACTTCCGCCACATGGGTCGCGTGCACTGGACGTCATCTGGATCTTTGGGTGTTCGGGTGTCGTCCAGGTCACTATAAACCACCTCCAGCACGCCTAGTTCTCTCAGGTATTGGATACCTCTCTCCATAGTGGTCCATTTGCTTGGGTGATATATAACATCTTCCTTGAAGGGATACCTTTCCTTTACGCCTGACAGCAGTCGCCTCCAGAGGCTGAGGACCTGTGTCCCTTTTCCAATTGCTTTGTCAATACCCGCTTCCCTAGCAAGGGATCCCAGCTGTTTGGCCTCCTTCCCCTCTACTTCCAGGCTACTGGCCCCATTATCCCAGCATCGGAGCAGCCAGGTAACAATATGCTCGCCTGGACAACGGCTGAAATCTTTCCGCATATCTCGCAGCTCACTCAGGGATAGGGATCGGGTGGTTTCCATCTCGTTTATGAGTTCTTCCTCTTCCTCCTCCTCTCCTCGTGATGGCCCTGCCCTTTCTAAACGACCTGATCTCCGCTTCCAAGATTTCCTCTTCTGTACAGAGGCAACGGATACCAGCAAGGGTTGGTCCTCTGGTTCAACTGTAGTGCCTATTGCTGGGGTTTGGGTAGCTGCAGTGCCTGTCATCGGGGTTGGAGTAACTGTAGTGACTGTTGCTGGAGTTTGAGTGGCTGCAGTGCCTGTTGCAGGGGTTGGAGAAGCTACGGTGACTGTTGCCGGTGCTTGAGTAGCCACAGGGGTTGTCGTGGGGGTTGAAGTAGCCGCAGTGCCTGTCGTGGGGTTTTGAGTAGCCACCGTGTCTGTAGCCGCCCCCGAGACTCGCCGCTCCGCCCACCCCGATGAGGCACCGCCGCTTGCCCTCCCTCTTTTCTTGTTCCTGAGGGTTGATCTCTGGACAGTATTCCTGAATAGTTGTTTAACCCTAAACAAGGCCTGAACCACATTCAGGAGACATAGTACCAATATGAACATGCTTGTTTGAACATCCCAAGGATATTCAAAATTCTCAGGGTATATTGTGGACATCTTTGTGAAGAGGATAGAAGAAAAAGGAGTTTCTGGCGATATGAAAGGGAAGACGAACAAGTGGGAGAGAGTGTGCCATCCTGTCTCCCCCTTAAATTCATTCTCCGAGGAGAAAAAAGTGCAATTACCAATAATTTCTAAGAGGTGGTTCCCAAGGTACAGAAATGACGGCAGTGCCGAGTACAGATACCAGATTAGACTTGCGACCAATGATTTTATCACCTCATAAAACAGCAACAAAATTATAATCTTGGCCCAGTTCCGAATAATGTTAAACAGCACAAAAGGGAACATATACTGCAAGCAAGGTATTACGTGACCCAACATTGAGAGCCAGCCCCACAACTTTGACAGCCAATACATCAACATTGTGACCAATCAATATAATGGATGCTTATAACAATTTTGCCTGAACACACTTTGGTCAGATCTATCGTTATCTCAACCCTTCAAGCCCCACATTGGGCGCCAAAAAGGACTGTCGTGGTTTAACCTGGCAGGCAGCCAAATACCACGCAGTCGCTCACTCACTCCCCCCGCCCCCCCTAGTCGGACGGGGAGAGATCGGAAGGGTAAGAGTGAGAAAAACTCGTGGGTTGAGATAAAGACAGTTTAATAGAACAGAAAAGGGAAAATAATGATAATAAATAATGATAGAATATACAAAATGAGTGATGCACAATGCAATTGCTCACCACCCGCGCTGACCAATAACCAAGTAGCGATCGGTACTTCCTGGATCACGCCTACCATTCATATACTGAGCATGACGTCACATGGTATGGAATACCCCATTAGCCAGCTGGGCTGGCTGTCCTGATTATGTTCCCTCCCATCTTGTGTACCTAGCTCAGTCAGTAGGCATGGGAGCTGTCCTTGGACTAGGAGGGCACTTAGCAACAACTGAAAACATCAGTGTGTTATCAACATTCTTCTCGTACTAAATCCAAAACACAGCACTAGGAAGAAATTTAACCCTATCCCAGCCGAAACCGGGACACTTGGCTGCAGTGGTTACTTATTATAATGAGAAAAATACTGCTAAACAACCTTCAGATGCAGAGAGAATTTATTGCAGAGGGCCAGAGTTTGCATGCAGACAGGTACACATTGGTGCCACGATGGGAAGGATAAAGGCCCTAGTGTTTCTTTGTGTCAGTGGAAGCTTATTTTAGTGGTTTATCCAAAGTGCCTTATCCACAAGTAAGTTAGCACATAACTGAATGGGAGGATCTGGTGCTGAGCTCTTTGAAAACCTGATCAACTATTTCTTTTCAAGGAACCTCTGAACAATCAAATTCAGTTACAGAAGATATGTGGCATATGGTATGTCTTATATCTCTTCTCCATTCCCTGTGCTACCTCGATTATCACAGTTCTTGATTATGTCCTTAACTTTCTAGACTTTCTTTTTAATGTTGTTGGCCTGTATTGAATTTCCTAGCAAGCAACACTTTCAATAAATATCAAAGCACCGATGGCTCAAAGATCATAATTTCTTTACAAGAGCTAGACTCCGAATAAGTAGGGAAGTTAGATTCATGCATATGTGGTAGGCATTATTAATTTAAGCAAATGGGTGAGTATGGCTTTTACAATCACTCCTCCGTGTTATGCCATAGCTGAAAATCAAATGCAGAACATGACTTGTCTTTTCACAGACGTTTATGACAAACAATATTAAGCTCTGCAACCTTTTCACATTTTTTCATATTCTTTCCACATAAAGACCTTTCTTTCAATATTTATTCTGCTGTATTCATAGTTTAAGTTTAAATATAAAAGCTTTATAACTTTTTATTTGTAAAACATTTTATTTTGATGATGCAAGCTAAGTAAATACAGAAATGATTCCTTTACACCGAAGAACAGGGTAACACACATTTCCAACTGCCCAGATCAACTGAATAGACTTAAATTTCCAGAATGTTTCCAATCTACCTGCTTTTCCTAAGCACTAACACCTCGAGACAGGTACACAGCTACTTTCCTTCTAAAAATTTCTCTGAACATTTTGATCTTTACCTGTTATTTTTGCCATACGTTCTTCTATTGACAATGACCTTTTAACGTGAAACATTTATGGTTAAGAAAGGGCCCTTTATTATTTTTTCAGCAAAGAACTGGATTAAAAAAATCCTACTTTGTTTCAGCAGTTCCCTCTATTTTGATGGCACAGTAATAATTCAACACATTCCTATCCTTAAAAGTTGCTTTGATACCTATGGTAAGTTTTAAATGAAAGACAGGATAGGTACTGATGCACTTAAAGTTCTCAGGATACAAAAGAGTGTTTTCATCTCCAGAATTTTCACAAAAGAAGAGATGCAATTGATATCAATGGCATCGGGATTCATGCACCCCTAAAATTAAGATGTCTCAAGAGTCAACATTTCCTTTCATGAATGTCACTTACCTATGGGAACACAAGACATCACTTGCTTTTGTTTACATGTTTGCCTATTGTTTTCTGGAAGACATTGATTTTAACATATATGCTTAGGGTCTTTACTTCAGCCAAAGGAAAAAAAGTGTATGACAGCTCGGAGGGACAGTTAGAATAATTCTCCACACAGCTTTACTTTATTTATTTATTTATTTATTTATTTATTTATTTATTTTCCATTAGTCATATGTCCTATCCATTTTTCACACAGTTTTTCAAATCTCATCCTTCTCCTGTGAAAAAGAAAATCACACATTCATTCTAACATCTTCCAAGCTGAGTGGAAGTTTTAAAATAGTCATCATTTTACCTATAGAATATTACTTAGGAAAGTGTTCCCAAACACAGGTTTTAATCTCAGTAATTCATAGATATACAGCAACTTTCAGGCTTAATTCAAAGGTTATATCTAGTGAAAATAATGACTGAATGCACACACATGGTACCTTAAAGAACTTGCTAAACATTACCTACTTTGTTCCTTTAAAACTTCCTTCAGTGATAAGTATTGTTACACTAATTACCCAACCAATTAAGGAAGAAAATTTACCAGTGACCAAATATGAAGAGAAATTTTGCCCTCTGCTTCTACGCTACCTGATTTCATATATTAATCTAACATTAGATAGACCTGGACCAAGGCCAAGACTCAGAGAGGGAGCGAGAGAATGTGCTAAGAGCTAATTTTTCAAGCTAATATGCCACATTATCCTTACTCCATTTCTTACTGGCATATATATGTTAAAACATTACAAACTGTGCCTTTTACTCTAATGTTCAGATACCTCTAAAATTCAATATATTACAAATAAAGTTTTAGAAGTTCGTTGATTCCAACACAGTCTTTGAAATCGAAGGTAATCTGTAGCACTTTCTAGTCTGGGGATCATTTTAACAACTTCATTTAAAAAAATAAGAATAGTGTCTTTTAGAAGAATCAGCATTTCTAATGATGAATTCTCTGTTTTCCTCACTGGCTCAGCTACTTTGCTGTTTAGTTCCTTCCAGAGTCTGAAATGAATATGTCCCTTTCCTGGTGATTTATTGCAATTTGATTTCTTGAGATATTTCATCATTAGAATTTGTGATACTTCTAATCTGAATTCACCTCACCCTTTTTGCCTGAATCACTCCTCCAGTAGGTTTTTTTCATTATTGTCTGTTGTGACAAATGACATAAACAGAATTAAAACAGCCTTTTAGCAAACTTTTTAAGCTCTGTAGTAGCCACTTGCGTGATGGTCTAGTGCTGTGATTCCCTGCCCAAGGATCCTGCAAAGAAGATAGGGAAAAGAAGTTTGTGCTATGAAGAAGTTTTCCTATTTTGAGCAGCTAACACTATTGAAGTAAGCTAAGACTACACCTACACTAGTAAAGTCACTCACTCCCAGGTGCAATCCTATTGTAGGGTCTCCAGGAAAAGGAGCATCAAGAGGATTGTGTCACGCTGCTTTGGGCTGATTTGCCCTAGGACGGACAAGCTCTGTCCACATGGTATTAGGGTTGACGGGGTGCCCTCGTAGCTCTAAAAAAAGATTCTTTTCATGTTTTTTGTTCCAATCCTAAATGTCTAAAAAGATGGCCAAGGCGCAGCTGGAGCTGAACTTGGCAAGGGATGCAAAGAATAATAAGAAGGGCTTCTACAGTATGTCAGCCAGAAAAGGAAGGTCAAAAAAAGCATACCCCCTCAATGAACAAGACTGGTAAACTGGTAACAACTGACGAGGAGAAGGCTGAGATACTCAAAAACATTTTTGCTTCGGTCTTCACTGGCAACGTCTCTTCCCATACCTCTTGAGTGGATGGACTGCAAGACAGAGACTGGCGGAGCAAAGTCCCTCCCACTGTCAGAGAAGATCAGGTTCATGACTACCGGAGGAACCTGAACATACATAAGTCTATAGGACCTAACAAGATGCATCCCTGAGTCCTGAGGGAATTGGCTGATGTAGTTGCCAAGCTACTCTTCATGATATTTGGAAAGTCCTGGCAGTCAGCTGAAGTCCTAAGTGACTGGAAAAAGGGAAACACTGCACTCATTTTTAAAAAGGGTAGAAAGGAGGAGCTACTGACTTTTCAGCCTCACCTCTGTGCCTGAGAAGATCATGGAACAGATCCTCCTAGAAGCTGTGCTAAGGCACACGGAGGACAGGAGATGATTCAAGACAGCCAGCATGGCTTCACCAAGGGCGAGTCCTGCCTGACCAACCTGGTGGCCTTCTGTGATGGAGTGACTACATTATGGACATGGGAAGAGCTATGGAAGGACTTGGGGGTACTGGTAGATGAAAAGCTGGACATGAGCTGACAATGTGCGCTCGCAGTCCAGAAAGCCAACCGTATCCTGGGCTGCATCAAAAGAAGCGTGGCCAGCAGGTTGAGGGAAGTGATTCTGCTCCTCTACTCTGCTCTGGTGAGACCCCACCTGGAGTACTATGTTCAGCCTCTGGAGCCCTCAGCACAGGAAAGACATGGACCTGTTGGAGCAGGTCCAGAGGAGAGCCTCAAAAATGATTAGAGGGGTGGGACACCTCTCCTATGAAGAAAGGCTGAGAGAGTTGGGGTTATTCAGCCTGGAGAAGAGAAGGCTTTGGGGACACCTTATTGTAGCCTTTCAATATTTAAAGGGGGTTTATAAGAAAGATGGGGACAAACTTTTTAGCAGGGCCGATTGCGACAGGACAAGGGGAATGGTTTTAAACTAAAAGAGGGTAGATTTAGACTAGGTATAAGGAAGCAATTTTTTCCAATGAGGGTGGTGAAACACTGGCACAGGATGCCCAGAGAGGTGGTAGATGCCCCATCCCTGGAAACATTCAAGGTCAGGTTGGACGGGGCTCTGAGCAACCTGATGCAGTTGAAGATGTCCCTGCTTATTGCAGGGGGGTTGGACTAGATGACCTTTAAAGGTCCCTTCTAACCCAAACTATTTTATGATTCTATTCTATTCTATGATTCTATGTAAAATGAATACCTTTAAGTATATGATAGGATGAAGCTGAGGGTTTGTGTAGAGAGAGAGTACCTATGCTGTGTGTAATATGAAGGTGTTTGGGAGTGTTTGAAAGTGCAAGACCTGCTGGGATAATATTGCAGGCATATGTAGGGAGACAAAGTGAAATTTGGTGCATTTTTACACACACTGCCTACAGATGTTTGTCCCTGGAGTGCACTGTCCTTAGAACTGCAACTAGGATTTGGCTTCTAGACAACCTGGCTTTGAAACAAGTCCTATGGGTGAACTGTTATACAGATAGACCAGATGACCAGAGCACCAGCACTGGTGGATGGACTAGTGCCAGTGCTCTGGTGAGCAATGTTAGCTAATGAACCTGCATTATCTAACACTGTAGGCATAACCTGTGATTGCTTGCCAAGATACTCTGTTTATTTGAAGCATAAGGGAGGGATACTGAACACACAAGCACTTTGGATCTAATGTTAGCAAAACACTCAAAATCTGAGAAATACTAGAAAAAAATATTTTCTTCAGAGGACAGGTAAAAAATTCAAAGGTTTCTTCTATCCTCCAGTTAGGACTGTGGATTGCATGTCCAGATAAAACCTTATTGGCATCACTGAACTAGCTAATGTTCTCATATTCTGTCCATGTCCATCTGGGAGAAGACAGCATTCAAACAGGAGCATGCCATTAGTGCATTTAACTTCAGATTATCTTTGTATTCTTTTTTACTAGGTGTAATGTTCTCCCCTAATTCTAGCTTCTTACTTCTCTTTCTAGACATATTTTTCCCCCTCACAAATAATCTGATCATATCAACAAAAAAAACCCAACCTTCCATGCAGCTAGAAAATAACTTGCTGAATGAATAAATATTGTCTAAACCATGAAATCTTTATTATATTCATGCCTTCTATGAGATCTCCACAAGTTACTTTTCTTTTTTGTGCATCTGTATTTCTGTTGTCCTAAACATCTCACCTTGAAAGATCTTTGAGACATGCCTTGACTTTCATGACATGCTTCTACATTGCCTGACGTTGGTCCAAAGCTCTCTATTGTAAAAATAGAAACTAATGGTAAAACCTATTCTCAAAGAAAAAATAACATACTCTCAAAGAAATTAAGATTAAAAAGCTGACAAAATGCTTCCCTAGTGAATCCAGCTTCATCCAAATTCTTAATTTAACATGGGATTATTCTAAACCTGTGCCACTGTCTCAGAGTTTGGGATAATAAAATAAGGAAAACACATGTAAAATTCAGCTCCTGGGTCAATTTAAAAAATATTTTGTCAGGCAGGTTCCCAGCTGGTTTTTAGCTCCAAACTGCCTGTTCCTGTTCTCTGTTAGGAAAAGTTAAGACACCTCTCTAGGTTTCAGCTAATCTACACATAATCAGTGCTGTGACACATAAACAAAAGCTGTGTTTTGCATAGATATGAATTGTCATTTGGCAGGAAATTTATTCTGGGTCAAATGCTTCACATTTTGCAAATGCAGATATGCCAAATCTTTTAAGTGCAAAGCTGTAAGGCAGAAAATGACCTTATGAGGCTTTCTATTCAGAACTGTATGACACCTTGAATGAGTTCAGTAACATGCAGATGGCAGCTGAAAAAAGACAGCTGATTGCAAAACTCTTAAAGATTACCATGGAGAAAAAATATATAGTCCATTTATTTTTAAAAGATGTAAGTGTATTTTCAATTCATTGGAATGCCTTTTTTATTGTGCCTCAAATAGCAGTGCTATTCCAAGTCAGGATGCAGAGTAAAATGTTGAATTAATATGTACTGACATTCTAACTTCAACATACGGAGAAAATGTGTGGGAATCATAGCTGTAGACATCATTATTTTACAGCTCCCACCACTGTATTGCCATGATGAGAGTAATGTCTTTCCCTAACAGTTGCTGATTGTGGTTTTTTGCAGTCCTCTTGCACAAGCAAGTGAGAGAGTGTGGGACTTGTCCAGGAGAACAGAGGAATATGCACTTTGTAAAATGAAGATATTTACCAGTGTAGGACTCTTGGAGCATTTTTTTTTAATATGAATTTCTTTTTAGATTACAATTCAAGCTATTTTTCAATTCAATTCAATTCAGGATTGTATATCCAAATTTCATGCATTTTCTAGCATGTATTTGAAGTAGCAGAAGTGTTCCTCTCTTGGTTATTTTAAAGTTAATATGAATGAATTTTCATAGCAAATGGATTTAAAAATTGTAATCATGATTTTTGGTTCTGGAAACCTCACTTTGAAGGTACTTTACTGCATGCATGAGCCGATCAACTTCAGGATCAACTTCTGAAAGAAAACTCAATAACCTTTTTTATTAGCAAGTCTTAAAATTAAAGGAATGAAAAATGGGAGTGTTTAAAAAATATTTTTCTGTTTCATCATGTAGCTTATTAATGACAACTTTATTATACATTTCTTTTACTTATGGTTTTTTTTTTTTTTGACAGCTTGTATTGCTATAAAGCTCTACTTGGAGATACAGATCGTAAGAGAAAAACCTTTTCTTGTCTTGAAATTTGTTTGAAAAAACAGTAGCGACATAGCTTAAGCTGAGGATACGAAAGGCAACAACCCTTTTCCTGCACACACACACATATACAGAGATTACAAAGGAAAAAACAACAAAAACTCAGGTAGGAAGTAAAAAAAGGACTTCAGTGAAATCAAATACTTACTTTCATTATGCAAAAAGTGCATAACTGAAGCAGAAATTAAGACAATTCATTTAGAAGATTCTGCATCACAAAATCATTACTTTTCACAATGGTTAATACAATTGTTAGAGTAGCAGCCTTTTGAAGAGACACTCTTAGCAAACAGAAACATAAAGACTGCTCTTTAGATGCAATGAGCATGTAACCATTTTCCCATTTCAAACATGTTAACAGTTGCTCATAAAAAAGTTTCAAATAATACATACACTGTGTGAAGACATTATGATGCCTATGTTTACTCATAGAAAATTCATAAACAAAAAGATAAATTATTGAAGTTTTTTCTTTAATAAATTGGCTACATTGCTTTAGATAGTATATCTACAATCTATTGATAATCCTGATAAAACATTATAACAGATTCAAATATACTAAAATGCTAAACAAAACAACAAGAAATTCAGAAAACAGGCTTGGGAGTCCACAGTAGTCTGAGCAAAAGTGCGTATAGCTTCATATAATATCATATCCTATCTTATCATATATCATATCTACTTCTGAATACGAATAGTTTTGCAGAAGGTATGGATTCTTATCTTCCTACTGTATTTGCATTTATTTTGACTTGTGAATTGACAGTTTCAAAATATATTACAGGTTTTGCTTGTACAATAAGTCGATTACGAATGGAGAAATGCAATTTTTTGTATTATGAGGCCCACATTGCAGTTTTGATTTGAGGATTTTGAATTGGACATTTTTACTTCCCTGGTCATTTAATAAGATAACATTTATTTGCATGGTTTCACAATAATAAAGTACTTTCAGATTTTTCATCACACTTGAGGCTTTAAGACTAACTTTTGTTTCATTTGTTATTTCTTACGGCATTCAGCATAAGGAATGAGGGTCTCTGAAGGAAAAATATTCCCCCTTTTTTTTTATTTTTTTTTTTAATTACTGTTTGCTTCATTTCATGAATTAGCTTAGCATTGATTTATGAAAGAACTTTAAAAAATCTTAGAACCATGGCTGGATTTAGATGCTTTTCAAATTGCAGTTCTAGCAAAAGAAGCAATTGGCCATATCTAAATAACACACTTGTGGCCTTTTCTCTGAAATCAATCATCTAGGATCCATTTCAGCTCATGCAGAATCAGACCCTTCAGAAGGATGTTGAAATCTAACAGCTCACTGATCAGCAATAGGGAAACAAGGAGAACAGATGTACTTTTCAACCCCACTCCCAGAGGGACATCCATGCCTACAAAGATATTTTCTCTTTGACTAGTGAAACCAAAGGTGGGAAATTTTCCTGAGGGTAGAAATCTACAGTCTTTTTTTTAGGAAAACACAGAAACACAGGAGCAGGAAAAGAACAGTTTTCTGATATTACCTTGTGTTTTATCACATGTATTTGTGTTGACTTCTCTTTTTTAAACAATAACCTATTGCTTAGGGAAGTTGTCTAGGAAAAGGAGGATCTTGGAGGTAGACACAGCTGTGCAGCTGACCACCCATGCTGCAGAATCATGCTTCTGGTTCTTCTTCATTCCCTCTCCCTCTCCTGGGTTAATTCTGTCCTGGGTGAAGTGCTAGATATTCAGCTCTAAAAGAGCCTACATTAGCATAGTGAAGCAGGAATTGTGATAAGGATGGTAAGATGTGATTTAGGCTGATAAGATGAAATCTAGTTAGACTGAGCCTGATTTGGGCTTTACTTACATTAGTAAGAAATGTGATCTGGTAGGAGTGGATGTGTAGAGGCAAACAGTTGGCACTGGAGGCATGACACCCACATTATGTACATTTTAGGATGATTACTTTAGACCAGATCTGGTTTGGTCCTGTGGACTGGATGCTCACCAATAGTTGCATGAATTAGATATGCCCTTGGAGTTTCTGTTCTCTTTTTTTCATGTTTATTTCATCACATGAAATCCTGTTGATGTGCTCCAAAACAGCTGCATAACAAGAACTAAAGCAGAGAAAGTAGGAAAAAAATGCGAGATTTGCTTCAAAAGCACACTGCTGAGCAAAGCTAAAATGTTAATGTAGAACCACCCTTATGAATCTGGTAGATTTAGTGCAGGGTTGCTAAACTACCTGAATATCAAGGGCTCTGGTAAAATGAGGAACATAGCTTTAAGTGTCTGAGAAACAAAGGAAAGGGAAAGGGAAGAAAGGGGAAAGGAAAGTGGAAGGAGAAGGGGAAGGTGTCAGGGGAAGGGGAAGAGAAAGGGAAAGCTGAAGGGGCAGGGTAAAAGGAAAGGGAAAAGAGAAAAGGGGAGTGGAAAAGGGGCAAGGGAAAGCAAAAAGGAAAAGGAAAGAGAAGCAGAAGCGGAAGTAGGAAGGGAAAGGGAAAGAGAAAAGGGGAAAAGGAAAAGGGGAAAGAGCATCTAGCCTTTAAGGACATCTAAACTTAGAAAGCATTTGAACAGCCTTACTTCAGGACTACAATCTTGAGAATTTTCAACTTTGAAAAAATTATTTTTTCCATAAATCTATTCTTCCTGCTGGTCTGATCTGGTCTGTCTTGATAGTATTTCTCTGATTAACAATTCTGATGGATTTTTTTTTTCCTGCAAAAAATGTAGGTTCCATGACAGCAGATATTAAATTATTTTTGAATTTACTTTGTGTTTGCTTTGATTATAACTGAGGGTTTTTTCCCCTGGATATGAACAATTCATTTGCCTGAATACTTTGAAAATAAAATGTTTAAATTTTTAATCAGAATAATTTTTAAAGTCTTTTAAAAGTATAAACTGTGACAAATTAAAAATGAAGCTTTGTTTCCTTAACATCAAAATAAAGCTTTTTACTTCCATGTGTGCAAAATATTTCACTTAGTCAAAATAATGTTTGGATGTTTGATTTGCTAAAAACATTCTTTTCAATTTTATGATTGGTAAGAAATGAAAAAACTGCTGTTTGTCCCAGTCCTCCTAGTCCCGTGATTGGGGGATTATAAATAGTTCTATCCTGAACTTGAATAAATCAAACATATGTTGTAGGAGCTGCTGAATCTGGTAGCCCAACAGAGGCGAGGCTGCTGCAGCTCCATGACCCCAGGTCCAGCCAGTACCAAAGCTGAGCATGTGTTGCAGGTAGGCAACACATCAATATTGTGTAGACATGTACACAAAATACACATAATGACAAGGCCAGCCACACAAATGGACACAGGCAGAAAAATGCAAACTCTTGAAACAGAGGTAGAGACTTGTACCAACTCTGTCTTGAAAACGAAGGATGGAGACCCCACAACCTTTTTGGATAATCTATTCCTCATAGTGGAAGAGGTTATTAAGAGGCAATGAATCATGGTTATTGCCCTTATTTTATCGTCTACCACTATCAAAAAAGTTTATTTCCCAGAAAGGATGTAGCTCTTTAACTGTCATTCAATTAGTTGCATGCTGCTCTTAGACCACCCTTGAGCATCCCTTCTCCAAAAGAAACAAGTGCAACTCCTTCACCCTCTCCTTGTAGGTGATGTGCTCAAGGCCCCTGACCAGCACAGTAGCACTCCACTGGATCCACTCCAGTTTCTTAACACCCCTCTCGAACTGGACACAAGTATTCCAGATGCAACCGTACTAGCACAGGGTAGAGGGGGATAACAACTTTGTTGAGCCTCCTGACCATGATCCCCCTAAAGCAAGTCCAGTATGTGGTTTGCTTTATTCGTGAGGAGAGTGAAATGTGGACTCAATCAGTACAGCATCCAGAGTTTTGTCCTTGAAGAACTTTAAGTTTTCTGTTTGCTTAATCAAGTTTATCAAGGTCCCTCAGAACTGAAGATCATTCTTTCATTGTGTCAATTACTCCCTTTGCTTTAGCATCTCTGCAAATTTACTATGGGTGCTCTCTGTGTCATTGTCCACATCACTGATGAAAATACTGGACAATATGAGTCCTAGTATCTCCCTGGTACTATTATCAGCCACCAATAGGACACAAGCCCATTCATTCCCATCTTTTGAGCTTGGCAATCCATCCAGTTTTCGATACTCAAAGCAGTGCTTTCTTCCAAACCTCAGCTTCCGACTGAGAACACAGGGAGACATGGTGTCACAAGGCCTACCAGCATCCAGCAGTGTCACAATCACCACTCTCCCCTCATCCATACAGACATTAATTTCATCGCAGAAGGCAAGGAGGCTGCATAAGCATTGTCCTTGATAAATTCATATTGACTTCTCCTGATTTCTGTCCTGTTCTTTATATCTATGGAAATAGACTGATTCCATGACTTCAAGATCTGTCTAGGGACTGAGGTGAGGCTTATTGGTCACAATTTCCCATGTCCTTCTTCTTGCTCTTTTTAAAGAAATATGCATCACATCATTAACCTTGTTTTGGTTGTGACAGACCTCTCCCAGTCACTATATTCTTTTAATAGATAATAGACAAGAGCCTTGCAACCAGCCAACACTTTCATCATATCCAAGTGAATCCCATCTAGCAGATGGATTTGAAGACATACTGCTATTCCGAGTAGTCCCTAGTCTAGTGTTCCCTCACTGTTGCTGGCACCGCTCCTGAAGTAATACCTGCAGAGATACTTGTCTCTCTGCAGATACTGGAGCCACATTATCTCTGAATCCATCTACTGCTGACATATCTATAGAATCCATTCCTGTTACCCTTTAAGTCCCTAGCTAGTTTCAGTTCCAACTGAGTTTTGGCCTTCCTGATTTTGTTCCTAAGTCCCTAGTAATGCTATTATACTGTTCTCACATTTCCTGGCCTTGGTTCTACTTCTTGTATGCTTTCTTTTTGCATTTCAGTTCATTGAGAAGCTCCTTCCTTAGCCAGGTGGGTCTTCTGTTGAAAATCCAAGGCTTTCCACACAACAGAATCTTTTGCTCCAGATTTCTGTTTTCATTAAAACTCAAACAGCTTTTTCTCTTCATAGCAGCTTCCCAGGGATTCTGATAGCTGACATCTGCTCTTCCAAAACCATTTTCTAACCTTTCAAAACTCATGTATAAAAATCTACAGAGTTCTTTTTTTACTAGAGAACAGCTAGAAGTCAGAAGGTTGCCAAGCCAAAGGGTAGTGGGAACTGTACTTTCTGTAATGCAGTCAACAGTCCCTAATCAGGCCCAGGATCCTGAGGGCTCTAAGGTAATTCATTCCACACTGCTAAATGGAAAACTATTAAAATAACATCACATACTTTTATAACATCTTCTCTCTAGGGTTCTCAAAGTGCTTTGTCATAATTAATTAATTAACTAAGCCTTGTAACATGACTTTGGCATAAAATACTACTATACTCCAATCTACAAATGAATCTGCTCATAATGTCAGTTGAAGAAAGGTAATGTGCCTGGAAGCTTACCTGTTCTTTCAGTTAAAGTAAATGTCTAAGAAAAATGAGATTAATTGCCTTTTTGTGATGCCTATCTCTCTTCATTGGCCAGAGACTAGAGGATTACCTTAAGCAATTTACCTATATCCGAAGAGAAACTCTGTGCTAAAGATCCATTATTCCAAAATCTGACCACATATTGTAGCAGAGGGACACTTAAATAAATTGAATGGTAAAGGATAGAAAACAAAGTTTGATTTTTTTTTTTTGTAAGTATCATTTACAGTTATGATGTACTCTTGCAATGGGGAACACATTTCAAAATCTTTTTTGAGATTCAAAAGCAGCAATCAGTAGTCTGCCTTGAAATAAGCAGATGATTTTGGCACTCAGCTAGGAAGTGGAAAATACAGATTTTAGGAGCTATTCTTCAAGGCTGGACTGGAGCAGGATCCTGAGACACAGTCCTCTACATCACTGTGAGAACTGACTATTACAAAATACATTTGGGTTTTTTTCAATAACTATTTCAGTTCTAATTGCTGTGTTACAAAAATAGTATTTGTTGAAAAGATCCTGTAATAGATCTACAAAACTCATAGATGTGAAAGATCAGGAAAACCAAATGTTGGCTATGAAACTAGGCCCTTCCCCATGATACAATCAAAAGCTTATATATAAAATGGGAAATTTGCTTTTCTAGAAAAAAAAATATATATATCTACACAGTAGACATTTAGCATTAGGTTCCAAGATTTCATGAGCTGACTGATTTCTCCAGCATCCTGCTATAGTGACATGTGATACTGTAGTGTCTAGACATACAGAAGGATGGGAGAAAAGATAAAAATATATGAATTTTTTTAATGCACACAACTTAATTACAGAATTATTAATTTTACTCAATAAATGTCAAATGCATGAAGAAAATCAGAGAAAAAACCTTCCTTTCAAATTAATGTAGTATTAAGGCTAGGGTTAGTAAACAGATTAATTTCATTTTCATTGGTATGGTTTCATCATGTCAGCCATGACCATAGTTGAGATAGACATACTCAGTGACTGACTTTCTACTCTGTTTCAAATTTTTTGTTTTAGAGAAGAAACCTAACTGCTTTTAATAGTAATTTACCAATGTTTCTTTTAGTTTATGTCACTTTCAAGAACAAAAACCAAATAATCAAGATGTTTCTAAGGTAATATTAAGGAAATGTTCAACACAAAACATTTATTGTTATGGATCAAATAGACTCCCTGTTATTTCAAAGTTAAATAATCAAATAAGATATCTTTACAAGTAACCAGTATGATCACATCCAAAATTTCTGTACAAAATGTTTGCTTACTTGTATTGAGCTCAGAGCGCTTTGACTGATAAGGAAGCATATAGAACCCAAAGGCATCAGACTGACATAGTTTAATATACAATATATTGCATAATGGATTGTGCTTCCACATTTTGGTTGTGCGTATGGCAAATCCTTATGTACTTCTCAGGATGCTGGAATAACTTTGACCAACTTTCAAAACTCTTTATAAGCTAAACCTTCTTAAAATATATTGAGTTATATGCTGTAATCCAAAATGGACCAGATGGACAAAACTTTCTATTTAAAGGTAACTCTTTAGCAGGTCTTAAAAATATATATACTTTATCTGACATGGAATGATTTACGAAATTAGTTCATGATTATTCCAGCTGCTATCTTTTCATTACGCTCGGTCTTTCATCTGTGCACTCAGCTCATTCTACTTAGCTTGTATGAAAATATTAAAAAAAAAAAGTGCAGAACACTTTATATAACTATACATTTTTAAATGGTTTTATGAATAATAGCTGCACCCAGTATTGACTTGAATCCATACTGTCAGGAATGGTCCATAGAATAGTACTTCATTTGGCAATTAACCAGCTAACACATACACAGGACAGTTCTGTTAATAGGCAATGAAAATACATTTGCAAATGTTGAAAGGCAAATGAAAGCAAATAGGGATTTCTACTGAAGAGAAAGAAAGTAAAAGCATCTGTAAAATGGAAAAATCAGTGAATCAAATTGAGTATCCTTGCTGTCTCTGACTCTTTTTGACCAGATTCTGATTCTGGGGATTAGATGTTGCTTTGATATGTGTGGTTTTTTTTTTAACTTTCCCTACTTCTGCAGCCTGTTTTTGACGGCCTGTCAGACTTCACCTCATTTGTTATCTTCTACTCTCTCTCTTTACACTGTACTTCACTAACTTTTCTTTCTCCAGAAAGAGGAAGTTGCAGTATTTTATGTATTGTGTCACTATGTATGTGATATTGGTTGGTTATTTTTTCCCTGCGCTCTGTCTCCTGCCAAAGTTCACTTATTCAGCAGTCTTCACCTGTCACACAGTAAGAAAATAGGAAGTAGTTGGCACTTCATAGGAATAATGTACCAGTATGAGTCTTTTAAAATGTGGCTTTTGAAAATGTTCCTTAAAGGGAAAAGAGTCATAAAAGATATAATATCTCGGAAGTAAAATACTCCCCTCATTTCACATGTTTTTCTAAAGAATAGTTTAATATGTTTGGAACCATTTAAGTTTAAAAATGGTATGTTGTGCTTTTGACATGTTACAATTCAATGTCAATAATGTTCAAAACATAAATGCCCTGAATTTATATATATATAAAATAGGTCTCCCAAATAACTTTTGACAACCAGCACATACATTTTTATTAGGAGATGCTGTCAGAATTTTTTTTTATTTTATTTTGATACAAAGAAAGTGTAAACAACAATATGAAATGCTTTTGCCTAACCAAAGGTGAAAATGAAAGACACTGAAGATGTGCTCACATTTTCTCTTATGCTAATATTTTGTTTCAATTCCACATAAACAAACAGTTTCCATATAATACACCTGACATGTTTATTAGAGCCTTCTGCAAGAGCAATTTCCTTCCTGATATATTCTTTCACAGATTGTATTATTAAAAAGGGAAGAGGAATAGAGAAGAGGGAATCAAGATGAGATCTTTAACTGATAGAAAAGGATAAAGTATTCAAAAAAATTTTGGGAATATACACAATATTTTCACAGCTATTCTGAACTGCGCAATACCTATATAAAGATGCTATAAATTCTGTTCACAGTAATATACTTTCAATGGCAGACTTCAAATCATAAATATCCAGACAACTGCCTCTGGATGAGACAAGGCCAGGGAAATAACATTTGGCCCAACATAAGCTAGCACTTTATGTATGACACCAGGTCCAGATCCACAGTAGGCTAAAGCTTCATCATTTAAGCTTTTATGGTTGTTTCCACCAAACACAGATCCTTGTTCTGAGACAGATTGCCACAAAAAGATCAAAACAGAGATCTAGAGAAATTTCCTCAATTACATGCTTTCAAAAGTCAAATTACACTGTAAGACCAAGAATCAAACCTTTCAAAGAAAAAAAATATACAATAAAACGGCTCGTTAGCATTCATATATCAATGACTATCAACAACGCTCCCTAAGGGTATCTTTAATAGATAGCAAACCAACAGTTACCCTCATGGTCTCTGTGCTATTCACACTTCAGTGCAAATACAAAGACCATGTCAGATGAAAGTATCAGAGTTCCCAGAACAAGCATACTGTGTTTTCACATCATTGTCAACTACATAAAATTAATACAGTTATGGTATTTCACTTTTTTATCATCCACAGAGAACTAGCTAAGTGCCATATGATCCAGAATCAAATAATCTCTTTTGATGCTTTCATGTGTAGGATATTGCAAATTGCATTTATGTTTCGTTAAATACATACATTAAGAATTACTAGAATATGCTAGATATTCCTGAAGGACAAAATTTTTATGATCAACTCTAATGTTCTGTGAGATATCTATCTCTAGTCTTTTTCAGACCGGCAAATTTATAATCCTAAAATGAAATATGTGCATATGTTCACATTTGCTATTATGTCTTTTATGTGTACCAGAGAAGTAAGTTTACTTTAAGATTAAAAAAAAAAAAAAGGTATTGTTTCCGTATATATTTTGTTACGTTCTGTAGATGTGTTATAGATTTCCAGTCTTTATTCTGTAAGAAAACAAGGAATTATGGCCTGATCTCTCCTACATACATCAGTTTTCCACTACTAGCAATTATTCCACTGTCATCAGTACTTAAACCTAATTCATTGTAACATACATTGTAGGAAATAGTATATCCACACTGGAATTAGATATTAGCCTCTGTGTTTACATATAGAAGTATAATTGTGAGATCCCAGTTTTTTTTTTCTCTCTTTTGGATAAGTAATCAGTTCTGCCTCCCCTCTAATGGGCGCACAACGTTCAGCTCTCCTCCTGCAGTCAGCAATATAGGATTGAGCTCCTCTGCTGCACAGCTCCAAGACAACCAGGTGGGAAGTGATTAGCATGAGTCGGATAAGGCTGTGAGCAAAAAATTGACTTGTATGCTTTACTGGTGCACTCTGATTCTTGCCTTTGCATGATACTTCGTTTCATTTTTCTCCAGCCTTGGCTCTAACAGAAAACAGCTTAGTGTTATGTCCTAAAGCCCTCTTGTCTCAGGAAAAAGGTCTTATTTTTACCAGAGGCTTATGGCACTGAAATCCATTATCTCATTTTCTCTTTTGAATGCTTCCAAGATAAGAGGTGCCGTTACAAGAATGCTCAGTCCGAGTAAGAGCAATAGGCTGTTCCCTTATTCTCTTAACTATTCTCTTAAGAGTAGTTTCCTAACTACCAAGCTATGATACTGTCAGCTGGTAACAGATGAAGCTTGTAGCTCTAACACATTGCATAAAGCTAGAAGCATTTCTGATTTGAAATCAGAGAGGAGAAAATCACTACAGGAAAAATGCACTTTTTAAACAGGAAAAAAATAATGAAAAAGATATCAGCATGATATAACAGACCGTGAGGGAACTAAACTGCCCTAGATGAGTGGGAATCTAAAAAGTTTTTTTTTTACCTTGTATTTTTACTAATGCCTAGTATTTTGCTATCCTTCCTAAAAGCTTGCCATTTTCTTGTTTTGAGCAGCAACTGATATTTTTTTGGCAATAGAAAATATCATTTTTTCTTGTTAAGCAAGGTGATTTTGCTAGTTTAAGAGGTCACCCTCCAAACAGAAAATTAATAAAATCTTGTCCTTACAAGTGAAAGTGATTTTATTTGCAACAGAACTACATTAAGGCTATTATTTCATAAATTTTGTATTAAAAAAATCAATGAACTAAGGAATTACAAAAAGATTAAAGCCATTGTAAATACCATTGGGCATCTAGATGGAAATAGAAAGGTTTGCATTGATCTAACATTCAGAAACATTTATAGGTTCAACCCATGACTTCAAAAAGTAGAAATTTGATTTTAAGCAGCAGTGAGCAAACAAAAATATTCCAATGACAACATAAAAAATGTTTGCTGAGGTCAACTTTTAAATAAGTAAGAAAAATTTATCCATTGTTTTATTCCAAATAAATCCATGGGTCCCTTTGAGCATAAATTTAAAATGTTCTTTTTTTAAAAAATACAACAATTATAGTTGATTAAATTAAGAAATCCAATACTGTAAAAGACAATGGCTTGTATGTGGGAGGGTGGTATTACCATTTCTCAGCAAGCTATTAAGACTTTTTCATTTAAGGCAATTCTGTCTAACATAGAATTGGATTTCAGCAGTTATTTTACATTACATAAAGAGATAATTACAGTTGAATATGTTCCATTTACGCTTTTTTTTGTTTTTCAAGTTTTGCCTTGTAGATGGTGATTTATTTTAGATTTAGATTAGTTTATATATAGCATATATATTTTTAAATTACTTAGATATATGTATAGTGGAAAATAATGGCAAGAGGTGCAAATATGAGTATGATTTAGAGCAGAACTCTTTTTATACTTTTTGTGTTTTGTAAATAAATTCAGTTTAGTGAAAGCCTGGACTCCGTTAATGGTGATACCTTTCTCAAGGTACTCTTAAAACCAAGAGAATAGTGGCATAATACATTTGAATACATTTCATTTTTAAACAAATAAATTCCTCAAATTTGTTTTTATTTTTTCTTTTTCTATTATCTATTTTAATTAGATAATGCAGTGCTTTACCTGCAACGACCATGTTTTAAACCTGCAGACTATTAATCTGCTCTGAGACCAAATCTATTCAAGAAGAACTTCACCATAAGGTTCCTTTCGCCCCTTCTACAAAAAAAGATTTGCAGCAAGGAATTAAATTCTTGAAAGTGAAAGGCTTCATAAAATCCATTTGAGAATATAAATGTAGTAGTAGTATGTAGTATGTAAGCTTGCCTACTTATTTAAAGGTGGACAGCCTAACATTTTTTGTGGGGGAGAAAGGAAAGCCATTTCGGTGGAGATTGCTTCCCAGAACTAAAATTTGGCATGATCAATACATTCTATCAAAATAATCTGTTGGAGTATACTATGGGGAACTGAATGAAAATTATTAACTGATAGCACTAAGCAAAGGCATTTTCATGCTTATCTGGTGGGTGGAAAGGTTGATGTCCTGAGCAGGACGTAAAAAATCAAACTGTAAAAGTACAAGTCTTGTGCACTTTCCGGGAAATTCTCTGGGCATTGTGGAAAATATTGTTTTATAAAATAATATTCAATTTGCTTCCTTTCATTATGCATACTTGATACTGCTAATCTAGCTAAAATTGGTCAGTTCTTCTTAAGGCGTAATGACCAATAGCTTAATAGCAGTGCAGATTACAGCTATCCATCTACTCACTAATGAACATGTTTATATGTGTCACAGGGTGAAACCTACTCAGATGCACCACTGAGAGAAAATGAGTCCTTAGCTACATCCACCCAGCTCTAACTCATTGCATGATGCTGTTATCTGCTGGGAAAACAGTGCTCAGATAATAGCTGCCAGGGAGGCATGCCTGAAAGCTCTGCATTATGTCTACCCTCTGTTAATTTCTTAAGGTATGCATGGGGATAAAAAAAAGAGCACAATTGAACTCCCAGGGGAATGGGAGGCAAGAATGTGAAAATAACACAGGAAATTACCCTTAATTGGCTTTAGATATAGATAAAGTAAAAGAGGTTGACCTGGGACTACATGACCAACGAAGCCATTAGCAACTGGTGCCAACCATGAGATTTAGAAAGTGATAAATAATGAAAATGTTAACATCCACGTATGCCTAGCACCGTGAGGAAGGTTGAGTCCCAGGTGGCACTGCTAGGCCAGCAGCCAGGACTGGGACACACCAATGTGTCAAAGGGAGTGTCCTGTACCCCAGTGCTGGTCACAGCCACACCAGAGGGTCAGGGGCCTGAGCTGGTAGTCATGTGTATTTTCAGGGCAAATTCTGTTCAACACCATTCTGTTTTAATATTTGTGAGGTCCTCACTATTAAAGTGATTATTACTATTAAAAGTGATTATTACTATTAAACTGTAAGGTTTCTGAGAAAATACTGTTCTTTTCATTTGCTGCTTCTTGAGCTGAGAAGATTCATGTATTAAAAGTAGCTTTTTTCTTTTTTTTTAATAAAGAAACTATTTAAATCAAATGCATAACAGGAAGGAGGGAAACATAGAAAGCCTAACTTGCCTGCTTTCAGAATAAGTTCTTGGTACATCAGGGACTGATGTTTTTGTGCTTAGTAAAGGGTTAAGACTGCTGGATGGAAGTCATTAAAAGAACTCTGATGCATCCTTGTGGAATTTGTAAGGATGGAGCTTTCTTGGATTTCTCTGATGTTCTTGTAAGTCCTATTCCTGTGCTTACAGGAATAACCAGAATGGTATCATGGTGCATGTGTGCCTACATATGTGTGCTGAGCTGCTGTTAGGGTTTACTGTTTGTATATCTCATGAATATATACTTTTCTTCATGCACTTTGGACTTACTTCTTTCAGGGATATTTAATGATTTTAAGCTCTGATACTTGACAATACTCTATTGGTCTTCCTTTGTGTGCATGTATTCTGATAACTTCTTTGTATTTGATGTGTATTTGATATATACATTTATTGCTATATTGTCTGCTTGAATGAACCATTTACTGAAGAAATCCCTCAATGTAATATTTTCAAAGACTTCTAAAATAAACAAATAACTGAAAAGAAAATAATCTCCCTCTTCTTCTATCCTCATAAAAAATAGAAATATTTTCATGTGTTTATATTTTGAAATTAAAGCAAAATATTCAGACAGGTTTCAGAGAAGATATGAGTGTTCAATTTCTACTTTATACCCTACTTTATACCCTAAAAGCTGATATGTGGGCTATTTAATATTTTCCTTTTCTTGAATCTGATGGCAAAAATCACATTGATTTCATGCAAGTATGATGAGGTCCCCATGTAAAGTCTGCAATGCAAATACTTTGTAAGAGGGACAACTTTGTTAGCTGCCAAATGTATCAAAGAAAAGGAGCCCAGAATGATTACTTCCTTAAAGGTCCAGGTTTTGAGAGAGGTTGCAGTAGCTGCTTTGTTTTAATCTCACTTTTTACATTCTTCTTTACTGAAATATTTTTTAGCATATATTTATTTGATGATTCTGACAGCAGTACCTTTCCTATGTAAGTTTTCAATTAGTCTTATATACAAACAGAATGTATACCAGTATATAAAAAGCCACTAATCATTTCCAACCTGTAATAACAATAATTAACTTATCTTTTTTTGAGACAGCACTGAATAGATTTTTTTTTTTAAATACATTCTTAGCAAGTAATTCAGGAGTTGCTAGAAAGAAGGGGGGGAAAGTATTATTCTAAATAAACGCAATAGTCCATACAGAATTATTTGTACTATGTGAAGTGAGGGCATATGCATGAAAAGCCATGTGTCAGGAATATTTTGCATTTTCTCTTTATCTATGAAAAATATAATTTAAAAGCAATGTCACAGCATAGATTGTCAGAAATTTGGCTTAAGAAGCTTCTTGTCTACACAAATGCACATAGAAATGGACACATCACAGATAGCCATCATCTCAGCTGTGAGCAAGCTGATACATCTACAAAGTGCTTCCAGAGCTGTTCAGAGATGTGGTCTGGGCCCAGATTGGCATATCACCTGCAATGGAAATATTTCCTTCTTACAGAGCAAGACTGATTGAAGACACCCTTGAACCTTCCACTAAACATCTTTCACAAATGAATCGAGGACAACTACATTCTGCCTTCTCTGCTAAGCAGGAATTATTAAGTCTGAACAGCTTTTGAATGCATCCATGTGAGTATTAATGATACATTCTTGACCCCTCATTGCTCTGAGAATACAGCTATGTATTGTGATAGTACTGTTCTGCACAATCTTCAATACCTATTTGTGCCATTAAAACATAATATAAACACGACTTGCAATTAGAGGAGAGTATCTAAGTGTATTCTGTATTACATAGATATGTTATCTATTATAGGTTTTAAAACATAAGGCATTAAAAATACTGTATTATCAAAATGGAACAAAATCACTTGGATATAAATTTGAGTAAATTTAATTGTGTTCCTTCTAGGGAAGAAAAAAAAAAAAAAGAGGGCAGAAAACGTTTTAAGAAATTATACTGTTCTTAAAATCCTATAATTAGCTTCTTATGAGTAGACCAAGTATCATGGTTTAACCCCAGCAGGCAGCTAAGCTCTCTCACTCACTCCCTCCCCAGTGGGATGGGGGAAGAGAACGGAAGGTTAAAAGTGCGAAAACTCATGGGTTGAGATAAAAACAATTTAATAACTGAAATAAAATAAAATCATAATGATTATGATAATGATAATGATAATGATAATGATAATGATAATAATAATAATAATAATAATAATAATAATAATTATGTAATGAAAAGGAAAATAACAAAGAAAGAGAAATAAAGCCCACGAAAGACAAGTGATGTAGTTGAAAACAATTGCCCACCACCAACTGACCGATATCCAACCAGTCCCTGAACAGCGCCCTCTTGGCCAAAATTCCTCCTAGTTTTATGGCTGAGCATGACGTCATATGGTATGGAATATCCCTTTGGTCAGTTGGGGTCAGATGTCCCAGCTGTGTCCCCTCCCAAATTCTTGTGCATCCCCAGCCTACTCGCTGGTGGGGTGGTGTGAGAAGCCAAAAAGGCCTTGACTCTGTGTAAGCACTGCTCAGCAATAGTGAAAACAACCCTGTATTATCAACACTGTTTCCAGCACAAATCCAAAACATAGTCCCATACTAACTACTATGAAGAAAATTAACTCTACCATATCCAAAGACAGCACATTCTCCATACCTTATTCCATACCATTTATGTCATGCTCAGGTCCCACACTATCCAATACAACCTCAATAACCACCACCCCCTTTCCCATCTTTTGATACAATACACAGATATCATTCCCTTAGCCTATGGACCACCCCTATGAAAAGTCTGTAAGATGTCCATAAAATGTCCACAAATGTCCACAAAATGTCCATTGAATTCATTTAGTCCATGACTTTGGGATCCATCTGCTATGATGGTCACTCAGGACAGGAGAGGTGGATGGAGTTGCATGAAATTACTGGGCACCAAAGCCAGCTCAGGTTGAGTCACTGCTGCACTTGCACTGCTTCTTGTATGGCTTGTCCTCCATTGGTTCAGGTGGTTCCTATAACACGCAACTCATATCATGTGTTACAACAATTTCAAGGTATATCCATTATAATCTCCACTCCTGGTCCCCTTGGGCCAGGTTATAGGGTTTAACACTGCAATTAACTCCTCCCCTTGCTCCTAGCCTGGCTAGCAACAAGGGGTTCCTGCTATAGTAATTCCTGTAACATGCAACTCAAATCACGGATTATTTTCACCCAGGATTAAATCCCCTTGAGATACACACTAGACTCCTCCATCCTTCTGCATTACCCACCAAGTGCAGTCAGGTCCTCAGCAAAACCACTCCCACGAATAGGTTTACCCTTTCCTGAGGAAGGAATAACCCAGACTGTTTTTCCCAAGAACGTCCTTATATGTACTACGGGGGTCTTATCTCCTTCCACAGTGTGGAGGGGTTTTAATCAGGCAGGGCCAGGTCAACTGGCAGATCCTCTAGTGTTAACTAGCCAAGTGGCTTCTACTAAAAGTGTATCCCAATGTTTGAATGTCCCACCACCCATTGCTCTCACTGTAGTTTTTAACAGTCCATTGTGTCATTCAATTTTCCCAGAGGCTGGTGCATGATAGGGGATGTGATATACCCACTAAATGCCATAATCCTTGGCCCAGGTGTCTATGAGGTTGTTTCGGAAATGAGTCACGTTGTCTGACTCAATTATTTCATGGGTGGCATGTCGTCATAAGACTTGCTTTTCAAGGCCCAGGATAGTCTTTTGGGCAGTGGCATGAGGCACAGGGTATGTTTCCAGCCATCCGGTGGTTGCTTCCACCATGGTGAGCAGATAGCACTTGCCGTGGCGGGTTTGTGGGAGTGTGATATAATCAATCTGCCAGGCCTCCCTGTATTTATATTTCAACCATCGTCCTCCATACCAAAAAGGCTTTACTCGCTTGGTCTGAAGTGTCACGGGCCCACCGAGATATAAATAATACACACTTATGTTGCCAGTCCAGATCCACTCGAGCTACTTGATCGACCTGCTGGTTGTTTTGATGTTCCTCAGTGGCCTGACTCTTGGGTACATGAGCATCTACATGACGTACTTTTACAACCAGATTCTCTACCTGGGTAGCAATATCTTGCCACAATGCGGCAGCCCAGATGGGTTTCCCTCTGCGCTGCCAGTTGTTCTGCTTCCACTGCTGCAACCACCCCCACAGGGCATTTGCCACCATCCATGAGTCAGTATAGAGATAAAGTACTGGCCATTTTTCTCGTTCAGCAATGTCCAAGGCCAGCTGGATGGCTTTCACCTCTGCAAACTGGCTCGATTCACCTTCTCCTTCAGCAGTTTCTGCAATTTGGCGTATAGGACTCCATACAGCAGCTTTCCACCTCCGATGCTTTCCCACAAGGCGACAGGACCCATCAGTGAACAGGGCATATTGCTTCTCGTTTTCTGGTAGTTTATTATACAGTGGGACCTCTTCAGCATGCATCACCTCCTTCTCTGGTAATATTCCAAAATCTTTGCCTTCTGGCCAGTTCGTGATCACCTCCAAGATTCCTGGGCGACTGGGGTTTCCTGTTCGAGCCCGTTGTGTGATCAGTGCGACCCACTTACTCCACGTAGCATCGTTTGCATGATGTGTAGAGGGGACCCTCCCTTTGAACATCCAGCCCAGCACCGGCAGTCGGGGTGCCAGGAGGAGCTGTGCTTCAGTACCAACCACTTCCGAAGCAGCTCGAACCCCTTCATATGCTGCCAATATCTCCTTCTCAGTTGGAGTGTAGCGGGCCTCGGATCCTCTGTATCCCCGACTCCAGAACCCTAAAGGTCGACCTCGAGTCTCCCCTGGTGCTCTCTGCCAGAGGCTCCAGGTAGGGCCATTCTCCCCAGCTGCGGTGTAGAGCACATTCTTCACATCTTGTCCTGCCCGGACTGGCCCAAGGGCTACTGCATGAACTATCTCCCGTTTAATTTGTTCAAAGGCTTGTTGTTGCTCAGGGCCCCATTTGAAATCATTCTTCCTCAGAGTCACTTGATAGAGGGGGCTTACAATCAGCCTGTAATCTGGAATATGCATTCTCCAAAAGCCCACAACGCCTAAGAAAGCTTGTGTTTCCTTTTTGCTAGTTGGTGGGGACATGGCTGTTATTTTGTTGATCACATCCATTGGGATCTGACAATGTCCATTTTGCCATTTTATTCCTAAAAACTGGATCTCCTGTGCAGGTCCCTTGGCTTTACTTTATTTTATGGCAAAGCCAGCCTTCAGAAAGATTTGGACTATTCTTTCCCCTTTCTCAAGAACTTCTTCTGCTGTGTTGCCCCATACAATGATGTCATCAATGTATTGCAGGTGTTCTGGAGCCTCACCCTGTTCCAGTGCATAGTGGATCAGTCCATGGCAAATGGTAGGGCTGTGTTTCCACCCCTGGGGCTGTCAATTCCAAGTGTGCTGGATGCCCCTCCAAGTGAAAGCAAACTGTGGCCTGCACTCCGCTGCCAAAGGGATGGAGAAGAATGCATTAGCGATGTCAATTGTGGCGTACCACTTGGCTGCCTTTGACTCCAGTTCATATTGAAGTTCTAGCATGTCCGGCATGGCAGCACTCAGCGGCAATGTGACTTCATTCAAGCCACGGTAGTCTACTGTTAGTCTCCACTCTCCATTAGACGTTCGCACTGGCCATATGGGACTGTTAAAGGGTGAGTGAGTCTTGCTGATCACTCCTTGGCTCTCCAGTCGACGAATCAGCTCATGGATGGGAATCAGGGAGTCTCGGTTGGTGCGATATTGCCGCCGGTGCACTGTTGTGGTAGCGATTGGTACCTGCTGTTCTTCAACCCTCAACAACCCCACAACAGTAGAGTCCTCCGAGAGACCAGGCAAGGTGGACAGCTGTTTAATTTCCTCTGTCTCCAGGGCAGCTATACCAAAAGGCCACCGATACCCTTTTGGGTCCTTGAAATACCCTCTCCTGAGGTAGTCTATGCCAAGGATGCACGGAGCCTCTGGGCCAGTCACAATGGGGTGCTTTTGCCACTCATTCCTGGTTAGGATCACTTCGGCCTCCAATGCAGTTAACTCTTGGGATCCCCCTGTCAATCCAGAAATACAAACGGGTTCTGCCCCTTTATAGCTTGATGGCATCAGGGTGCACTGTGCATCAGTGTCTACGAGAGCCTTATACTCCTGTGGGTCTGATGTGCCAGGCCATCGAATCTACACAGTCCAGTAAACCCGGTAGTCCCTTTCCTTCACCTAGCCAGAAGCAGGGCCCCTCTAGTCCTCGTTATAGTATTTGTTACTCACTTCTTGTAGATGCGAATCAAAAGTCCCTTTATTAAGATCTGAACTAAAATCAGCCCTTCTACTCTGTCTCGGGAACTACTCACTGGCAAGTAGAGCAGCAGTTGCCAGGAGGAGCTGTGCTTCAGTACCAACCACTTGTGACGCAGCTCAAATCCCTTCATATGCTGCCAATATCTCCTTCTCAGTTGGAGTGTAGCGAGCCTCGGATCCTCTGTATCCCCGACTCCAGAACCCTAAGGGTCGACCTTGAGTCTCCCCTGGTGCTTTCTGCCAGAGGCTCCAGGTAGGGCCATTCTCCCTGGCTGTGGTGTAAAGCATGTTTTTCACATCTTGTCCTGTCCAGACTGGCCCAAGTGCAACTGCATGAACAATCTCCCATTTAATTTGTTCAAAGGCTTGCTGCTGCTCAGGACCCATTCAAAGTCATTCTCCTTCTGGGTCACTGGATAGAGAGGGCTAACGATGGACTATAACCTGGAATATGCATTCTCCAAAAACTCACAACACTCAAGAAAGCTTGTGTTTCTTTTTTTTTAGCTGGTGGAGACTTAGCTTTATTTTGTTGATCACATCCATTGGGATCTGATGGTGCCCATCTTGCCATTTTATTCCTAAAAACTGGATTTCCTCTAAGGTCCTTTGGCCTTACTTTGTTTTATAGCAAAACCAGCTTTCAAAAAAATCTAGATTATTCTTCTCCCCTTCTCAAACACTTCCTCAAACACATCCCACACAATGATGTCATCAATATAATGCATGTGTTCAGGAGCTTCACCTTGTTCCAGTGCAGTCTATATCAATCTATGACAAATGGTAGGACTGTTTTTCCACCCTTGGGGCAGCCAATTCCAGGTGTACCGGATGGCCCTCCAAGTGAAAGCAAACTATGGCCTATGCTCTGCTGCCAGAGGGATCAAGAAAGACACTTCGGTAATATCAATTGTTGCATACCATTTAGCGGCCTTTGACTCCAGTTCATATGGGAGTTGTAGCATGTCTGGTACAGCAGCACTCAGCATCGATGTGACTTCGTTCAGGCCTTGATAGTCCACTGTTAGCCTCCAAAACCAGCACATCAAGCGTACGTAGAATAGTCTTCTAAGCTACAGAATTAAAGGACTAGAATAAATTATTTCTACACAGGACACATGCAGAAAACTTCACAAATGAATAGAGTTGAAAAACTTTTGTACTGAAAACATAAACTTTCCTTATAATACTGGGACAATCTTTTTCTTAATAAGAGAGATCTGTGGGCAACTTGTACAACCGATTTTGCGGCATTTCCCCTTTGGTCTTGTCAGTAAGTTCTTTTTAAAGGAGAAATAATCTGTAAAGAATAATCTTTGATAGTGCTTTCTTATATAAAAAGAGCTAGTTTTTCACAAACACGTAATAAATTATTTGGCTTTGTCCAGGTTTATCATTATCTTTTTTGTTATTTATCAGAGGCAGAGGTGTTAAGGAATTTTACATTAAGTATTTCTTATGTATTTGATACTTAAAACACGTGGCTGGAACTTTATTCAAGTGCCTCTCTTTTGAAATTTCTTTTGTCATTTTGTAGAATGGTTTGTTAAGTGTCTCTTTTTGGTAGATGTGTCATAGACTATCAAACATTTAGTTGACATCCTGCACTATTTTCTATGGAGCCTGTGTATTTATAGCTATTATACTGTACCCTGATAAAGACAGATGGCAACGAAGCCAACTGGGAATTTCTATCTTCCTTTGTTCACTGGCCTTTTATTCAATAACTCATAACATCAGATGTGCAAGAACACTAAAAAATGTTGAGTGAATCACAATATCACCAAATAGTTTTAAGTGCAAAAAAGATAATTCATATCTGCTCAATAAATAAATGAAATGTATCAATTACCTACAACAGTTGAAAACATGTTATGGACAATATTATCATCGCCTTGAAAGATGAAAATATAATTTTGGAATAGGAATTCTAGATTTCTTATTCTTACATTTTAAATTCTGGAATATATTGAAAAAATTTCTAACATATAAATTTTTATTATCCAGGCTCCATATAATCTGCCCTGAAGAAGCTTGAAGGCCAAATTTTTACCTGAAAATAGCCTTTAAGTATAAAAGCACAATGGCTGATTGAAGCTGGAATACTTTCTAAATACAGTACCAGCTTTTTAGTAATGAACTGAAGAAGAATTATTGTCACAAAGAGAATGGCATATGATGATGTTTCCATCTTCCTTAATTCCACTCCCCAGATTCCAAGATGCATAAGAATCTTTATCTAAGATTCTATGTTAACAAAAAGTTTATGTTAATATAACATTTCAATTAAATTCTATATCAATTAATTTAAAAGGCTAATGAAATGATTGACAAAACCTATGGTATCTATAAGGTGATGAAGAAGCTACTCTTTTTCGCTTGGGTTATTTTGTCACTGTCTAGAAGAGAGAGCTAACATCAGTATTACTTTACTGCAGTGGAAAAGACAAATTGTCAAGGTCACTTGCATGCCACCTTTCAGAAACTGTTTTCACCCCACTGCACAGAAAATATTGCTGGCACAGTAGCTGTGTAATCATTTTAATCTTCTGGCCTCTGACAAAATGTTAGGACTAGGAGATGCTGAAACTGTTTAGTATTATGTTTGAGTATTTTAACTGTGGCAGGAATTTTTGTTTCTTTTGTTTTTTTAAAGGAAGGACTATTCAAGGACTATTGAGAACAGCACGATTTGGGGTGGGTTGTATTTATTTTATTTACAGCCTTGTTTGCTTTGGCACTTCTGCACAGCACAATATTGTCTTCAGCAGATGATCATGTGGAACAACATTACTAGGAAATTTTTATTCAGCCACTACAAGCAGTGTGCAGAGACTTCACACTTCTGTGAATTAGGAACTACATGAAAGACCTGAAAGATTTTTTCAAAGCTCTGTTTTGACCACGCTATACAACTTCTAAGAGGAGATATATAACAGGCTGAGATGCTGTATTGGATTGAAGTAGCTAGTAATGAGAGATTTGTGAAAAGGACTGTTGCAAAGGTGTACTAGAAAGTAAAGATGGGAGTTGAGGACAACATAACCTCTTATGAAAAGGCATCATGTTATGCTAGAACTGATATATTTCAGAGCTGTTCAATGGGATGACATAAATCCACTAAAAATCCATTAAGAGTTATGCTGGATATGTCTCAGATACAGACACAAGAAGAAAAATCAGAAATTGAGGAATGCTTGTGAGAACAAGGTGACAAAAAAGGTGTGATTGATCAAGCCATGAATTAGGGTGTGGACATGAAATTGAATCAAAAGACCTAGCTAGAAAGGAATCATTATACTTACACTCTACAAAAAACACCTGAGTAGAATAACGAAGACAAAAACTAGAAACTCTAAAAAAAATCAAAATTATTATTTTAATAGATATTTTTGAGATTTTTGAGATTTTTGAGACTGAGATTTTTTTCATATTTTTCTCACTGAAAATATCAATCATTTATTACTTTTCCCTTGCTCTCAGCAATTTTTTTTTTTAATCACTAATAAAACTTAGACTTTTACCTTTTAAACCTTTTAAACCTTTTAAACTGGGGGAATAGGGTAACTTCCACTTCCACCTCTTAGGATGAAGTCACCATCACCACAAATCTGATTTATATTGCACAAAATGAGCAAAGAGAAGAAACTAAATTAATATAATGTATTTTTTTAAAAAGTTTTTCATTAAGTGGAATATTTTCCATAATGGGAATAATTTTAAGTAGTCTCCTTTTTATTTTATTTCTGAGCAGTTTTAATAAAAGCAAAGGAATATATTAATAAAGTGAGTATATACTAAAGCAAATTTTTAAAAAAGAGACAATAACTCTGCAGCTTGGTGACCAGAGCATTGGAATGATATCTGCTATAAACAGCATAAACTGAGAATACTCCGAAGTCCAGTAGTTCGGAGGCTGCAGTTGAGATCTTGACTTTTATCATTGTTCTGATGTTATTGCTCCTATGGAAAAATGTTTATATGTGACTCTCCCATATATGTGGTATAATAACTTTCGCAGGCTATAGAGCAAGTTATGAAGGAGGATCTCCCTCAATAGCTCTGTAAACAGTTATAAAATCCTCTTGTGAAACCATGAAAAAAATCCACAAGTGTTTACATATTTATCATTATTCTAAATAACATGGTTTCATTTTTTCAGCTGAAATGTTAATTTCTGTTGTTGGTGATCAAAAAAATGGTATTTTCTTATAAATCAACAATTCACCATAAAACCAGAATTGTTTGGTCTCAATGCTCCATATTTTTCAAGACTCCTTTGTCCTGTCACTAGGTCATATCACAGCACTCTGTGTGGTGCTTGTACCTGAAAAAGCTGCCTCGATTCACATCTTTTTCGGCATAGGAAAGATAAGAATCCCATTTTATTTTGTGTTCTCTTGGTCTCTTGCCTACAATTCAGTCCTCTACAACAAATTCAAATAAATCTTTTATTAGATGGCTATAAAATAGTGTTTAAAACTATGAGCATTTAGAAAACTGATATTTTCCAGATGCTGTCTGCTTAATACTTTTACCTGAATGTGAAACATGCACGTGTTAAGACATAATGAATTCTCCTTTCCCTCAATGAACATTAAAACAGCAGAGATAAAAAATTGGTGTAGCCATTGTCCATTAAATAAATGAAATATGATTTTATTCTAAGAATGACTAATACAGCAGTCAGGATCAAATTTAGAGGAAAGGTAAAATGACATGCTGATAATGCAGGACTTCTGTAAACCACACTCTTTCTCTACTGCAATACATTTACCTTTTAAAAGTGCCTAAAAGTGAAATCTTCATGCAGAGAGAATATTTTTTTCAACTTTCACGTACATAGCTGTTCTAGGCAAAAAAAGCAACACTGTCCATTTATACATTTTTTGTTGACAGGAGTACAAGGATCAAATATTGTAAGCAGTAATTTGAAATAGCTTTGAAAAATCATTTTATTATCACTGTTTGAGAAAATCTGAAGTGTCCTCACATGAAAATGAAATCTCTAAAATAATTTTTTTTTTCAATAACAGAAAGCTGCAGACTGTTAAGAAAGTTACCATGATATGGCCTGATTTCAGATTTAAAATGATTCACTGGAGAATACTCTGAAATACAAACTATCCCATCATCTGCTTCATCATTCATTCATAAGATCATTTAAGTTGGAAGGGAATTCAGATCTCTAGTCCAAAATCCTGCTCAAAGCAGAGTCAGATCTGAGGGCAGACCAGGTTGCCCAAAGCTTCATCCAGTTGGGACTTGAAAACCTCCTTGGCACACTTAGTACCTAAGGCTACTTAGTATGCAGCGCACCTTAAATTCAGAGTAGTACTCTTTGCATTTAATAATACACATCTTTAAGTTAAACATATAGCCAAATCTATCCAGGCCAGCTCTCAATAACAAATGGAGACACACAGAAAACTTCAGGGAATAATTCATCCAAATGTACCTTAAATATTTATCTAAAAATAAGATGGATTATCTTTAGAGATACTTCATTATCTTATATGTAAGTAGAGAAACTCATACTAATTAAAAAGGGAGACTAGATAATAAGCTTAAACTGAGAACCTAATTTTTAGCTGGCTCTAGTTAGGTGAGGTGAATCTTATGCTTTTGAAGGTACTGACTGTGGCCTATGAAGACCATCTGAAAACATCAGTATTTTAACCTCTTTCTTTTTAATATGATGCAAGCTGTGGGCATGAATCATCAAATCATTCAGCCTGGAAGCAGCCTAAGGAGGTCTCTAGTTCAATCTCCTGCTGAAAGTAGGTATAACACCAAATTCAGACCAGGATGCACAAGGCTTTAGCCAGTCATGTCCTGAAAGCCTTCAAGCATAGAGGTTGTACAGCTCCTCCTGTTCATTCCCCATGCTGCATGTATTAGTGTAGAGGCATTTCAGAGAGGCACCCAAGTGTGCTGATTCCCCAGTATAAGCTTAAGAACTTCCCCCATAAAGCTGTTCTGCAGGCACTTCTTTCTTTATATGCTTAAGCTTGAAGTAATTCCACTTCAGTCCTGTTTTGTTGATCACTGTGACCCTTCTGTTCCCATCACCCTGAGCTTTTGGCTTGCCTACCCCTCAAAAAACTTGTTTTTTGAGGAAGCTCTCCTTATCAGTTTGTCCAGCCTGTTGGGAAAGATAATTTTGGCCCTCTTAGTCAGGTGGATCCCATCTCTTCCAAGCAGCTGTTGACCCTCTAAGAGACTCTCATGGTTGTAGAACCTGAAACCCTACTGCAAACACCAGCTATGTAAACAGTTGTTGACCCATAAGATCTGCTAAGTCCTCCTAATGCCCTTCTTCCTCACTGTCAGGATCAAGTCAAACACTATCTGGGTTCCCATGCCATTGAACACTGCCCCTGGAGCCCTGTAGACCCACCTGGTAATTCCCAGGTCACCCCTATCCATATCATTGGTGCCTATGTGGAAGAGCAGTAGGGACTAATAGGCTGGATTAGGCCTCAGTCGCCTCTCCACAAAGTCTGAATGCAAGCTGCCAGCAAGTAGCAAACCTCTCTAGATGACAAGTCTGATCAGCAGATGAGGACCTCTGTCCTCTGCATAGTGACTCTCCTACCACTGTCACTCACCACTTCCTCCTAGTAGTCCTGAGTGGCTCAGACTCAGCCACCAGAGATGCTCTGTTTGACAGCACTCCCAGCTCATCAGCTACAAGGGTGGTGAACTCTTCTGTAACAGCAAGTCATCAAGTGGGGCAGGGTGAAACAATGATGGAACAATCCTGCCAAACTTCAGCCTTTAATCAAACACACGTGGTTATCTTGCAGAGAATAATAGAGGACATTTGTAGGGAAGAGAATTAAAGAGACATTAACAGTTACTCTGGCTTGGATTTTGAGCATGTTATCTAGGACAGATGTTACAGTTAAAACTAAAGTATACAGACAGATCTGTCAATGCATCAAATAATGAAGGAAAATTCTACCAGCCATTACCTGCGAGCTAGCTGAAAACAATAGTAGCTGAAAACATATAGAGAACTGTATTTCATGTTAATGATTGATTTACAGATCATGTCACTGCTTGATTTATGGTAAATTGAGAAAAAATTGCTACAATGCGTGTTACTTTGTTGGTTACAGCCAGAATGAAGCAGAGGTGCTGTCCTCTGTGATACCATAGATGCTATATTCCCTTGGTGGTTATACAACAAAATCATGTCTTTCATACATCTCTTACAGACAGAGCTCATGGAAAATTCTAAAATTCACAGGAAAAAGCAGAAACCTCAGCTATCTAACTACTAGAGGATGATTACATAGCTTCCTACCTCCATGAGTGTTCTACCATCCTCCCTCTAGTTTTAACAAAATTACATGCTGAACTGTACTGTATTAAGTTACTGTTACTGTGCTGGTACAACTGCAACAGGTTCATTGCAGTAGCTCTCCTTATTTTAGCAGAATATTGAGATAGGTAAGAAATTCCTACTCTCAAGGAACAAGAATAGTTTTTTTTAAACTCTCTGAGAAGGCTCAGTGAATTAAGCACTGAATTGGATTTGCATACCTTCCAATTTTTAGATAATGGTAAAAGGACATGATAACCTGATAACAACTGATCTTACAATTAAAGGCAGTGAAGTCTCCAATTGCCAGCGGTAGGTGTTGTCCCAAATGCAAATAGGGTTTGACCAAATAACTCTCCTCTCCTCTTCTATGCAGACAAGTTTATGTACTTGGGTGAAGGAAAAAAGCACTCTGATCTAGCAGCAGCATCCTAACTCACAAACTTGTAGTTTAGCCCCATCAAGGCTTTCCCAGCAATTGGACACAAGTTTTGAGAGGCGTTGTGTCCTTGGGCTTGCACTGCAGGGCCTGGCATCCAGGACATGGTCATGGAGATAGAGAGGATTCAAGGGCAACTGGGGAAAGGCAAAAAGTCTTGTCTTCCTTGCCTACATTGGCTTACATGTAGCTTACTCTCCAATTTGCGGCATCTGCACCAAATGCATTCCCAACACAGTGTAATACGGCTGAGGAGTCGAAAAAGGAGAGTTAAAAACAGGAGTACTTAATTGCTTCTAGAGTCATAAGAAGTTTGTACACGGATTATGGACCCTTTTAGAAACCAAGTCTGAACAATAAATATGTTTGTTTGGTTTTTTATCAGCTAGCAGAGAATTATCTGTTTGATTCAGTAGGACAATTGTCTGCTGCCAGACCTCATGATGCAGTCCCTTGGGACAGCCAGCGTTCTCATTGCTCAGTTGACAAATGTGCATGGTAACTTACAGAATTTATTAAGTGCTGTTTACACAGAAAGATTTATTGGAAAGTGAGGGATATATGTTGAAGTTGTTACCCATAAATTTTAATACTACTCTACACTGCACTGGTGCAGCCCCACCTCGAGTACTGTGTGCAGTTTTGGGTGCCTCAATGTAAGAAGGACATCAAACTATTAAAGTGTGTCCAGAGGTGGGCAACCAAGATGGTGAAAGGCCTCGAGGGCAAGACTTAAGAGGAGCAGCAGAGGTGACTTAGTTGGTTCAGCTCGGAGAAGAGAAGGCTGAGGGGTGACCTCATCGCAGTCCACAACTTCCTCAACAGGGGCAGCGGAGCGGGAGGTGCTGATCTCCTCTCTCTGGTGACCAACAACAGGACACGAGGAAATGGAATGAAGCTGCATCAGGGGAAGTTCAGATTGGGCATTAGGAAAAGATTCTCCTCTGAGAGGGTGGTCGGTTACTGGAACAGGCTCCCCAGGGAAGTGGTCACAGCACCAAGCCTGTCAGAGTTCAAGGAGCATCTGGACAACACTCTTAGTCATACGGTTTAGTTTTAGGTAGTGCTGTGAGGAGCAGGGAGTTGGACTTGATGATCCTTATGGGTCTTTTCCAACTTGAGATATTCTATGATTCTATGATTCCATGATTCTATGAATATCAAATAGGAATAACAGAGCTTTCTAGGATTCAGAATGCAGAACAACATCTTGTTTTTTGTTTTCCTATGACCTAATACTGTTCTAATATGAGCACCACATTAGCAACAGCCCATCATTCCTCATGCCAAGAGGGGAAAGAGGTAAAGGTGCTTACAGCCTAACAAGGAATGAACATTCATCCCAACTGAAACAATATATCATGGTTATTTTTCTACTTTTTAAGACACCATACCAACTCTTTTAAACAGTTTGCTCATGGAAATCAGAAGAGAAGGGAACTGTAGGGGGGAAAAAATGGGGGATGTAATGCTCGCCCTTGGAATTTACTTTCCATCCATGGTGTACAATGGTGACAATATGCAATATTGTCCACATTCAAAAAGTTAGACACTTCCTTAAAACGTGAGACTGTTACAGTTTCTAGGTGGCACAGCACTGTGTGCACAGTGACTCTGTCCACGGGCCCCTGGAATGGACAGCCAAGCCATGAGCGTGTGGTGCGACCTCTGTGCACGAGCTACTGCAAACACACTCTGCCACATGGATAGCATATCTGAAATATCATTTGACTTCCCATTAAGAACAGATTTATCAGACAGCTGGGGAAACCAGCAAAATTCAAAAACTCAGAAGTCTGCCTGAACAAGATTCCCAGGCTGAAAATAAGTCATGTTTAGGGAAAAGGCGGATATGTGATTGCCCTTAGTCTGAAGGAATAGAGAGGGGACTTCAGAAAATAAAGAGGACAATGTCATCACCTCAATCACAATGAAAAGAACCACTTGATTTGCCTTATATTTTAGCAGGTTTGTTTCATCTTAGTGATGGCAGCCTTGAAAGGAACTTTAAGTACCACCAAACAAGGAAATGGAAGTCATACAATATTACATAGCTGGTGAATTCAGCTTTACTACTTGCTTACATGATGGCAATCCTAACATTAGTGAATAAATACAGAGAATTTTTTTTTTATTAAATAGGGTATTGCAAATCTGTTTCTTTTGCCCTCTACCAATCTCTTTTCCATCTGGTGTCAAAAATACAGTGTGAAGAATCTCATATTTCTTTCTGCAACATGGGTATGACTACCGAGTTTGGTGAGATGCTTCCAATTCTTAGAGGGGTAAGAAAGAGCAAAATCATACATTGGCATGTGTTTACCAGTACATTTTTCTTAGATGGGATCGGTTGATATAAATATTGTAGCCTTTCATAAGTGAAGGTTTCAAAATCACTATAATTGTGACCTTGACAGTGCAGGCTTGTGTGTCAGTTACCACTAATCTAATGTAGACCTGTGACTTAACAGTACTAGTGGACTCTATTGACTTCCATATTTGACATACAATTTCAAATTTCAATATGATATTAATTTGCAATAACTAGAAAGTTGGTGGGTTTTTTTTTCCATATACTTGAGAACTTTACACATTTTTATTCAGAAGTAGAATAACATTCCTACATTTCTATTTCATTATTGTGTTTTAAGTTGAACTTGTCTTATTTGATCTACTTATGTATCTGTTTTTGCTTTGAACTACACAGCCTCAAGTACGTTGCTAATATCATTGCATGCCATTGAAACATGATTTTTAGGAATATAGTATGTTCATAACTGTTTAGCCTAGTGGTTAGGATCTCAATTTACCAGCGGGAAGAGGTCAGGCTAAATTATACTCTTTCCTGAATTCTGGACCTCAAAAAGTATTTGAAAGATCTTATGTGACATCTTTTCCTCACAGGGAGATAAATAGAATGATCTAGTTAGACCTTTACATTCTGGTTTTCTGTATTTATTTTCTAAAATGGAACAAGACTTTCTCATTTACTAATGCCTTAAGATATATTTATTTGATTGCAACCAATTTTATATGGTTTAAATTAATGTCTAAAAATAGAGGGGAACAAAAATCATCCCCTTTTTCAAGATATATAAAAAAATCTACATAAAGTTTCCTATCTAACAGTAATGCTAACTGCATGGATATTTCGTGAGTAAAATTCTTGCTTTCCCCTTAATTCGTTTGTAAGTGTTTTGATGTAGAGCTTATTGCTACATTCATTTCTGTATATGAGCAAACAAAGAAAAAAGACAGGATATCTGACAAAAAGCCACAATTCAGATTGTGTAACTGAGCAGTGGAACAAGGTGCTGCAGCTGTCAAGTCCAGTATTATTTCTCTTTTCTTTCAGATATATCCTACAATTCATCAGTAGTATCTGAATTAATGCAGACACATATGAAACCACATAAGTAGTTTAGAGAATCAGCTTTTGTGGAATACCAAAGGGAATTGTGTTTCTAAACTTCCTAGGTGCTACAAATCAAAACAGAACAAACCAAAGTAAACTAAATAAAACCAAACCAAATCAGACCAAACCAAACCATGTTTTATGTCAGTCAACTCCAAAACTGAATTCTGCAAGACACCATAAAACCCCGTAAGCTTCATTAATATTATTTACGGTACTAAAGAAGTTGTGTTACCTGATCCAGTCCTCAGTGGCATCACGGCAGTACTGTCAGCCACTTTCACCATTGCTTTTCATTCATTTCTGCATCTCTCATGCATGGTGTATTTCCGTACTTCAGTCCTTCATTATCTACTTGCTCTGTCAGCTAGTGCTATGTCAGACTATTCAGTCAAATCAAGAACATTTCCTCAGATGACACAGCACTACAAATTTTCTGTTTCTTAAAATGATGTTCTTTAGAAGTCTGCATTCACTATTTTTTGCTTTGTTTTCTTTAACTTGATTAAACAAAACAGGGATATATAATTTAATTCAAAGTAGTTACTTAGAACTGGTATAATATCATTAAGACAAATGTTGAGCTGTACCTGCCAAAAAAATATGTAGAGAATTTTGTCCACCAGATTAAAAAAGAACCTGCAATACATAGGTCCAATACCCTATGAGTATTAAAAGGTCTAATTCTGCTAACAAACACTTTTAATTAGAAAATGTACTTAAAGGAAACATTACCATGGAAGGTGTGATGGCACAACTAAGAGCTATGTCTACTCACTTTATTAAGGATTGGATTATTTCTGTACTACTGATTTACATTCATTCACTTCTACAGGAATAAAATCTAAAAAACTGCTTTGGAAGCAGTAAAACTTTGGAAAATCCCTGATGTTTCTAATTAAATATTTGAGATTATATAAAAATATTTTTTGCCTAAAAATTTATGGTCAGCTTTGCACTCAGTGACGCCCCTTCCTGTGGAAGGAGTATTCTGCTATACTGGATATGGGTTTAAGGCCATATTATGGCTCAACATGTGGAACCCGATCAGATTAGGGAACTCAGATAATCTATGCAATAGCAAAATATCTACAAATATTATCTAAATAACAAATGGCAGTCAGGAAAAATGATTTCAAATACAGTTGTTAAATAGTTCTTTGTCTCTACCCTGTGTTACATGTACATGTATCAGCCTCTGTGAAAGGAAATTGATACAGACTTTAGCAGACTGAGGCTTTCACTGGGAACTAACTTGTATTCTCAATTGTTACTAATGTTGAAATGTTAAAGTATTGTACAGTTAACTGAAATTTAACAATTTTATGAGATTTAATAGGTCATAAATATAATAAATCATTTTAGTAATAATTATCACATGTTGCTTTGCTAGGTACTTACACTCAAGAGCAAATGAAAGTATTTATTGAACAGCAAATAATTGTAGAATTCTTTGTATCTACATTTTCTTTCACCAAATGGTCAGTATTTTAAAGCATTTACATCAGCAGTAACACCCCCATTAAGAATATCTTACTTTTTGAAGAATGATAGTAAAAGGACTGTTGGAGACTAACAACCTGTTTGCTGAAAATTTAGGGCCCTTATGACTATCAGATTTTTTTTTTACTGATAAAATAATTTTTGGGGGGGGAATTTTTAATGACAGAATGGAAACGGTGATTCGCCATGTGTAGAAAATGCTGCCGAATGAAATATTGAATCTAAAAAAAGCATATAAAAATATAGAATTATCTGATGGATATCCCATGAGTGGCCAGTGCTTGGCAATTACAGACTTTCTGAGCCAAAGATTATATTTAGACTATTGTGTTTAGCAGATAATTAATTGTTCTTCAAACCTATTTATATTTTTTTTTTGTCAACCATCCTGTGGCAATGAGTTCCTCCATTTCATTTCTACCGTGTTTTGCCCTGGTGCCTATATTAAACTCATCAACATGAAACATGAATTCTCATTTTATGTAAGGATATTCAAAGACAATGAAAACTTTGCCATGCACTTCAGGAGGAGCAGAATCAGAGAAAAATTCTGTAAGATGGATACTTTTTGATCCACTGAAAAACAAACATTATAAGTAATAAGGCAAAACAATTTAGTTATATTTTTCTCACCCCAAAAAAATTTTAAAATAGTTATGGATAAAAGTATTAGTAAAAAGACGACATGCTAGATTTTATTCTTGATGAGTTTTCAACTGAAACAAACAGAGAGGGGAAAAGAATCATGGATTTGCACCTTTTAAACTCAAAAAATCATTAGAATGAAAAGAAATTACAATGTAAAAACACACTGGTACATGAAAAGGAAAACAGAGAACTAATAAATTGATGTCATATAGACTTTCAACATCCATTCTGCTTCTTTAAAGAAATATGACTGAGAATTTAAGGTTTTAGGATTGTTCACATCTATATTATTCACATTTGAAGGGGTTTTATATATCTCAGCATAATAAATTGTTCCTTGTAGAAATATGCAAAGGATTGTGATTTTTCTCATCATTTAACCAGGATATGTTAAATCCTCTTTCTTTAAAACTCACAGCATAAGCATTGTTATAAACATAATTCAAGGAATGGTTTCTTTAAGAAGTTGGTTTTTTTCCTATCTGAAACCTCTTTGATAATAAATATATATAAAACCTTGAAACATAACTGGTATAGAATATTATAGTTCACCTGAACTGGAATTCCCACTTTGGATGGGAATTGCTACTGGGTAGCATAGATACCCTGTAAGGATGAGTACACTTTATAGAGGAGAATAGGAAGGAAAACACAGCCCGATTCTTGGAAATGCCATATTGTTCATGTCTTTGTCTCTCAATGAGATGGTGCTGAGCATTTTAATTAACTCTGTCATAAAGAGAGAAGGAGAATTACATATTTTTATGTTTGTAAGGTTCTAATTAGTTCTTTGAACACCAACAATTGAAAAATGTTAATTTACATTTCCACATATTGCTATACTGCATTTAAGTGGAAAGATCCTTAGCGAGCGCAAAATGACACTTTGATAAACATTTAAGGAAAAGGTATGAGTTGTTGTAGATGCATCTCCACATCTAATAATGTTTCTCCTCATTTGAATCATTCTAAAGATATCTTGCACAGTGGCACACAAAGTAGATTAACTTTTGCAAATGCAATGGAGAGATATAGGGACAGGAGGACAACAGCTGTGGAGGGGAGAAAAATATTATTCACTTAATGAGGATAAGAACCTCCTAAAATTAGGGTATAGCTAGCAACCTGGACCTTCTGTACTCAACCTTCTTTCATAGATTATTATTTACCTTTTCTCAGTTTTCTCTAAAGTAGTCTTAGTTCCAAATACTGTAAGGAGTATTGGGCAAGAAATCATACAGGTTGGTGGCTATATCCACTGGACCTCCTATGTGCTTTCAGCTTTAGGACCCAAATCCTGAACTATAAAACAAAGAAGGAGCAAGCGGTACGTCTGGACATATTAATTGTATGGGTTGTGTCATGCTTTCATAGAGTTTACTGAATTCCTCTATTATCTGTTGTTGGTGTTTTGGTTAAAGGCCTGATGTTAGGTGGGAGAAATTACTGCATCTGATTTAGTTTCTTGATACTTTAGATATTAGAATAGGCTCAAAATGATGGAAATGGAATATATTTTCAGATGTCCTTTAATGTGACGCCTTTCCTTTGCTCATGAACACCAGGAAGCCAAAGCAATGTACATTAGCAGGGGGCAGGAGAAATAGAACATAAGCAATCCTATTATTCAGTGCTACCTGTTTATAATAAACATATTTGAGAAAAACGTATTTTTCTTTTGGATGAAGGTTTGATTCAAAGCACATTACACCCATTAGAGGTCTTTGTGTACGTTATGTTTTACATCCAGCTATAGAGAAAAAAAAAATCATATGTAGGAAGCTTGGTTACTTGCAAAGTCCAAATACCATCTATATTTCAATTTGATGCAGATATTCAACAGAGATAGGAGCAAGAGCAAGGCTATAGAGTACTTTACAATGTTTATCTTCTAGACTTTTCTTATACTGCACTGCCTTATTTTTCTCATTTAAATTTATGTTTATAATTATGAGTATTCACTGTGTGGCTAGCATCACGGTAACATAAGTATTTATGAAATAATGCACAACCCTATCAGTGAAGATGTTTGGCACAGTGTAGGATCACTACTCTATTAAATTGGATCATTTTAAGTGACCTTTTATTTGGCAGGCAATGCCTTCCAATCAAATTAAGAAAAAGAGAAACCAGAAACAGCTCAGTTTCTAGAGTACAATAATCTGACTTGGGAACAATAATAATAAAATTAGAGATGACAAGCTGCTTAATGCAGTACATTTGAACTTACTCCATTGCACAGGATATTTGTGCTGATATCTGTACTATGGTTACTTGGAGTGAGAAAGAATTTACTATATTATTGCTTAATCCTTTCCAACCTACCAAAAGTAGTAATATGGTCCTAAAACTATGTCTCACATATACTTTGTCATCCCTGTAGCAACATACACGCATAAATCCTCAGCTATTTTAAGTCATCGCAGCTCCACTTAAGATAACTAGTGAAATTGATATGACAGGATTGTTACATTGATGTTAAAAGCATTTAACTTGCCACAGCAGTAGGCATATAGCTTGCTTGTCGTTTTAACTTTGGACACCCTTGAAATAATGCAATTTGATGTCATCACTATTGCATCATAAAGGTGTAATGTTATACTGGTTTTGATTTTTTTTATTTTTATTTTTCCTTTCTGCAGAAATTTGATTTCTTGACCAGATTTCAGCATTTAAAACAAGTTTCCAGTATGTTATGTTAATGAACAAGCAATGAATTAAATCAGTAGTTATTACAAAGTATTAGCACCGGTGCGAAACTTTTAGTTATTTCATTCATTGGATCTGATCCTTTTATTAAAAAATGGTAATATATACCAGTATTACTCCCAATCCTATATCCTTTTTACATATTACAGGAACAGATATGATTTGTAAATCAAGTACAAAGTGTTGTTATAATAGGACATCTATACTGCATCAGCAACACAGTGAGAATTATTAATTTAGTGACATATAGGACTAAACGATAAACTATTTTTTCATGGACTTTATTTTCACTGTCTTTGACAAATAATCTAAGAGTCTTAGCTACTTGGGATAAAATATACACGTTGTCTGTTTTTTCCCATCAATACTGCCAGAAGTCACCTTGTAGTGCTGCTTCAATACATTGCATCACTGAGACTTTTCTGTGCAGAATATTTCCAGATGTTCCCTTTTCATGTCAGTGTTAACAGAGCTGATATAAGTCAGCATAGTGAAAAAGATACCTTTTGCTAGTTCTTCTAGGAAGTAATAAATGGATTATCCATTAGATTCAGTAACAAACCAGGAAGTCATTGTTTTTATTTTACATTTTTTATTCTTCCTGTGAAAAACAAAACTGATTTAGTCCATGGAACAGTGTCACTAGGTCAGCTCGCTCTTGATTAATGAAACTTCATAATTTACATTAATGAATAGGAAATTCTTTCCTGTGCCAAATGCATCAAAAAGTTTCAACTTTACCAGCTTATTACTGCTACAGTACCAAGAACATTCTTTCAGTACAAAAATATACACAATAGCATGATTGTGCATTGTCTCTCCTTGGCACATTCATTAATATCTCATCCTGCACAATGTTGTAGTAATAACATATTTTTATCAGCTCCAACCAAATTAGCTTTTGCCTAGGAATAAAAGTACAAAATTGGCTATTCATGGGAAAGGGTTTTGTCTTATTATTCTAAGAGGTAGGCAACTGTTAGTGACTTGGGACTTTGCTGATAACCTTGATATGATTTGAAGACATCCAACTATGGTATGCTCTGACTTTGAAGACAATCTGAGGAAGCAAACACAGGATTAAGTTTTGACTTAATAGAAACTCTTTACTAATGTGCAGTTTGATACATTTCTGAAAAACACATTAATGTCAAAGGCAACAAATATCGATAACTACTGATATAATTACCTGTGATATCAACTTGAGCTAGGTAACAACTTGATTTAAAGTCAACTCTATTTTTAAAGATGTTTTATGAGATTTATCTAATCTTATTTTCCTACTTTTAAAGATATCTATTGGCTAATACAGGAATCTCATTTTTACAGAACATTTTACATAAAAAAAATTCAAGTAATTTTTTTTTTAAATTCTTTTTTTCAGAATTATTATTATTATCATGATTATTATTTTGGAAGGAGACAGTCAATTTGAGCAAACTGCTTCTAGGAATTACTCAGATTCACACACTTTTCACCACAAAGTTGCTATTATTTCTAATAAATACTCTTGATTAACTCTAGGAATATCTTTGCAGAAGTGTTTGGTATTGAGAATGACATAGATCTCTACTCGAGCTTTCAAAAAATAAATTTCTGTATTTTTACAGAACAGTTTATTGTAAGATATCTGAGGCAGGTTTTCTAAGGTGTTTCCTAATATGGTCTCAAATGTTTCAATCAAAAAGAGGAGAATAAATAGATTTACCTTCAGTAAAACTCACATTTTTTAATAAACGCCACAACCTTTACTCCATAATAGTATTGTCAAAACTAGATGACGATTTTCTGGAATTTGAAAGTCTTTCACTGACACATGAAAGATTTCAAAGCCATTCTAACACAGTTTAATTGTATTGTAAGTGACAAAACTTATGCCATCTCCACTGTTAATTAACAGTCCACCTTGAGTTCATCTACTTTGCTAGGCTGAGATAAAAGTAACCACTCACCTAACTCACTGAATGCCTGAAGGCTTTTTGAGAGCGCTACATGCCCTGTTCTGACACAAGCACCATGATATGCCTGATCTCTTGGACGCTGGAGCCATTCAGCTGCCAGTTGCTGACAAATCACACAGACTTCACTTGACAACAATAATGATACTGGGTTATCCATCATCTCTTAAATAAAGCAATTACAACTGCTCTGAACTGGTTATTCACTTCTGCCCAGCTTCAAATATTTAATATTTCCATCCTAATGTCACTGTCTCCTGGCAGATTTTTCCTCAGCAAAAGGTACATATTAGCTGTGTTGTGTTGAATGTTCATGTTGTTCAGTATATATTTTATGTAAGCTGTATTGTACACGGTGTTATTTCTCACAGGGTGTCACAAAGGGCACAGGTAGCTTATGAGAGAAACAAAATGCAGTGGTTTAACCCCAGCCAGCATCTAAACACCACACAGCCGCTCGCTTACTCCCCCCCAGTGGGACAGGAGAGAGAATCGGAAGGGTGAAAGTGAGAAAACTCGTAGGTTGAGATAAAGACAGTTTAATAAGTAAAGCAAAAACCCCGCACGCAAGCAATGCAATCCAAGGAATTCATTCCCTACTTCCCATCAGCAGGCAGGTGTTCAGCCATCTCCAGGAAAGCAGGGCTCCATCACGTGTAACAGTTACCTGGGAAGACAAATGCCATCACTCCAAACGTCCCCCTGCCTTCCTTCTTCTTCGCCCAGCTTTATATGCTGAGCATGACATCATATGGTGTGGAATATCCCTTTGGTCAGTTGGGTCAGCTGTCCTGACTATGCTCCCTCTCAGCTTCTTGTGCATCTGGCAGGGCATGGGAAGCTGGAAACATTACTTAGCAACAGCTAAAATGTCAGTGTATTATCAACATTATTCTCATACTAAATCCAAAACATGGCACTATACCAAGTACTATGAAGAAAATTAACTCTATCCCAGCTGAAACCAGGACACCAAACTAGATCTATAGCACTAAATCCTTGACGGAACATTAAGTATAAAGATTTCAGCAACTAAGAATGTTAATATAGTTAAGAAATTAGCATTTAAGATTTTAAAAGTGGTTTGTGGTAATAAATAAAAAATAAATAATAAATAAATAAATAATACCTGCATAAAATACAGCCTAGAACAATTTCTGTCATTAGAAGGTTCATAATATATTTCGGGGATTTAAAGAAAAAGATTGAATAATAAAAAATGTAGTCATGTTGGATGTCTTTTTTTCATCATGAAAACAGAACTAAGTTTGAACCTGTAAAATCCACAGGATAGATTTGACTACACGACAGCACAGAAAAAGTTCAACTCATTTAAATTACTAGTCTGCGTACTGGAAGCAGCATTTCTGTACAATATAGTCTTAGCTGGGCCAATAATAGGCAGATGGCAAATGAGCACAGTGAATCAGGCAAGGTAACCTACTCTATGCTCCAAGCTTCTCAAGGGCCTCTTTTGTCCTGGTCGAGATAGACTTAGCTCAGGGGAGGCCAGCCTCCAGACAAATTGCAGGAAACACAACAGGTATGGTTTTCCTAGTTACTATTCACAGATCCGCCCCAACATAATCACTAGCTCCCCAGGACTCTGGGATGTAGAAAGATAAACCAGTAACTGTGAACAGTCTGTGGCAAAAAGCCCCAATTTTGTAATACTGTGAGGCCTCCCCTCTCCTTGTTTCTTGGCTATGCAGTTTCTTTCTGAGACTACCAGTGTTTATACAAAATTAAGGATAGTAGAGAATGAGGACCGGAAAACATCCTTTTGCTGCATTTGTTTGGCATGTGTTAATTTGGCTCCTTGGTATCTGTGTAGATTAAAAATTAGAGACTATAGAGAGTTTGAAGAGAAAAGAGAAATATTGTTGATATTCAGTTACTAAACTATCCTTTTGCTCTGATTTGAATATAATGCGACTGTAGATTTAGTCATGCTGAATATGAACAGCAACTTCATTCACAGTATGAACATTTGAATCACTCCCTTATGCTCACAGGCATTGTTGCAAGTGAGCCGACATTAGCAAACACAATACTGGTACAAATGCAATAATTCAAATTCTGATTATATTTATGAAAACTTTATTGTATCAATTAGCAAAGCTATATTAAGCAAACAAAATCCACCATCTAACAACTTCTTGTGGAAAGATTATAACAGCACATATCTCTCCTCCAATGGTAAAAAAAAAAAAATATATATATAATTCGCTTTTTAAATAGACCAGAAGATACTCAGTTAAGATGGAAATGCTTTCACTTCCCCCTGCTGCCCTCACAATCTATGAATATAGAACAACAATAATCTATAGATACCCTTTAAAGTATACACTGCAGACAAATTTTATTTCATTTCACTTGAGGATATTATTAAAATACAATGCTGATGCAGTGTGGATTTAGGTAGAGGTTTGATTTATTTTCAGGATAAGACAACTAGTGCCAAGTGTATATCCACACATATGAACATAGGGAAATCTAGTACTAGATCCAAATGGGAAGAAAGGGTTTGTCTACAGTATCTTTTGCAGGCAGATGTATATTGACACTGTACTCACAGCTAACCAGACGCTATCTCCAAAATAGAAGCCATTTAGTCTTCCCAACAGGCAGCATATATTTGCCAAAGCCTAGCCCTCTGCTTGTGCTTTTGGGCTGGAAACTCATTCATGCCTGGGTGGATTGCAGTGTGGGCTGAATGCGTACATGGTGGTCTATGAAACATAGAGTAAGCAAACCTACCAGTGCCTCATGGCTTGACATTGGAAATCCTGAACTTCTGGCTCCTACAGAAGGCAACAGAACCCGGAAGTAAAACCCTGCAGTGTCTGAGATAAATAAAGATTATCTTAAATCATACTCTTTTGTGGCCTTCACACTCAGACAAGCTACATTCTAGAAGCAATTGATGCCTCAAATTTTCTCTCTAACCACTACTCATATTACTTAGCACATACACTAATATTGTTAACAGAAAAATACTTAAGAAAGACTGTCTGATCTAAGACATGAATAACAAGATCCAATTATTTAAAAAATCATAATAATTGTATTTGGAGAAATAAGACCTGTCAAAAACCTGCTACATTAACTTTATGTAATATTCTTGAGTTACACAGACAAGGTTTCTTGCAACAACTAGGTCCTTATTATGTTAAGAAATATTAATACATAAATTAGTAAGGCAATGAGAAAAAAATTTATTCATTAACAACTAACAGTTGTTTTCTAAGTGGAGAAAGAGGATTCATAATGAATAGAATTTTACCAAATGGTTGACTCATTCTAATAAATGAATGAGTTTATTCATATTTTATATTTTATTAATGTAGTGTATAATTATGCACACAAACTATCTTTACTTCACAATTGGACAACAATTTAATTTATGAAGGCTAGGTTTGTGAAGAACTGAACATAAAAAAATTCTGTAAGTTAAACTCCCACGTTGAATTACATTAACTTACGGATTGTAACTGCGTATAGACTATAATTCAAGCAAAAATAAACAAAAATCAGTTTGTCACAAAAAAACAGACACAACAAAAAAAAGAAAGAATGCTGTGTTCATTTTTTAAAATAAATTACCTTTATGTGATTTGGCTGCACTGGGCTCAGGTGGGATTGATGCCAAAGGAAAAGATGTATTTCAGGAAGATTAGTCCCTTGTGATTTTCTTACTCCTGTAGGATTTAACTTCAAGATTTAAGTAGGCAGTTGTAACTAGTGTTCAATTTTACAAAAAAAGGCAAATGGATTTTGCTGTCAGATTTTTGCATATGCACTAATTTTACTTACAATTCCAAACAGGATATCCTTAAAATAAACATGTTTGTTTTTTTTTTTTTTTTTTTAAAAAAAAAAAAAAAAGAAGATATATTTCAAAGACTGTTTTGAGTAACCATGAACACCTAATTTTTATTTATTACACCATGTCAGCAATATGTACCATGTTACCCAATTATTTATTTGAACGTATGATGTGCAGTATGAAGTGTTTACTTGGGTTCTAACCAGTTTTAGAAGGATTAAAGTGTAAAAAAAACAAAGGCATAGAAAATACAAATGCATCATCTAGTGTTCTCCCACATAAGATTGATTTTAACTGCAGCACAACTCCACATTATCCTTCTAAATGCCACTTCACCTGCTCCTTACAAGAAGGTGTGTCTACTTTGGTTCCAGTTGGAGGTGCACTTTGAAAGCAACTCTCCCCAGGGAATATATTTTATGTATGAAGCTAAGAATTTATTGTTAGCCTAATTAAAATATTAATCTGATCAAAATCTAGCAAACAGTTATCTTTAACCCTGTTAGAATGGTATCAGTACTTCAAGTATAGAAAAGCCTCATTGGTAATAATACGCTTATAAACTGTTATACCTGAGAACATACTAAGATCTACCCTTTTTCTCTGGTGTTGTGCTTGCATCTCCAATGTCCCTCTGGTCCTCTGCTCAACAGCACCAGACTTCTTCAAGCAGAGACATAATGGGTACCAAAGCAAGCTATCAGCATCCCAAGCTCTGTGTTGGGTGGGTTACAGTGTTCAAGGTGGGAGCGGGGGCATTCCTTTCTCCTTATGCTCAGGGCTATTTTTCAAATGTTTTCTCGCCTCTCACTGACTTCCAGCCCCACCTGGGTGCTGCACCACGGCCTCCCCCAGGCCTGGGAGACACCACGGGCAACTGCCTGTCCCACAGTGACTGGTTTGTCTAGCTTCATCCATTTGCAGCTATCATAGAGGTTTGGCTCAGGTCAAGCAATGGTCCTGTGGCTACCAGATCATTGTTAGAGCAAGTTGACACCAGCTCAGGCCCAGGCAAGCCCTCCCAAGCTGGATTAGATACCTGTTGCCATTTAATTATAATATGGCATCCTATTCATTGGGCTACATTTTACTTCAAAAACGTACATGGAAACAGTAAGCACTTTCTCTCCAGATAGTGTTGATATATAAGTGTGTGTGTAAAAGTACGTATACATATACATCCTTTTGCCAACTTTCTTCATGATAAAATTTTGAGTAACAGATATGGTTTAGGTCAGCAATGAAGAAATACCAAGGTATCACAGTACAGTGCATCTTTAAGGAATAGGAAATAAATAAATTCATGCAATCTCATTGACATTGATGGGATGTCATCAAAAGACATCCTGGAGATGTCTTTAGAGAATAATCTTTTGGAGAATAAATCTGCCAGTCATCAGAAGCGTATTATCACTTCCAAGGATCTTAGAAAATCTTTAGCCATGATCTTATTTTTCTTTAGCTCCAACACTCTTTTTTAGTCTTTGCATTGTATGGTTCAGCATTAGCCTAAGGTAAAATATGCACTTTCAAGATGTGCACTTTTTTTGTTTTAGAGGCATGGCAGCAGGAGACACAGCATACAGCCAGAGAGTCCTGCTCTAGGAGGTACACACTAAATCTTTGCAGGACAGTATGCATTTGGTGACAGATAAAAATACAATAAATTTTACACAGAAAAGAAGGTCAATTCCAGATAAAATACAAGCTTTTACATAGCTCAAAAGGTCTGGAATTCTCCCTACAGACTTCATGTTATTGTATTTTCCTGGCACAAATGAGCACAACTTTTCAGAAGATGTTTAGAAATTAAGAGTGTGAGAGCATTTCTTCAGCTGTAAAATCACTAGGCATACGAAAGTTTCTTGAATTATATTGCAGATGTATATAGTTTACAGAACTAGTTCTATTTGGCAAACCGTGAATTATATCCCATGTTAGCCTAGTATATTTTGAGTGCTTTGTCCACTTTATTTTTTAATAACCTAAACACACATTGATGAAGTACATAGAAAGAATTGTTCAATTTTTATCCAAGAGACATCCAATGTAACGATATAAGGTATGTACTGTATTGCTATGTCATTATTATTTTCCTTTTCTCCTCCTCTCCACCCACTTCTCATAATTTTTCCTACATAATTATGCTTTAGAATGTCAATTCAGTCACAGATATTTGGGGTTTATAACCCATAATGTTTTGGAAGACAGGAACATTGTTCAAAAGTATTCAGGGAGATATATAAAACTTAATATATGATTGTATTACTATAGAAAATAACAGAAGACATTACACACCATGGTCTTTCAATGGTGGGGACTAAGTTAATTTTTATTCAACTCTCAATTACTTCTCTCAACTATCTCCAAGTATTTTTCCCTGGACTGTGGACTAATTGTGCCAGAAACAATGATGCACCAAGACTGGCTCCATGCAGAGGCAATTTGGATCCACCATGGTTTTTTAATTAAGAGAGACAAATAACTAATATAAAGGCTCAATTTGACCTGGAAACAAGACAGCCTCCTTTCACACAGTCTAGAATCTAAAGTTCCATGCCAAGTAAAACCAAGCTGACTTCACTAAATCTGCTCTAGTGTTCACATCACTTTCCTTAATTGCAAAACTCTCCTGGTTTTCTGCATGATGCATCCTTGATTTATTCCACACAGATTCAGTGGTGTTTCTCATCTCCAGCTCAAACTGGCTTTCATGTGGCAAGGCTGCATCTTGCAGAGCCACTTGGCTTTTTACATTCTCTTCCCAGAATGTCCATGTTATAGTAGGCATTATTAATTTTAAAATACTGTTATGAAAAGATTCAGGACCAGCTCAGACCCAGCAGTGCTCCTAAACTTACAATGCCTTCCCATGACCCTTTGGGAAACTGGCTTAAAAAACACTTGGATGGTCTCCTGTGGAACCATCCAGATTTCAGCAAAAGAAAAACTGAGTTAATAAACCGAATTTGAAATTGTGCTGAGTTACAAGAGGGGGTAGGGGGCTTATTTAGCATATATCCAAAATGTGTGTCACTGATTTCTTCCCCACAGAGAAACTAAGGCACAGCACTGTGTAATTCCAGTATGACTCAAGAGACAAACAACCCTGGGCCAATTGCTGTTGTAAAATTTTACTGAAAATGGGAAAGTGCTTTTTATAGTTATATCTGACATGGCCTTCTTAAATATACCAACTATTTGAAATTTCATAGCAAAAATAATAAAATGGAAAAGCACTGAACAGAAATTAAATCAGTACGGTGTCATAGATAACTATATGTTGTTTGTGCAAGCATATATAAATCTATTACAAACTAATAGTAAATTAGGGAAATTTTACTAAAAGTAAATAAGAGAGGTAGATCAATAAAACCTATACTTTCCATAGTGTATGTCTGGCAACTACCTCCCACAATAAGAATAAGGATTCCATTGTTTAATGGGATTTCCTCCTGTAGGAGGGTTATACTACTGCCGCGAATCAGTGGTTTAGAGACCGCTTAAAGAACCACCATCAAAAATATTAGCAGAAAGTGATTTTAATAGAGATTTATAAAGGTGCAACCTAACAGAATTTGATGGCAAGGTTCACTCTATTACTTATTACATGGATGAAACATATAAAGGAAAATCATCTAAGGATTTATATTTCAGGGACTATATGTGTTTGGCAGCAGTCTAGGTTTCATTCACAATTTAGCAACACTTAATTATCAACTAATCATTAACAAACTTTAGTAACGCCTAATCATTAACTAATTCAATATTTGCAAAGTGAGTTAGTAAGTCTACTACAATCACAACTTAATTACAGATTATGCTTAGTATTAGTTCACACACACACACGGAAACATATATATATAAAAAAATATACAGAAGGTACCTGTTAAAAATTCCCCTCGATTTCAGTGAAGAAATATTCACGTCGAACGTCTAGGCATTCCCTCTCAACAGGCGAAGGGTTGAGCTTCGAAAGGGACTCACCCAGGACCCAGCGGTCCTCCGAATATCGCAGGCCTGAAAGATCGCAAGCTCTGAGAGGCGTCCCACTCAGAGGGAGATGCTGGGTGCAGCCCGCTGCGGTCCAGGAGAGCTCAAAGGGCCTCACGTAGGACCACCGTTTATAGGTTCACAAGATGGTTGGCTTTAGTCATCCATAAATTTCCATCTTGGCCATAGTCCCAGGTGGTAATTACTAAAAAATTCTCAAGGTTTCGGTGTTGTTCAACTCGACACCTGGGCCAGACAGTAGGAGTATGTTCCCAGCCTCAGCTATGCAGAGTTTCTGATACAGTCAAGGAGCGCTCAGCTGCCAGACTTCAATACACCAAGGCCAAGGTTTCATGGAAATTTCTGAGATCAACCAGGGGCCCAGATCAACAAGTGGCCCAGGGAAGAAAGGGGCGGGGGGTATGAATGCACCACCACAACTACTGCAATATTTCCATTTACCTATAAAAGCAAATTTCCTCAAATTTCACAGTCCCTGAAATTCATATGGAGTAATCTTTTCAAACCATTCCAATAAATTACCTGTAATATAGAGTACGGTTGACAGCACAGAAAAGCCCGTGTTTAGCCAAAATGTCCATGAAAAATGATAAGGGACAGGTAATAGATGAAAATTTTATCTTAAAGACATATGATATTAGTCTAATGTCTAAAGGCATATGAATTCTGAATGTTCATACACGCACCAGATCTCAAAATAATGATGCTAAGTAGCTAAGATCATATTTTTATATACGGAAAACCTGTAAAGGCTGTCCAGGATACTCATCAGAAAAAATATTACTGACCATAGTATTGGAAGAACAGCCGGCATTATCTGCCCTTGACAGTACAAGGGGAATCATATTTTACAGGTACTTAGGATAGTAAATTGATAGTAAAAGCAGTGCCAGATTTTCAAAGGACCTTAGGGTTATTCTTTATAGAACAGATTTTTGAAAATCAGAGTTCCCATTTAGACACTTACCTCACAGAAAAATGAAGAAAACAAAATACAGGAAAACAAATATAAAATACAGAAAGTTCTTCTGTAATAGTATAGTCATACTTTTAAAACAGCTGTTCTTAAGACAGCTGCTAATAATGTTTTAAACAGACGTTTTAAAAAACTGCTACATTTTGGCAGTGAAAAAAATTAT